>NC_080795.1:69805859-70170026 GCF_028018385.1 Neofelis nebulosa
GACATTTTAAGTGACCTGAAGGAAGTGAGGGACATCTGGGAGAGGCACATTCTGAGCAGAGGAACAGCAAGCGCAAAGGTCTTGAGGCAGGAGCTTGCCTGACGTGTCTCAGAGACAGCCATGGCGGCCAAAATGACTGGGGAGCAATGGGGAAGAGAGTGAAGAGATAAAGCCAGAGAAATAGTAGGAGCTACATCTTATAGAGACTCATAGGCCATTGTAGGAATTTACTTTAATCAAGAAGGAAAAGCCACTGAGGTTTAAGCTAGGTGTAACGTTGTGGGACTTATATATTTTTTATTTTTTTTTATTTTATTTTAGAGAGAGAGAGTGTGTGAGCAGGGGAGAGGAGCAGAAGGAGAGAGAGAGACAGAGAGAGAATCTTAAGCAGGCTCCATGCTCAGCCCACAACCCGATGCAGGGCTTGATGCCATGACCCTGGGATCATGACCCTGGGATTAAGATCTGAGCTGAAATCAAGAGTTGGACGCTCAACTGACTGAGCCACCCAGGCACCGCATTGTGAGGTTTATATTTTAAGAGAACCATTTGACTGATATGTTAGGAGAGATATAAGTGAGCCAAAGGCAGAAGCAAGGGAATCAGGTATCAGGCTATTGAAATGACCCAAATAAGAGATGATGGTGGCTTGGACAAGGGTGGTGGTTCTAGAGATGGTGAAAAGTAGGTGAGTTCTAGACATATCTTGAAGACAGGACCAACAGGATTTGTTAGTGGATTAGATGTGGGGTGTGAGCAAAAGAGAGGAGCTAGGAGCTTTTGTTCTAAAGGAGGGATCAGGTTACCATCTACTGAGGTGAAGAAGGATGCAGAAGGGTAGGTTTGGGATGCAAGAAGTTGGGAGTTTGTTTTGATAAAAACATGCTTGTGTAGAGTTGTCAAGTTGGTAGTTGAATATGATTTTGTGGCAATTGCAGAGGGGACCCAGACTTGGTAATAATTTGGGAGTCATCGGCATGTACACGGTTTTAAGGCCATAGGACTGCATGGCAATGTCTATCTGGAGAAAGGTGATATTCAAAGACTGAATCCTGGAGCACACTGAGGTTTTGTGGTCGGGGGGGGAGAAGCCAAGAGCAGAGGGCATTGAGATGGAACCAGTGAAGAATATGAGGAAGGTATCCTGGAAGAAATGAGAAAATCTTTTCAATGCAGAGGTAGAGGTCAGTTGGTCAAATGCTATTAAGGTTAAGCTCTGCCAGATCTTTGGTGACATTAGCAAGAGACATTTTTATGAAGTGGTAAGAATAGGAGCCTGAATGGGGTGGTTCGAGAGAGAACAGGAGACAGATGTAAAGATAATGAGAACGAGCAACTCTTTGGAAGAGCTTTGCTAAAAAGGGAAGCAGGGAAATGTGATGGTAGCTGGGAGGAAATGTGGTATCCAGAGAAGGAGTTTTGAAGACAGGAGGAATTATACACCAGCTTCATTTGCTAATAAAAACATTTATGGAGGAGAGATAAAGAATGCTTGCTGGGGCAGTATCCTTGACTGGAGCAAGAGGGGACAGGTTCTGGTACAAAAGTATACCAACCAGCCCGGGACATAAACACAGACATTCACGCTAACTGGGAGAAAGTATATAGTGTAGATACATACAAGGTAGAAGTGGTGGGCGGGGGGTTGGGGGGGGGGAGAAAATTGTCTTCTGTTTTCTTCTACATTCCCAGTTACATAGGCAACGAGATCAAGAGATCGTTGGTCACTGTGCAAAGCTTTATGGAGTTGAGGAACTGGAATGGAAAAATTGGAAAGACAGAGCATGGCAGGGGCAGAGTGGGATGCTTGAACCTGAGATAACAGATGTCAACATCTGGGGAGGATGGAGGGACTGTAAAAGAAATAAGAGACCAGATTACTGGAAGGATTATCCTCACAGATATTGGAACCACCAGTGTATGATGTGAATAGAAATTGAGATTGTAAGAATGAGTTCGAGTTACAAAAAGTAAAGAATGAGGGGGGGCAGGGGGCGGGCATGGCTCACAGGTCCAAAGGTGCCTATACCGAGGAGGGGTAATGGATGGTATATGGAGGGGCAATGGAGGGTAATAGATGACATAAACTTTAAGGTGGTTTTTCAGAGAGGAAGGAGGGAGAAGAGTCTGGATACCATAATGAGGTAACAGGAGGATATCCATCCTGCCTTCAGGTTAAGGGTACAGGGAGGCAAAAAAAAAAAAAAAAAAAAAAAACAAATTAAAAGTGCTTTATCAGCAGACAGGATTCCCAGGAATATCTGTATTTCTGTTAGAGCAAAAGGGTGTAACAGAATTTATAAAGAAGAGGTTAAAAATTTAGGGGGTATTGCTGATGACTGATGTAGAATTGCAGAAAGCATAGTGGGAGGGTCTGAGAACTGGGGAGAGGTGAAGAGGCAGCCAGATCAGATTGTATAAAGAGCTGTGTTGGGGGAATGGCTGGGGGAGAAAGGAGGACCTGGGTGTCTTGAGCTTCTTCATGTCATGTCTGATGGAGATGAAGATCAAGGCATGATGGCCTCCAAGACATTGGTGGTAAGGCTGTGGATGTAGGGGGAGGCAGGGCACAGGGTCTTCCCTGGAGCACCAGAACCCTAGGGCATTCCTGTCTCTCTCTTACTCATGGTGGTATGGAAAGCCAGGGAGAAACGGTGTTCGTTGAGAAGAAACCTGAGCCCCCTTTCCATTCTTGCTGATGTTTTTGCTTCGTTCCTTCATCAGTTCGTTAAACAAGCATCTATTTGGGGGCCACTGAACCCGAATAGTAGATGGCAAAATACAACAGTGAGATGAGTCAGTTTCTCCTCTCATGGAACCTTCAGAGTGTTGGGGGAAATGCCATTCGCTCAATCAGCAAATATTTGTAGGATGACCCGATCAGACTTGGGTTTTTCTCTTTACGATTCATCTGCCGCACGGTAGGAAATGGACTCATTTAGGACGAGGGTGAGACAGAGATACCAGGCAAGGTGTCAGTGTTACAGTCCAAATGAGAAGCAAGAGAACTGGGAGGGAAGCTACGGGGGCAGAGAGCAGTACACAGATCTTAATTATATTTGCGAGATACATAAACCACAGGACTACCTGATGAGGCAGGGGGTGGGTGAGGGAAATGGCATCAAAGGCAATTTCTACGTATTTGACCGAAGCAACCAGGTGAAGAGTGATGTCATACACTGAGATTGGAAACACCAGGGATGACCAGTTTTGGGGATGAGAATAACGAGTTAATGTGAGATATTCAAATGGAGTTAAGTACTTACCATAAAATATTAGGACCTAATATTTGTTATATATTCTACTATGTCAGGCTCATCTCCTATGTGCTTATTAACCATTTGAGTTATTAACCCTTGAGTCCCAGAACGTTATAACAAGGCTGGTACTAATTCCTCCCCGTTTCACAGAAGAAGAAACTCCAGGTGATTAAATAACTCCCCCTTCCCAAGGTCACACTAACTGTCAATCATCCTAAAGCCCATGCCTTACCCACTCTTCTCTACCATATCTCCAGGGGATGCTTAAACATCTGAATCGGAATATCTGACACTTCACAGATAGGGTCTGCCTGGAAATTAAAGCGTGGGCCGTAGTCAGAGACAATATGACCTAAGGAAAAAAAGTCTACACACTTAGAAGAGAAGAATTATCAAGAGTGTGAGAAACTGGGGAAACGTGGAGTCATTCCAGAATGTTAAATGGTTGAGAAACACTTGCTTTTAGAGGGGATTGTTTCTTTTCTTTTTTTTTTTTTTTAATGTTTGTTTTTTGAGAGAGAGAGAGAGAGAGAGAGAGAGCACAAGCAGGGGAGAGGCAGAGAGAGAGGGAGACACACAATCTCAGGCAGGCTCCAGACCCAAAGCTGTCAGCGCAGAGCCTGACTCGGGGCTCGAACTCATGAACCGTGAGATCATGACCTGAGCCGGAGTCAGACGCTTAACCAACTGAGCCACCCAGATGCCCCTAAAGGGGATCCTTTTCTTGGGCTGCCATCACGAAGTACCACAAACCGGGTGGCTTAAAACAACAGGAATGTATTTTGTCACCGTTCAGGAGGCCAGAAGTCTGCAAGCAAGGCGTCAGCTGGGCTGGTTCCTCCTGGAGGCTCTGAGGGAGAATCTGTTCCACGCCCGCCTCCCAGCTTCTGGTGGCTGCCAGCAGTCCTCAGTGTTCGTTGGCTTGTAGATTTATTACTCCAATCTCTGCCTCTATCTTAATATGACATTTGCCTCCATGGCTGTCTCTTTGTTTCCACATCTCCGTCTCCTTGTAAGGACACCATTAATTGGCTCTAGGGCCTGCCCTATTCCAGTAAGACCTCAATTTAATTACATCTGCAAAGAACCTATTTCCAAGTAAGTTCACATTCATAGATTCTGGGTAGACATGCATTTTGGGGGGACACTATTCAACCCGCTGCACGGAGGAAAGATGACATTCTTTTTTTTTTTTTAATTTTTTTTTTAACGTTTATTTTATTTATTTTTGAGACAGAGAGAGGAATGCCTGGAAAGATGGGCATTCTAACAAAACCATTTTTTTTTTAATTCCACCTCGATTCCATGCTTTTTAGATCTAGCCTTTTGGATCTAGCCTTTTATTTATTTATTTTTTAATTTTTTTTTTTTAACATTTATTTATTTTTGAGACAGAGAGAGACAGAGCATGAACAGGGGAGGGGCAGAGAGAGAGGGAGACACAGAATCTGAAACAGGCTCCAGGCTCTGAGCTGTCAGCACAGAGCCCGACGCAGGGCTTGAACTCACAGACCGTGAGATCGTGACCTGAGCCGAAGTCGGACGCTCAACCGACCGAGCCACCCAGGCGCCCCAAGGATCTAGCCTTTTAGATTTAACACTTTCTGGATCTAGCTTTTTAGATCACTTCTAGCTTTGTAATCCCTTAATTTGAGCTCATCACCAAAGTCCCAATTTCTTCCTTATTGGCAATGTTTCTCATCACGTAGCCAGTTGTTTGGTCATGCCAGAAGATCACATGTCTCTTCTAAGTCAGTGGTTATGAAAATAAAATAGATACTGGTTCTAGCCGCCAGAGTTTCTGATTCTGTCATTCAAAGGCACGGCCCCAAATGTGCATTCTTAACAAGTTGCCAGGTAATGGTGCTAGTTCCGGGCCGCACTTTGAGAATCACCGCTCTAGGTTCTAAGAGATCTGCTTTCTCCAACCCTATTCCTAGGGAAAAGTATATAGGGTCACATCAGCTAGTTATTTCTCTGTTTCCTATGTGTAGTTAAGGCACACAAAAGAACCTAACCGACGCAGGAATGACGTGGCTTATGCTGAGGTTGTTACCATAACGCTGGCAATCATTCTTCGTATCCTACTGCAAGTTGCAAAGTGCCTTCCCATCCTCCATGTAATGCAACTTTTGCACCAGCGTTAAGTCAGATGTTGCCTCACTTTACTGAGGATAGCTCACATTCAGAGGTGTGCCATACCTGGAAGGACATCATGACCAGGGGTCAGAAGACCCTGTGTTGTAAATTCCAACCTTTCCATTCTGGAGTCAGCACAGTTTCAGCTACTCGGGCTGTCACGGCTGTAGAACCTGAATTTTGATGAAGATCTGGGCAGCGCTTATGGAAAATCACTACAAATCGAGGCAACCAACAGGTCTGTTTTGCATTGCATTTTTGCCACTGGCTACGTCATCAAGGTGGTGGTTTCCCCTTATTCTCTTCCTCTTACTCTAATCAAGGGCTTATCAGTCTAGTTCATCAGAGTGCTTTGTTCTTTGTTCTCGCTGTTTATCCAAACAGCAAGTTTTGTACCTGCTAAGGCACATTTCCTAACGCCAATCCTCTAAAGTTCATTGGTCCCTGCCTGTTCCTTCTGAGGAACCAGGGCAGGTAAACATGATGTGAGGTGTGTTCTGTGCATGTTGCTTCAACCTTTCTTCTCTCTCAGGCTCCCTCTGTTCAGCATCTCACACCTGGCAAGTGGCAAAGCTGGGGCTCACACCTGCGCAGTCTGTGTCCAGAAGCTGTGCTCTGACCGTTTCACACACTGCCTTGCTCACCGCCCTCAACAGCTTTTCGTTTTCTATCAGATTCTTGCCACATTCCTGACCCTAACACCCAAGGTGCTCAATCAACTCCTCCCACACGTTTGTGTCGTCTGTGTGTGTGTGTGTGTGTGTGCAGGCAAGGGCAGCTATTCCAGGCAAAGAAGTTTCTGATCACCTCCCACACCTCTCAGGCTCACCGATGGCCCATGCCCTCACACAGGTGAGTTGCATCAGATTGGTTCAGAACGCCAGCTTTGGGGCCAGACGACACCAGATACGACTTCCCCCTTCTTCATTTACCTTGTAACCTTGGATGAGTCGCTGACTCCTCTGAGCCATCGTTTCTTTCACTGAAAAAAGGGACATGGTAATAGCAACTTGCAGGGCTGCTGTGAGAATTCAATGGAAAATCGACGCATCTGGTAGTGCCTCGGTCATTGCCTACCGCTCTTTCCTGTGCGTCACTATACCGCCTCTTCTTAGAGCACTCAGGTTACTCCTTTCTGCCCAAGTGTTCTTATATTCTCACCTCCCTTTCTCCTCACGTGAAAACACTCGGATGAGTCATGCCATAGCCTCCATTATAGTTTTCGTTCTCTTGGAGTCTCGGTGCGCCGCGTGGCGAGTATACTCCTAACGGCAATCCCCGGCCTCTGTACCTCTTTCACACGGCATGTAGCTCTACAAAGACCCTCATTCGTCATTCAGCCAAAATAACAGCCACCGGTTTGGGCCCTTAAAATTTACAGACAGGGGCACCTAGGTGGCTCCGTTGGTTGACCGTCCCACTTCGGCTCAGGTCATGATCTCACGGTTTGTGAGTTCGAGCCCCTCATTGGGCTCTGTGCTGACAGCTCAGGGCCTGGAGCCTGCTTTGGATTCTGTGTCTCCTTCTCTCTCTGCCCCTCCCCGCAACCCCCCTCCCACCCCTGCCCCCCTGCCAGCTTGCACACACGTGCACTCTTCCTCTCAAAAATACATAAACATTAAAAAAAAAATTTTCCAGGCACTGCAATAAACACCACTACCCTGTTATACCCTATTATATTACTATAATATATATATATAGTATATATATGCTATCATATATATATTATATATAGTATATATAACCTATTATATTACTAGAGTTCCCATTTGCAAGAGAGAAATTAAGGCTCAGTAAGTTTACATAGAATCATAGTATCTCAAGAGTTGGAAGGAACCCTAAAATCTACATCTATTCCATTTCACTAGACTCTGACACTTGGATTTCTTCCCCTAACTCAGTTGGAGTTATACTATGATAGGCACTCACAATCTCTCATATATATATCAGATTATATCAGATATATATGATCAATTTGAGATATATATATATATATCAGATTATTATATGTATTAGACTACTTACTTCCCTAATGAGACTGCAACTTTCTCGGTAACTTTTGGTTCTCATCAGTACCCAAACCCTTCATCCTGGCATAAAAAGCTCAAATACCCTGGCCCCTTTCTTCTCTCCCTGCCAGTGACACCTAACAAACCCTGCCTCGTGGCTACTAAAAAAGTAAAATTCAACAGAGTAAATTTGAAGATCTAACTGGCTTAAGTGATTCATGAATCAGTCAACATCCCTTCTAGCAAGTAAAAAGATGCTCTGAGGAATTGTACAAAATGGAAGGTTTTTATGGGATTATGCAAGGCATAATTAGCAAAAGAAAAGAAAAGACTGTTTCAGGCAAGGTCACCTTCCCTTAGGGAGAAGGGCAAGGGGTCTTATCGTGCAGATGACCTCATCTTCCTTTGGGATTTGGAGAGGGCCCATGTGACATGGGCCTGATTATCTGATTGGTACCAATCAGAAAATTCCTGACTGATCCATTAAGATTGCATTTCTGGGGGAAGTTGAAACTGCAGTTAGGTTAGGTATTAAGCCCTGCTTTGGTGACTTGGCCTAGCACAAGTGGCTCCATCCCAGGCCTGTGGCTTTCTTTTTAACATGGCAGATGTTTTCTCTCTAGGTAATTCTGTTCACGTCTTTCTGTCTCCTTCCTCCCTGCTTCTTAACTGGGCAATGTTTTACACTTCCACAACTAAGTTCAAAAGGGCCACATCCTCCAGAAGTCTTCCCTCTCTATCCACTGAAGCTGGGTGAGGGGCTTACGGGTTGGGTTGTCACACGATAGTGTAATATTCTGTTTACATACATCTGTGTCTTTGCACCTGAGTGGGAACCCCTTGAGGACATGATTTGGGCTTCTCTCACTATTGTATCTGCAAGGATCTACACAATTCCTGACAGGCATCATGCTTTCAGTTAAGTACTTACTGAATGAGTGAATGTCTTTATGAATTACCACAAGGATGCCTAACACAGCAGTGGGGACACAGGCTACCCTGACACTGCTTGCTGACTTGGTCTTAATTATATAAGTACCATACTTTTGGAGCTCTTGGTGAACCTCCTGATGGTAAGGACTTGGCTCAAACTGAGCTGTGTGAAGGTGTTTTGAGGCAGTTTATGGAAGGCCCTGGTTCTCTGTGGTATCCAGCTAAAAGCCACATTCAATGCTTTCTTGTTTCCGTTCATAAACTTGAGCTCTCCTATGGCCAGAAAGACAACTGTCTCCAGGGTTGAGATGAACAGGGTGTGGGCAAACATGACTTCTACATTATCATCCAGGAATGGCAGTGAAGTTGCTACAAGTCAAAGTATTTTGCCAGGAAGTTTCCATTAATTTACATGGCCTTCCAGTAAGGTATAAACAAACACTGAGGCTTATCACTTCCAGACATCGCCATACCCTTCCAATCATCCTTCGGAACATCACCAAGATATGCCTTAGCTCATTCCTCCCCGGTGTGCCCCACCACCCCTAGTAGGCATTGCTTCTGAGGTGCTCCAAGAAAGTCACACTATACAACCCATCAAACAGGATCTACCCAGCTTCCAGCCAGGCTCACTAACTATAAAACCTTTGCTGGACTTGAAAACTCCTTCCCCAAGTTCACATTTGTGAGCTTGATGCAGTTCTCTAGTTTCAGGATGGGGAAAATAACACTTCATTTATTTCCATCTCCATTCCAGTCACTGTGGCAGCCATGCTCTGTCACAAGGCTGTGATTATGAGGCTGCTGGCTGGCATAGTCAGCAAATGACTAATTCTAATACAGTGGCCAGTGTTAGTTAAACATCAGGGGAAAGAAAAAGAAAGAAAGAAAGAAAGAAAGAAAGAAAGAAAGAAAGAAAGAAAAAGAAGGGAGGGAGGGAGGAAGGAACAAGGGAGGGAGGGAGAGAGGGAGGGAGGAAGGAAGAGAAAGAAAGAAAGAAAGAAAGAAAGAAAGAAAGAAGGAACAAGGGAGGGAGGGAGAGAGGGAGGAAGGAAGGAAGGAAGGAAGGAAGGAAGGAAGGAAGGAAGAGAAAGAAAGAAAGAAAGAAAGAAAGAAAGAAAGAAAGAAAGAAGAAGGGAGGGAGGAAAGAAGAAGGGTGGGAGGGAGAGAGATGAAGGAAGGAAGGAAGGATGGAAGGAAGGAAAAGAAAAATAGAAGCATCAGTGATTATTTAGTTGAAAAAAAAATATCTGGGACAATAGATTAAATCAGAAGGTGATAATTTACTGATAAATAGGTGCATGGGGAATTAAACCAGTGAAGGTGCAAGACGCCTGCCCTCCCTGTGCATACAGGCTGGCAGAGCATTGGACCTGCCCAGCCATGAACTTTGGAGACTCCCTCTCCACTCTAGACTGACTTCTAAAACACAGAGTTGGGCTGCAGTGCTGGTGTCCATGCACCTTTTCTTCACAAGGATTATGTCTTTCGTTGCTTTTGCCCGGGAATCCAGTATTTCAAAAGGATTTGATCCAAAAACAAATAATCATAATTTTCCATTAGTACTTAATTCATTTCCCAATTTTTATTGAGTGGAGATACATAAATTACTAAACAAAACTGATCAACAGGAATCAGGCAGTAATTCCAGCTTGAAGCACGGGTTATTTAATATTTTAGTCAGTTTATAATGTATTACTGCAAATTAATGTGGAATATCTTTTAGGCTTTTTTAAATATTGAGAAGTGCATATGGCCCCCCCTTGCTAGCTCGGTGTTACCTTTGCTGGTTCTGCACTGCGTAGTGTGAGCAAAGAGTGGATGAATGAGGGGTTGAGGCTCATTGCGAAGAATGGAGGGGCCCAGAGGGTCAGTGAGTTGCAGTCTCCCTTGGGGAGTAAAGAAGCTATATTGAGGGGGTGGGAGCTCACTTGAGAGTGTGCGAGGTGCAGATGGAAGAAAGCTTGGAGGTTCATGTGGGCGTCAAAGGGCTGTGGAGAGGAGGGTTTGGTGAAGGACTTGAGGGTGTTTACTGTGGAGTGTGAAGAGGTTGTGGTGGGTGAGCCCACCCACTTCCACTGAGAAGTGTCGAGTGTTTGAGATGGGAAGGGGTTCACCATGGAGCAGTAAGTGTTTTCGTGGTGGGCACATTAGGTTGACTCTGGGACGTCAGGGACTTATGGGGAGGGAGCATTGGGATTCACCGCCATGTATGAGCAGTTGGAAAAGGCAGTTGGAAGGAGAACTGCCTTTTGTTGGCATATCAAGCGGTGTGAGAAGGATGATTGGAGATGACTATAAAGTGTGAAGTGGCCGTGGCAGAGATTTGGTGCTTGGTGTGGATGAGAAGTGGTTGTGGGAAGGAAGGATTGAGGTTCCCCGTGGAATGTGGAGTGGTCGGGGGAAGGTAAAATTGTGGTTTGCTGAAGAGTCTGAAGGAGGGAGGGACACATAAGGGGGGACACATAAGGAGGGAGGGACAAGTTTCACTTACTGTGGAGTGTGAGTCTGTTGTGGGGGGGAGGGTTGCCATCTGCCCTGCGGTGTGAACGGGAGGGGCTGGGGAGCTCACAGGGAGATGGGAAGTGATTTGTCAGCGGCAAGATGATGGCTTACTCTGGAGTGTCATGTGATCTTCTGTGTTATCTCTGGCCTGCTCCTTTGCTCTCTGTCTCTCCACCGACTCTCTCCCCAACCTGACTCGATAGGTTCTCCCTTGGGAGACGACTTAGAATCAAGAGAACTTTTCCACCACCCATCCACCCCTCCGTTCCTCCTCTTACTCATCAATATTATTGGAGCACCTACCATGCGCCTGGCCCGGTCCCAGGAGCAGGACAAACAGTAGGAAGAAGACACAGGTTCTTCCCTCATGGAGCACTCAGTCTGAAAGCAAATAATGAGAGGCTTCAGCAGAGAAAGCAGGTCACTGGGTTTTTGCACGAGCTCTAGACTCAATGGAGAGTATTAATTGTGCCACCAGGTTTCTACCTCAAGTTTCCACTTTAGTTCTTCAGAATGAAGTGAGGTGTGGCATTCAAGACAGACATACTCTCCTGGATAATGAATGTGAGTCTGGCAGCAGCTGTTTCTTTAGGGGCTTTGAGCAGAGCATGTGAGGCATCACAGATCCGGGGCCCCTGGATCTGGTGATCCCTGGGTCCTCTGGGACAAGGGCGTTAGCAGGCGGTGTGGAATAACATGGTTAAGAACATGGACTCTGGAGCTGGCTGAATCTGGTCTCAAATCTCAGTTTTATGATTTTTGGTGGGCATCTGTCATTTAGCCCGTGTGAACACCCTCTCGGCATTTTGGTAGTTCTCTAAGTGTAAGTGTCTCCTTTCCTTTTATTATTATTTTTTTAATGCTTATTTATTTTTGAGAGTGCACATGACTGGGGGAGGACTAGAGAGGGAAGGGGACAGAGGATCCCAAGCAAGCTCTGCACTGACAGCAGAGAGCCCGACGCGGGGCTCGAACTCACGAACCACAAGATCATCACCTTAGCCGAAGTCAGACCCTCAATCAACTGAGCCACCTAGGTGCCCCTGAGTGTCTCCTTTCCAGCATGGAATTCATGTTTCTTGTTGGTGGGTCAACATACAGTATAGATTCTGGTAATAGAATGGGCCCCGGAGGACATTCAGGGGGCACTGAGATAGATTCATGGAGAAGGAGGCAGGATTCAGGGAGTCCATTCTGCTGGCACAGACTGATACAGACGCGGCCCCGTTCTGGAGTACTTATCCTGGCTTACAGTGCCCCAGTCATGACAGGGGCAGCCTCTCTCTGGGTGGCTTGGTCTCATGGTGTGGCTCTGAGATTCTTCCCTGGACTTTTAGCCCACCGTCTGTTTCTCCAGCCTCTTCGTCAGTTGTGGGAGCTAGCTATACTTTTTAATGGATCTCTTTTTTAAAAAACTGAACTCTAACTATGTTATCTGGAGTAAAGAATCAGGACCAGTACAACTTCTAATTCACTTGGAAACTTTGAGCAAATCAGCCTGCACAGATCCCTTGGCCTACAGGGGCCAAACAGCCTAATGGTTAACAGCACAGGCTCTGGAACAAAACCACCTTGCTTCGACTCCCAGCTCTGACTCAAGTTATGTGAGCTCGGAAAAGTTACTTCACCTGCTTGTGTTTCTGTTTCCTCTTCCACGGACCGAGAATAATGTTGCCTTCCTCTTGGGGCTGTTCTGAGAATTCAACAGGCTAATTCATAGCAGGCACTTACAAAAGCACCTGTGACATATGAAACACTAATAAGGATTAATTATAATTATCACCCTCTCTGAGCCCCCATTTTCTCTTTTATAAAATTGAAGCAACATATAACAATTAGGCTTTTTTAAGCTTATTTATTTATTTTGAGAGTTAGAGCACGTGTACCGGGGAGGAGCAGAGAGTAGAAAGAAAATCCCAAGCAGGCTCCGTGTGCTATCAGAGCCCAAGCCCGAGCCATGAGATCATGACCTGAAATGAAACCAAGAGTTGGATGCTTAACCAGCTGAGCCACACAAGTGCCCCAACAGTTAGGCTTTTAATGATGCATTTGATAACTCTAGGCTTGTTCACTGCTTCCCTTCCCTCTTTCCTTTCTTCCTGCCTCCCCCTTCCCTCCCTTCTCTCCTTCTTTCCTTCCTTCCTTCCTGAATGGAGAAAGGAAGAATTGGCTTTTGACCATAACCTGACGACCCCTGAAGGCAGTTATCCACTTACTGATAATTGACCTATTATCAATTTTGAACTGCTTCCTCTCCTTTGGGCCATCTAGAATTAAAACCACACCCCCAAAAGTAATGCATTACCCAGGGAGAGACAGAGAATGAGAGGGAATTAAATCACTGTGCGAGTTGATTACTTTAAGTCTGCTTTAAGGAGTTAGGCAGTTAACATTCTTTTAAGCTCCCAGTGGGCAAAGAACTTTCAGAAAGATTTTTGTTGTTTTCCCTTTTTATTTTTTGTTTTTATTGCCTGGCTTTTAAATGTGTTTCATGTGCCTTTTTTTGTTGTTTTGGGGGGTGGAGGGGAGTTGCTATGTTCATAGTTTTTTGGGGTTTTTTTCCATTTCATATCTTGAATAATACCTTGTAATTAGGTAGAATCTATTTTTCTTTATTCTCAATAAATATGTTTCCCACTAAGGAAGGTACAGCTATCAGAACATGAACTTCCTGGGGCAATTATCATTACCACTCCGAAGTACCTAGAATTTTTTTTTTTTAAGTTTATTTATTTATTTTGAGAGAGCGTGAGGGAAGAGGCAGAGAGGAAGAAAGAGAGAATCCCAAGCAGGCACCGCACCATCATCATAGAGCCTGATGTGGGGCCCAAACTCACGAACCATGAGATCATGACCTGAGCTGAAGTCGGATGCTCAACCGACTGAGCTACCCAGGAACCCCTGTACCTAGAATTTCTGAGAAAAAAAGTTAAGAGAATTTAGATGAACAGTATAATTGACACTTGTTCCATCTTTCTTTTCCTTATGTAAATTTTATCCTCTGTATTAGTTAAATTTGTTTTCATTGCAAGGCTTAGAAAACCCATCTCGACTTGAGGACCAGGAGGAAGTTGGCATGAGTGATGGAATCATCTATTGCTTAAAGTTGCCTACTGCCTTTAGTGTTAGTTGCATTCTAAGATGAGATAGAAACTAGTGGCTAGAGCCCTATGCTCTCCTAGGTTTATGTCCCACAGAGAAGGTCAAGCTTCTTTTCCATCAAAATTCCCACAAAAAACTCAGGCCTGACTTTCAGTAGACTGAATCACATGTCACACAGCCATATTTGGACGAGTCGCTGGAACTAGGACAATGCCATGTTTTGATAGTCATGACCTGAGTCACAAATTCACCCAGATCATGCGAATGGAGAGTGAGGAGAGGGTAATGCCCTGGTGGAAAATCAGGAAATTGTTACCACAGTAAGAGAGAAGGAATCCTGGACAGCCTGATAAAAGCAATTGTCCACTGTAGTCAACTCCAGACTATGTTTGGGCTGTCAGTTGAAGAAAAGAGTAGATCTTTCCATTAAAACAATGTACATGTTGCTCCTATTGAAGTATATGCTTATTAGTTCTCTAACCACACACTGGTCGCTGGGGTTAGAATGCTGAGATTTCAAAGTCATACTCCTGGATTAATGATTTTCAACCAGGAAGGATGCATTACACAGGGTGGGGATAAGGAGAAGGCAACTGAATGTTGTTGACAAGGGATCTGAAGTAGTTTGATAAAGCATACTTAATATTATAAGTACATACCTATCAAATAAAAATCAAAGCTTTATTGTTATAATAGAAACCACCCAGGGAAAGAAAGATAACATTATCTTAGCCAGTGGCAATGGGCTAAAGAAATACTTGGCATATATGCACTAGCCAGAATATCACCAACAACAGGAGCTCCTCTTGATGATATATTGGCCAGTGCATATATGCCATGAGAGGAATATACTGGAATTTCAAAGGCAAGAGATTACTATGTAAAATAACTCTCACTTTTTATTGACATGTAACATTTTAGATTGGCTAAAATGTCACCTTTTCAGTAATGCCTCCTCTGACCACCAAATTTAAGTTTATACCCTGCCAACTACTCTTCACAATTATTCCTTCACAGCCTTTACCATGGAGTATACCTATTTATTTTTTCACCTGTTTGTTGTTAATCTGCTTCACTGGCCTAAATGTTCCATGAGTACAAAGATCACGTCTGTTTTGTTTTCACGGTATCTCTGGTCCCTGAGGTTCAGGGGGCAGCATTATTTTAGTCAAGATAGGACAGTCTCTGCCGTGGTAACAGATAAACCTCCAAATCTCAGTGGCTTAGAAAAATAAAGGTTATTTCTAATTCATGTAAAATCCGTTTCAGTTTGGACAGATTTTCTTGGTCTTGTAGCCATGCTATTTAGAACATATGGCCTCCAGGGTCACCAAGGCAGAGAATAAGAGGGACAGACGAACGTTTTTACTGATTAAACTCACAAGTGACAATTGCTTCCACTCAAATCCATTGGCCAGACGAAGATACATGGCCCCAATTTGTAATAGTAAGAGAGGCTGGGAAATGTTGGTGACAGCAGATGTGTGGAGAGTGTGTTCTGGCTTGACCACAATTATCTCCAACTTTGCTGGTTTCCATGCGGAGGAGTTTACCCTAAGCCCTTAGGCCTCTCTCCACTCTCTGTCTTACCCTCCACTGGGAAAGGAAGTGACTTTGCTATGGATGCGATGCATTCAGGAGAAGGAGCTAAGCTTGTTGGAACAGTCCCTCCCTTTTTCTCATTCTTTGGGGGTGTATCTGAAAGACAGCATGCATTCTGCCCTGCTCCTCCATGCTGCAAATTTTTGCTGAAGAAGGATACCCACCAAGGCAGACAGAAAGGGGGAACCCTGTGATAGTCCAGAGTGCTTGAGAACAGGTGAACAAGTTAGTTTCCTTGTGACGTTTGGTGGTAGAAAAGCCACCAATGTCTCTGTTCCCTTTATCCTGCTATGCTCGGTAGTGTTTGTCTGTAGTAGTGGTGACATGTGAATCTCCACCCGTCTAACTTCAGTGTCTTCCTCTCAATTGGTTCTGAACTCAGGCAGGAAGTGAGAGGGGTCTTGGTGGATCCTACAGCGCACAGTCCTAATTGGTATTCGATAAACACTCAATGAACGAATGAACTTGGAGGATACCAAGAAGGTTATCTAGACCAACCGGCCCTTAGCCAAAACCCAGAGAGGTGAGGTGACTACTCAGAATCACCTATCCTGAGAGCTGACCTGCAAATCTCACTTCATCTAACAAGCTGCTAATACCAAACACAAATAGAATGTTAAGCAGTATCTCCTACAGGGCACCTTCTTCTCTCCATAATTTCAGAGACCTTCCCCACAAGGAGGAGGAAGTCTTAAAAGAAAAAAAGGAAGGATTAAACTCCTCTGAGTACACTTTATACTGTTCTTTTCCAGGAGGTAGAGGGATACATTCTTTTCCTCTCCCCATTCCTACCACCCAAAGTATTCAATACTTTTGGGTGAATCATTTCCAATCTGAACCGATAATCCTCACAGCAACCTTTTCTTTCTAGACCATAAAAACGCGGCAGCTTGTTAGTCATACAACTATTTAACCCAGTCCCTCCCTAGTCCTACAACTGAGCTCCAAGCCTATTACTTATAATCTACCCACCCACACATATTGAAATGAGATTATTTTTCCCACAGAAGAACTGCAGTTACACAAGTCCCAACTCTGTTCCAGAGAGTGATAAAAAGGAGAAGGAAAAGGCACAGAGTTGTTTGATAGGCTTCTGAGGGAGGCAGCAAAAGGATGAAAGCTTACCCTACCAGGTACATAATGTGAAATCATGTTCCTGCAAATATCCAGAGGGCTCCCACCCTCCACCTGGGCATGCTCCCTAGACCTTTGATCTGGAAGCCACCACAAGTTACTGATAGTTACAGGGATTGTCCGGGCAAATGCACTTACCTCTGCTCAAAAAGTAATAGCAACCAGAGAGGAAGAATATTCCAGAAAAGAACATCGTGGCAAGCAAGAACCCAGATGGAGGAGGCTTAGCATGGCAGATTGAGAAAAGGCTTCTGATGATATAGACACAGATTGTGGTCTCAGACCTGGCACTTAGTAACTGTGAGAGTCAAAAACACAACGGCTAATGAAGTCTATGTGCTAAGAACTATATTAGGCACTACAGTCCTGAAGTGTCTAGAAGACCTCAGCAGAGGTCTCACCTGCTCGGAGAGAATTCTCACCACCCACACCTTCTCCTTGAAAGTGAGGGTGATAAATTCAACCCCATATAATTGCTATAAGGAACAAAGACTATGTCCGGCTCATAGTCAGCATGCAGTCAGTAGAAATGATGTTTTTCACTCTTTGGGAAGGACTGGTTGCCAGGTGCCCCAGAGAAGGGGGGCCATTCATCTGAGGGCCAAACACCCAGCTGCAAGTCTAGGGAGAGTTCCAAACAGAGAAAGGTGAGGTCAAAAACCAGGGTTTGAGCTTCAACTCACTGACCACCCAGAAACCAGAGTATGTCCTGTATTAAAATAACACATTACAGGGGACACTGGGAGGGGATTGAGAGAGACAGGAGCTCTCGGCTGGGAACGTAGGAGCTGAAGCCACACATTAACTGACGGGGAGGCTGCTGGAAGTTTGGAAGAAGAGAGATATGCTTTGACTTTCCATCATTCCTTCTTAGGCAAATGAAAACATAGCAAACCAGTCTGTCCTTGGAAGATGGAGTTGCAGAGGGAAAGAGGCAAGGCTGGTATTCCCTGGGACTGTTTCCCTGGTCTCTCTCATGATCTCAGCAAAGCCCACATGCCTTAGGCACCGCTGCGCCACACATGACCTTTTATTGTTGCCTAAAAATCCAATATTGAAATGTCTCTCTCTTCCTGAACTGGCAACTCCCCCAGTGCTAGGACTGTGTTGTATTTGTGTTGGTAAGTGCCTTACGCACTGCCTGACATACAGATATATTTATATACACGAGCACACCTTCTTTGAAAAATTAGAATCATACTATAGAAACTGTTTGGCACCCTCCTTTTTTTTTTTCTTCTCTTGAAGTTTAGAGTTGTTTCCTTATCTTTTTAGTGGTTGTAAGTACTTCCTTGTTTTTCAACTGTATTTATTTATTTTGAGAGATAGAGTGTGCAAGTTGGGAAGGGAAGAGAGAGAGGGAGAGAGGAGAGAAAATCCCAAGCAGGCTCAGCACTTTCAACACAGAGCCTGATGCGGGGATCGATCTCATGAACCATAAGATCATGACCTGAGCCAAAGCCAAGAGTAGGATGTTTAACCAACTGAGCCACCCAGGTGCCCCTGTAAGCACTTCATCATGTAGACATCCTATAATGAACCCAATCATTCTTCTATTGATAGATATTTATGATTTTTCCTGTTCTTGTTACACTTCCAAATATATCATCCATAGTCTTTTTATGACTATTTCCTAACAACCAAAACCTAGCAGTGGTCATCACACTGTCTTGTGCAGAGTGAGGCAGTAAATAATAAAGAACAAAAGCTCGGGAGCTGGACCACACTGACTAGCTGTGTGACCTTGGGTAGGATATTTGACTCCTCTGAGCCTCAGCTTCCTTATCTCCAACTGCAGCTGATCACAGTCACCAACTAATAGGGTTGTTGCAAAGAATTAATGAGTTAATGTATGTAAAGCACACAGAACATTGCCTGGCACATAGTAATTATTCTATGAATGTCTGTCATTATTATTTATATTTACATAGCTGGGTCAGATAAGACTGGGAGACACTTGAGGACAGTGACCATGTCAAGCCTCCATAGCGAGGCGCTGAGAAGGAGTTCTGTGCATATTTGCTGAATAAATAAGAAATGCAGATGTGGAAATCAACTATTGACTTGGCTGTTACCCAGTATTCCACAGCAAGTGGTTCATTAGTTTGGATTAAATCTCTATCCCCAAAAATATATTGAATCTTACCAGTCCTTTTCATCTTAGTTTGGAATGAGTTTATCAGACAGTTTCTAGAGACAAGGATTGATGAGAAGAAGGAAAAAAAAACACATGAGAAATCCAGGTGCCCTAGAGAAAGAGCGGAGCAAATACCATGAGGGAATCAGAAGGTACAACAATCAGAAGGTACAACAAAGGGAATCTGAAGAACTAGGATTAAGTAACTCATCTAAGTCTAGAAAAATAAAATGCATTAGGAAGAAAGAAAGGAAGCTAAAGACAAATGTCAACGGCTCCCCCATTTTGTCCTCGGTTGGTTCTGTACCTATGAAATTATATTAGAGTCAGGCTCCCATTCACCAACTGTGGCTGGTTATCTCCCCTTCTATCAGCAGATTAAACTTGGAATGAGGAAGCAAACAAGAAAGGAAGCTGATGATTACTAAGAGCCTACCATACAACAAAGCCTTTTAAATAATGATTGTATTTGAATATTACAGACACCCCAGGAGGTCTGTATTATTATCCCCTTCCTACAGATGAGAAAACTAAGACACAGTCATGCATAATCAAACAGCCAAGAAACACAGAGCAATGACTTAAACTCTGACCTCTTTGCCTCCCTGTTCTAATTCTTTCTTCCTAGTTTAAGCAGAGCCCAAATGGGCTTTACTTCCAAGGAGCAAAGTATTGTGAACTTAGGATTCTGGCTTCTGACACTAGGCAAGAAAGGATAGTACATTAACTTTAAATCCCATCCATAAAATTGCCAAAAAAACAAGCACAGTCATTAGCCTTTGTTTCTGCTTACGTACCATGATTGGAGATGGGAAGGAGCAAAGATGTTGAAACAGGTAGAGAAGTAAGCCTGCCCCTCTACAAGTGGAAACTTGCATCATCAGGGAGCAGATGCTTTGAATGTTCTGTAGTTGAGGGGAATGCAGCACAGCCAAATATCTAGGACAGTCTTCCAAATGTTATACCACAGCCGAATATCTGGGACAGTATTCCAAATGTTATATCAATTTCCTTCCCATCACCAGCTTCCATCCTGGTTGTCAAAAGAGCGGGGTGGGGGGTGGGGGGGAGAAAAGAAACAGAATTCTGTTCTTAGTTTTCATTTTTGACTGTGTAAAACTGTGATCCTACTCAGAAAAGGCTGAAATGATTCAATGTGGTCCCTATAAGAGTTTGGTATTTTCCAGAGAAAACTGCAGATGTATTTGGAATATATGCACTGCTTAGGCATATGAATCATTTATATCCTAGAGGAAAATCTCAGATTTATTTTCAATGTTGCTTCCAAGGATTTTGTAACACAAATCTTCCATTATTGCCTCATGTGTTATCATCTCTTAATGGGGAGATAAACTGGACACTAGAATTTATTTTCCCACCTATATAAGGGGGAAATCTGAAGAACTAGGATTAAGTAACTCATCTAAATCTAGAAAAATAAAATGCATTAGGAAGAAAGAAAGAAAGAAAGAAAGAAAGAAAGAAAAGAGAGAAAGAGAGAGAGAGAGAGAGAGAGAGAAAGAAAGAGGAAGGAAGGAAGGAAGGAAGGAAGGAAGGAAGGAAGGAAGGAGGAAAGACTCATTCAGGGGCCTAGAATCATAAATCTCAAAGAGACCTTATTGGATGTTACAACTAATGCTACCATAATATTGCCACCAACACAGGGATGGTCTCTAGCATATCCCTGGGTGATCCAAATCCCACTTCAACACATCCAAGGAAGAGATGATGTATTTCCTCTCAGTGGGATCCTGTTTTTCAAAGAAAAGATTCCACATGAGCAATGCAGATTGTCAGCAGGCATTGAGCAGGCCTGGAGAACGCTGGAATCTATCTACAAGGCCATGTTAATCCCAGGTGATTAATGGTCAGTGACAAGGTGAAACTGATGGTCTATTGAAGTACTAAGTACTTCAGTAACAGTTGTAGGTGGCTGCTTCAAAAGCTGAGTCAAATCTTCACTCTTCCTCATGTTATACTTTTGCCTTGTATTGACTATTTATTGAATGACAAACACTTACAAAGCACTTGCAAAGCATTTATCCCTCCAGTGACTCTGATGAAGGATTATTATCCCCATTTTATAGATGAGAAAGTTGAGGTTGAGAATTTTTGCCAGTAAGGGAAGCAGAAGACCAAAAGAGCCATTAGCGGTTAAGTGCTGCACAAGGAGTTACTTTAGGAATCTCTTGAAATAGAAATTCTAGCATCTGATAGAGGGTGGCCTATTGGAAGACTTCTGAGATGGGCCATGAGAATGAAAGAAGAGGAAGGCATTCCGGACAAAACAAACTCCATGAAGCTAGTATCCCTGATGCCATGACTAGGCTCCCCTCACCAAATCCTTAGGCGTGGTATATATTTATTGATTGCCTTATTTGTGATTCAGTTGTTTGACTTCACAGTACTTGACCAAGGACATGGGTCTCCAAGCTTTCAAGTATGGGATTTTCTCTTAAACCCCACTTAAAGTCATAGTGACAGGTGTGGCATCAGAGAATCCCCGAGCTGGCAGGGAGGGAGCTTACTTCAAGAGCCAGGCTTGCGTAGACAGAATTCTCAGACCTTCAAGATCCCATCCTAAGTGGAAGATTTTTCTTTTCCTTCACTGATACCTGTAATAAATGTTGACTAAAGGCAATAACTGGTTCCGCTCACCAAATGGCAATTGGGTATGAGTATCAACCCTCAGGGAATCGCTCATCTTTTAAAAAGAAAAATCTCATTTGAATAATTACACGTTGGCCTCTGGGTTAATGCAAATTGCGGAATGCACTACCAGGACTTATGCCGAGAATATATGAGACATTATTTGTAATACTCAATGCTTTATGCTTCAAGCTATTAATTCATTCTGAGTTTTAACTAGATCAGCTGTGGATCTAGAACATTCTGGGGAGTATGACACAGGCAAATGAGAGAAAAGTAGAATAAGAGAGATTGTAGAGCTGAAAAGATCTTAGGAATGGCCTTCTTTAGAGTTTTCAAACTTGTTTTTAACAATGGAAACTCTTTTTAAGATAGCACCTTAAATGGACCCTGAGGTAGGTGCCCATTGCTCCTATTTTGGCTCTTTCTTGATAAAATATACCTAAATTTTCTTTGAGAAAATAGCCTCACTCCATTTATATTGTGGGGGATTGATCCCAACCCAGTTCCCTTGCTGCTGCCATTAGCATTTCCAACCTGAGGCCAATGCTGGCACGGGAAGCAGATCTCTGAGAAATATAAAGAAATGAGCCCCTAAAGTAAATATAATTAACCTGCAGAACAAGGTGTACCTGAAGCCAGTTGTCCCTTGACTTCTTAGTTATGTAAATAAATAGATTATCTTTTACGCTTAAACCAGTTTGAGTAGGATTTTCTGTTACTTGGAAGTGAAAACGAGGTAAAAGAGTCCAAGACTGAACAATATAAAGAAGATAAAGCTGGAATCTCTGGTAGAAGTAAGGGTAGGAAACCTGAGGCCCCACTCACTATGTACTCCCCCAATTCCAGAAACCTCTGGAGATGGACTTTACTCTCTAGTCCCATCTATTTTTACAGATGGACAAACCAAGTTCAAAGAAGAAAACTAAAAATACTGACAGCACACTTGGAGGAATTAAAACATGAGTATAAGACTTCTTTTTAATGTTTATTTATTTTTGAGAGAGACAGAGAGAGACAGATCATGAGCAGGGGAGGGGCAGAGAGAGAGGGAGACACAGAATCCAAACCAGGCTCCAGGCTCTGAGCTGTCAGCACAGAGTCCAATGCAGGGCTTGAACTCAGACCATGAGATCATGACCTGAGCTGCAGCCCAGCGCTTAACTGACTGAGCCGCCCAGGTGTCCCTATAAGCTTTTTTTTTGTTGTTTTTTTTTAAAGAAAAACAAGTTTTGGAAAATTAGAATGAGTAAGTACTACTTAAATACCAGAAAAAATTTGTATTTAAGGAAATCACAAGAATATACTATACAAAATAACACAAAATAAGCCATCAATAATTACACCACAAGGGGTGCCTGGGTAGTCCAACTCTTGATTTGGACTCAGGTCATGGTCCCCAGGTTGTGGGATCGAACCCTGTGTCAGGCTCTGTGCTGAGTGTATAGCCTGCTTAAGATTCTCTCTCTCTTTCTCTCTCTATCTCCCTCTGCCCCTCTCCCCCACTTGCTCTCTCTCTCTCTCTCTCAAAAAAAAAAATTAAACCACAATAACTCCTTTGGTATAAGCACGTTTCACAAAGTCCATAGAAAGCATGTCTGCTACCCTGACCATGCTTTTTACAAGCTTGCCAGAGAAATTTCTGGTATGTTCTGATAAAAATGAGCTTTTCCTTTGGGAGCTGGCTTTATGTTATGCCATTCGTCTTTCCTCTCACTTCAGCAGGTTGTACACAGCTTCACGACTTTCTCTTGAAGAGCACTGTTGCAAGATATATCCTTATGACAAGATAAAAGAAATGCAAACTGTAGATCAAACTTTGGTAGCACAATATGAAATGCACATGGTAGACCATTGCGCAATAAGTAGACTGGTGAAACATCACAATCATAAAGGTCAGAAGACGTGGCAAAGTTCACAAATCAAAGAAAGGAGAATCTGGCCATGAATTTATAATTAATGACTCACTGCTTTTCATTTACATAAAGTTAACCTACTTAGAGGGGTTAATGCCACCAGCCACACTGCCTCTCCATTTTCGGTGAGTAAAAAAAAGTAATCTAGTGGTTAGATAAACAGATACTAGACCACAACTTGAAAGAACATCATTTCCTCTGTCTCTTATCTAAGGGCCAATCATCACATGACCCCTTTCTGAAGTTTGAGAACCGTTTTGTAGAAATGGTGTAGGATTAAGAGCTGGGAACTCAACTCAGTAGAAAACACGTTTTATCCATCTGTGTGATGGGATGGAAATAGTACTAGCTTGTCATAGCTAGTGATTGTTTCAGTGATACACTGAGTAGACCCTGTGTTTGAGCTCTGGCCTGAATTCTTAACTACAGAACCGTGACGAAATAAATTGCTGTCACTTTAAGCTACTACCTTTGTGGCCATTTGTTTCGCAGCAATAGCAAACTAACACACTGCGAATTATGTCAAGTTGTACCTCATCTGCTTGGCTCACATAAGGCTAGGAGGCTAGACAGCAAAGGTATGTAGTCCCCCCTTGATGCTCGCCTGCCCCTGGGAGAGAAGCACAGCTCAGGGTATCCTGAGGCACCAGAGGAGGGCTCCTGCAGGTAGGTTGCTGTCCTCCCCCACCCCAATGCCTCTAGTTCCCTCGGTACAGTCCCCAGAAGACTCTTACTCTGCGACATCATCTCCTTTATGCTTCTACTGAGTGTAGAAATGTAAATGTAATGCAGGAACGTAAAGGTAATTCTCCTAACCACTCAATCTAACTTTGGCCCCCCAGAGATGCCCCTGACATCATCACTTACTTGCTTTATAACATATGTCTATGATTATCTTGTTTGCCCTCTCCCTGGCATACCGATTGGAAAGTAAGCAACACAAAAACAGGACCTTCTCTGTCTTGCTCACCGTTAAAACCTCCAGAGGCTGGACAAGTGGCCGGCACCTAAGGGAGGTTTGCTACGTGAAAGTATACTAGAAAAACGCAGCCAGCACTGCAAAAGCGAACACAAAACACGGTCACACATTCATATCCGGGCGTTCACGCACAACTTTATTAAAAGATTTTCATAGCCCTTTGTTCATATTCTTGTTATGGAATTTTTGATGCTGTTTTATGAGATCCTGGAGGACAGAGGCCATGTGTTCTTATCTTTGTGTCCTTCGCGCTAAATACAGTGGCCAGTGCATGGTAGATGTTTAATAAATGTTTGTAGAATATCATGGCACTGAAAAGTAAGCTATGAAAATCAAATTATCCTCAATATGGCAACAAAAATGTAGATATAGATATATAGATACTGGTTTGACTTAGTGTAATTCTTTTTTATTTTATGAGATATAGCAATTTTCTACTTCTTTCCTTACTCCTAAAACCTTTACAAGAGTCTTCATCCAGTCTTCACCTCCTTTATCCACATTAACTCCACATTCACAAGTTCCCCCCAAACATGATGAAGTGATCTTTCCATCTGAAGCTCAGACAGTCCAAGAGTACAGACCAGCTCCAATGACAGAACACAGTATTTCAACAGCTTCAGCCGACCCATAATGTATGACTTTACAACAGGTAAAGTCTGACCACAGAGTATGCCCTGCAGCCATCCCATCCTGTTTGCTGATGTCCTCAGAGATGTCTACACCCAGCCACGGCTGTCCTTCCCTACTCCTGTCCTCAATACTGAACTTCTCCTTTAGGTAAACTCACTGTCCCTCTGCATGTAGACAAATATGCATATAATACTCACGACCCACCAGGCTTGAGTCTTTCCTACTCTTCACCTATTTTCCTTTTTTTTCCCTTTAAATATAATTTATTGTCAAATTGGCTTCCATACAACACCCAGTGCTCATCCCAACAAGTTTTTCTTAAAGACTTTCCAGGCATCTCATTTTCCAGGGAACTGTGATGAACTACAGCCCTGAAGATGGAGTGATAGTCTCTTCCTCTGGGCTCCAGGAGCCCCCTACACTTGCCTCTTTTATAGTACTTAGCACACGGGTCCTAATGACTAGTTTTTATGTCTGTCTCTCTCCTTGAGTAAGTTCCTTGAAAGAGTGTTTTATTTCCGTGTACACAATTCCTATCACACTGCCTGCTACATGGCCAAAACTACTTACGAAACGTAGTTTGAACTAAAAAATAAACAAATCATGATAGAAGGTGCTGTAGGCAGAACGATGCCCTCCCCCAGAGATGTCCACATCTTAAATCCCAGGACCTGTGAGAAAAAAAACCTCTGCTAATGTGATTAAGGATTTTGGGGTGAAGATATCATCCTGGATTATCCAGATGTACCCATTGCAATCACAACAAACACCCGTATCATAGGGAGCTAGGAGCTACAGAAGGAAGTGTGGCAACAGAATAAGAGGTTGAAAAGGGCAGATTCCTGGATCCAAGGATTTCAGGCAGCTGCTAAAAGCCGGAAAAGGCAAGGAAGCAGATTCTTCTAACCTTGACGTTAGCCCATGAAGCCCATTTTGCAAGTCCGACACCCGTAACTATAAGATGATAAATTTTTTATTGTTTTAAGCCACAAAATTGGTGGTGATTTCTTACAGCAGAAGAAAGAAACAAAGAAATGAATGCATAAGGGAGAGAATGATCTTAGATGTGTATCTCCTTTTTATAAAAATCTGCTTTCATTGCTGCCTATCAATCAATGATGGTAGGTCCTGCCAAGAATAGGAACCATGATTTTTTATCTCTGGGAAAGCTTTCCCTATCATCTCGGTGTCTTCCTCCTCAACTTGGTGCTGAATATGATATGGCTGAGTAGAAACAACATGGGCTACAGAAGCAGAGACACATGAGTTCGGTCCTAGTCCCATTACTTCTCAGCAGTATGCATTAGGACAAGAAACTCCATGCCTCTGATTCCGTTTCTTCATCTCATTCTCAGCCTTGTTACAAGGGTTAGACAGCAAACAAAGAAATCATAACAAAGAAAACAATGTTATTGGTGGCAATCAATGTTGCCTTCCAAGGACATGGTTGAAGTGCTCACACTAGAGTTTTTCTGCTTTGGACATCCATGGGATCACGTGACGCCAGGAGGTATAGATAGCTAAGTTCCTGCTTCACATCACAGAAGGAGAAGACTTAGGGCCATCAGGTCCAATCATGGAAGAATAAAGGAAGAGAAAAGGCTGGATGGGACAGAAAAGGGCAGTGGATGGCAGAAGATAGCAGGTTCAGTATTGGGACCTCCCCTAGAACTTCCAAATCTCAGAAAAGAGTTCTAGTATGGAAACTCATAAAAGCTAATTCCTCGTTTGACTGAAACAGAAAGAAGTTTCAGGTGGAGGGTGACCATGAGAGAGGAGCCCCTGGGAATTAGCAAAAGGTCAAGGGAGGACTTTGGACATCCATGGACTGTGAGGTTGAGAGCTGAGTCAAGCTTACCCAGCTCTTCAAGAGCACATGATAGGAGTGCCTGGCAAGTTACAGACACACAAACAATGAGGACTTCAACGTTGGGGGGTGTTCTGTACAATTTCTCCTCCCATTTGAAATGATTGAGTCCCCAGTTGTTCACATAAAACACAGGAAACAGTGGGGTAGGCAGGTGGTGGTAGCTATCAAGAGATCCATTCCACCTCCAGGCTGGGGACTGATCCCCTTTCTTCTCAGTCTCCTCTCTGCCCTCTGGGCCAGGGCTGTCTGCTGGATAAGACTTAGTGCAAAAGAGCAGATGGCTTCACAGCCTTCTCATTTAGGTAATGAGTTCGAATCTTTACCGAAAGGCAAGCCCAAGGACGCTTCCAGCTGCTACACGCTGGAAGTTGACAGAGAGCAACGTGTGTGTGTGTGTGTGTGTGTGTGTGTGTGTGTGTAGATGGAGGCCAGAATACCTTCATAGTAAACACAGAAACACAGTCATACTGTTTCCTACCCCCCACCTCTTGGTAAACCATAACAGTTTGTTGGATCACTTGATTCCTTTATGGGCTGATGAAAAGAAATCAAGCCTACCTTTAGGCAGTAAGCTACCTCTTCAAGCAATCAGCTCTATGCACAGTTTTCAAGGAATTCCTCCTTGCCTCTTCTGAACTGTGGCAGGAAAGGTTTGGAAAAAGATCGGCGAAGACCAGCGATGTAAAGCGAGCCCCCTCAGCTCAGGGGAAAGGTAATGAATTGCATTCTGGGGACAAAGAGAACTTTGACAACAGAGGGTCTGACAGTTTTCATAAGGCAGGAAATGTGGTCATTATCAACCCAGAGCTTGGTGTGCAAACATTGTCTATATGTTTATATACCTTTTCCCAGCTTGTGGACATTGTTTAAATGGGAGGGGAGGAAAGTGCAAGAAGGAAATCCTCTTCCGTTTGGCAAGACAGAACTTCACATGCATGACCTACATCTTTCGTCTCAAGGAGCAAGTGTGGCCACCTCTGTATTGGGTGTCCCAGAGAGAGTTCACAAGCCAGCATTGCCGCATCAACAGCCGTCATGCAACAGCCATTTGTGGAACACTGATTGTAGGACAGTCACTACACTATGTGCCAGGATTACAACAGATGAACAAGAAATCAGTGCCCTTCCATTCCCCCACAGAGCTCCTGGTCACTGTTGTGGTCTGACTTGTCACCATCATCGTCACTATCACCTCTCTCCTCATCTCTTACAGCAATGCTAGAAATGGAATTTACAAAGCATGTAGGGATAAACAAAAATGAGCATAAAAGCAAAAATAAAGACTTTAAAAAATAAAAGAATGGAAAATAATCACCTGGTGATTTTATTAAAATGCCAAAGATTTTCAGGTACATTTGCCCTGCTATGAATTAGAAAATCTTGAAATGGGTTCCCGGACTCAACGTTTTCAAAACAATCTAGAGGTTTCTGATACAGGCATCCCATGGCTCACATTTTGCAAATACAGTCTTAGGTTATACTACTTCATATATTTTGTCACATTCATTGCGGTTTGAATGTCACAACAGCTCACGAAAGTAAATAGGATGGGAATTATTATCTCCAGTTTACAGATGAGGAAGAGAAGTACATCAGAATGTCTATTCAACCTAATTTAATATAACTGGCATCTAATTTGTTCAAGCTCTGTGCTAGAAGTTGTAGAAAATGAGACACCCAATGAGTTTGCATTAGAAGAATGGAGAAGACAAGCACACAAATACACCAGGTGCTTTTTACATGCTGTTCTATCTGTAATTTACTTTAACAAATATCAGTGTACGCATGCATATAAATGTATTATATTAACTCTATTCTGTACCCTGACGGCGATAAGTTCACTCATTCACTAATTGGTTCATTCATTTTACCCAATATTTATTGAGCAGTTATTATGTGTCTGGCATTGTTCTCAGTACTGGGGATACAGTAGTAAATAAAATACACAAAAACATCTGCCTCTGCGGAATTGACATTCTAGTGGGGAAAACAGAGAATAGGAAACCACACCAGGAGGTAATTCTTTCATATGTGAAGGGACCTATCCAGGAACGGGCTTGTATGGCTGTTTGGGGCTTACTTGATAACGGATATTTATACAGGTGGCAGAGACTGGCTTTTATCAAAATATTCCTTCCAGAAGTAAGATTGTCCGGGAACAGACGCAGGACCCCCACTAACCTTTAATTGTCGTAAACCATGGTTTCCCAAAAGAACCTGACATGTCAGTTTGCAACAGATTGTCTCATTTAAGCTTTTCCAGTAATATTGTGCTATAGATATTATTGTCTCCATTTTACAGATTAGGCATTTGAGATTTGACAGGCTTAAATAATTTCCCGAAGCTCAGTTATTAAGTATGGAGTAGCAGAGCCAGGATTTAAATTGGTTTGTTTCCGTAGCCTGTACAATTTCCACCTCTCCATCCTGGTCTAACATGGTGGTGTCACGAATTCTATATTACAACAGCGACAGTCACCTCCTCTTTGTGCCTCCTCTCCAGCCTTCCGTCTATGGAGAGCCAGCTTCAGGTCCTTTTACCAAAGAATTTTCCAGGGTTGGTTTTAATTGGTGATGATCATGCTTACTTCTTGGTTTGTATTGGATCTTGTGTCTCCCGAATTGTTAACTGAAACTTTTCTTGAGACTAAGGAGTATTCTTCCTACACTTTTCCAATAACCCACAGCATCTAATAAGATATAACACATTTGGAAAACATGTAATCATTGTTGCCTTGGTAGATAAATTTTAACTGCACCACTTAGGACACAGTATCTGGCACATAAATACTCTTACGAGTATTTGCTTTTGTAGATAGAATTTTCACAATATTCTGGATAATTTGATGGATGCCTCTTTCAATTTAGATAATCAAAACTAGAAAATCAATGAGAATTTAATTTTTTTAAGATTCTTTGGTTATAAATAGCTACTAATTTACTTATTCTTTTTTTTAATTTTTTTAATGTTTATTTATTTTTGAGAGAGACAGAGAGACAGAGGGCGAGCAGGGGAGGGGCACAGAGAGAGGGAGACACAGAATCTGAAGCAGGCTCCAGGCTCTGAGCTCTGAGCTGTCAGCACAGAGCCCGAGGCGGGGCTCAAACCCACAAACCGTGAGATCATGACCTCAGCTGAAGTCGGATACTTAACCGACTGAGCCACCCAGGGGCCCCTTACTTATTCTTTTTCATATAGGTTTAGAATTCTTGGAACAAGAGGTTCATTTTCAATATATAGTGTATGTATCTAAAAATCTGAGTCAGCAATGAGGTTATCAGAGCCCCAACTGAAGAAATATTTATAGAGGGAGGTCCTGGATAGAGTAAGAAGAACTGACATAGAATATAGAATTCGGGAAAGGGAAAGTGTCGGGGGAGTGGGGGCGGGGCACATCTTCCCATGTTAGGTTTTCTCCTTGTTGTTATCACAGGTTAGAGGAAGAAGAGGTGAATGAACCATACACGAAGCTAACGGGTTATTTAAGCAAACCTCTACCTACTTTGGAAACACAAAGCACATTTCACATCTTGTCACTTCTCAACGATTGATATGCACTCAATTAATGCATTTATTTGATGGCACTGAAAAAGACTTGGCAAGTATTGATGAATTGCATGTAAATATGTGACAGAGTCAGAGCAGTTAATACATGTATATGTCTGTATAGATATGCAGACCGTGTTTTTCAAGTCCAATACTAAGATCAACAGTTCAAGAGGGGATTTTATTAATTTATGAATTTCTCTAATGTCTAATAGTACAATAGAAGTTTGTCACATTTAGGTACATGTATCTGAAAAGAAATTATCTGAAATTTGGGCTGTTGCTGAGATGGGAAATATGCTCATTCTGTAAACAGATATGTACAATATAATCAGGAAAAACAAGTGTCCAAGTTTTATGCAGACTCATGTGATCAAAAACATTACACCAGCAAAAACTTAAGAAATGTGTAAGTGACACACACCCATGTATGCACACACACATACATACATGTGTGTTGAACTCTTAAAACCAGTGGTTTCATGATGAATTTATTTCTGCCTACGTTTATTTCTCTCTCTGAGCCTCAGGGGTTTTTTCTTTAAATATAGGGATAATCATAACTGTTCCTATGTCAAGGAGATTTCAGAATTAAATGATAGGGCATATTTGAAAATGTCTAGTTAATGGGGGACATATAATAAAGGTTATTTACCCTGTCTTTTTTCTTGCCTCCATTCCTACTTATCGTGAGCTAGCCTTATGCTATTCTTTTTGGAGGAGCCATAAGAAACAGACAAAATCATACCTGCTCTCAAGGGCAATTTTGTTGGGGAACCAAATTGTTAATACATAGATTATTATTAATAATAGACAATAATTGTTAATCGACTATTAATAAATAGAATATTTCTTCTTTCTGAAGGAGAGAAGGTATAGCCAAACATTCACTTACGTGCTTCATGCTTTTGTATACAAAGTAGAGGGTAAGAATCTTGAAAAGCACTGGTTGAGGTCTCCCCAAGGTTTATGCTGCTAGACTGTGACCAGCCAGAATTAGAGACAAGATATTGAATGAGCCAGAAAATTCAGAATCCAGGTCACTGCTACACTGGAGAGGTTCCCTGAATGCAGGAAACCCCCGCAGAACAATGATGGGCAGCAGAGGAACAGGAGGAAGGACTAAGCACATGCTGGAGTAAGGCTGTAACAGGGGAGAGGAATCAGAAAAGTATACAAAGAGAGGCATCCTCCATCTGAGCCCAAGCTCCAGGACCCTGCAGCTCCCAGATGCTACTGGGTACCTGCTTGCCACACCCAGGTGCCAAGAACAGGATAGGTAAGGAGCACCATGCATGCCTCAGTGACCTGGACAGCGATGTCCTGATCTGGTGGAACAAGCACTGAGCCAGGAGCCGGGACACCCAGCATCCAGCCCTTCCTCTACTTTACAGATCTATAATATTGGGCGAATACATTTCACTTGTCAAGTGGTGATGTTTGCTCTCTCTCATAGGTCATGTCAGACCCAAAAGAAATCAATAGGAAGCATCATAGATTAGTGGTCAAGGGTACAGACCTGGATTCAAATCCCAGATCCACCACTGATGGCAGAGTACCATCTCAGTAAGTAGTTATGCTCAGAGTCCTCATCTGGAAAATGGGATAAAAAGATGCCTTTCTCTTAGAGTTGCAGTATTACCAGCAACACATGTGAAGTGTTTACAACAAAGCCAGGCACGTAGTAAACAGTAAATGTAAAGTGAACTTTGATTATTAACAAAAACATGGTTTGCGAACCGTCGATGTTGGCTTCAGCATCAGACAGATATAAGCTCTAATTCAAACTCCACTATGAGCTGGATGATTTGAAGGAAATCACTTAACTCCTCTTAAATATTGATTTTTAAAATTTGCACACTGGGCATGATAATTCACTGTTGAAAATACTCTTATGAAGATTTGAAATAGCTTGTATTGAACGAATGGAATAGAGTACATTTTCTGTGCATGGTAATTATTATGTGCACATATAGGGTGATAGGCATATCTAGAAAGCATTGCTATTACCGTCAAGTTCTTTCCTAAGCAAGAGGTGATTTCCCAGATGCTAAGACTGAGACACTCTTGAGTTGTGAGCAAGGTGGGCCAGCACACCTGGGAAAACTGAGAACCTTACTGCAACCAAGCATAAATGCTTCTTCCTGTAGAAAACCTGATCAGAACAGACTGATTCACACAATGCACTCAACCCCAGTGGTTTGCATTTGTAGTGGCACTTTGCCCAGCCCTCTCTCTTCTCCGGTCCCATGTGTCGGTGACACCAATGGGGAGAACATGAAATGTCCTGGGAGAAATGCCACAGGTAGCCTGAGGACATGAGCTCTGTGTTCTGTGGGACTCAGATCTCCACAACGTTGCCGCTGTCCTTCCCAGAAAGGCTGGAAAGTGGACAAGGGCCAGCTGGACCCAACTTCCACAGAGCAGACCAAAGGGTTGCAAATGGGCCAGGAAGAAGGCTGGAAGATGGGTTGTTGAGAATGTGACTGGCCATGTGCTCTCACAGTGCCCTTCAAAGTGCTGGACTCATTCCAGCTCCACGGTTGCCAAACACCCCAAGGAGCAAGCAACACACTTCTAACTCCCAGTAGGAAGTCCTGGCACAGAGGGTCCACAGAGAAGGAAAAGGGCTCAGAATAATTAATTTCCTTGTTATGTGTCAAGTACTTTATACCTTGACCCTACTTGGTCCCCACAACACGTGTCTATGTCAAGTTCCAATCATTACTCCATTATACACAACCTAGCGCATTGTAAACTTTCAACAAATGTTGGCTATTATTGCTTTTGTCATTGTTATTCTTATTAAAAATAACGAGAATGAGGCTCGTGAAAGTGAAGTCACTTGGTGCCATTGTCACATGGTTGTTAGTGACAAAAAACCCAATCAGCTACCTCCAAAGCATATGCACTTGGCACCAAGGCCTGCAGCCGGTATGGCTTCTTGGACACCTTCCCTGTGCCAGGGGCCATCCTAGGTGCAATAGCAGAAAGACAGGAAAAATCCACTTCTCAAAAACTCTACTGAAGTGTTTTTCAAACTATGAGTCTACCCTTCAGTGGTTCATGAAACCACTTTTGAGGTCATCACAAATGCTTTTTTAATGATACAGAATAAAATTTAAATCAAGAATGCATTTTTTTATAATTCAACCAAGTATTTAACGATACTGTTATAATCATGTATAAAAACATGGAAGTGTATACTGGATCGTGATGTACAAACTATGTCTCAGAAAGACCATCGTCACAAGCATTTGAAGGCCATCAATCTAGTGAGCATGCAAACAGTAGATACAGAGATTTGTGTGATACGATTTCCTGCTTGCTAGCTCTTCCCGTGAGTCTCTTTAGGACTTGGTGGTGCCCTTTGTGGTATTTCCAAAGGAAAGGAGGGGTCAGAATGGCTCCTACCAAGGTAAGGACTAAGACTCCATAGATCAGACTTCTGAAATCCACTCTTAACATCTCAGTATATGAAATAGCATGAAATGAATTGAATTTTGCATCAAGCTGGGATTAATCTAATTATTTTCATTCAACCTTTAACTAACATGATTTGAACCCCTCTGGGTACCAGTCTCTGTATTAGGTACTGAAACAGGGGGAGGGTTCCAAAAGCAGATACACTATTGTCTGTCCCTTGTAGAGCACACAGATCCCTCCACGACTGTGAACTGAACACCTTCTATGTACTAGGACTTGAGCCAAGAGCTAGGAAGATCAGAGCTGGGCCAAGCTATGTTGGAGCCTAAGGCCAAATGAATTTTAATATAAGTTTTTAATAGCTAATTTTTTCTAGAACACTAGAATGGTTGAAAAATCAAAACACAGGAGTATTAAAACTCATGAAATTATTTTAAAAGTATTTTACTTATATCTCAAATGGACTTTATTATAATTTTACTTCCCTCATTTTATTTTTTTCTTCCTTCATTTTATTGGAAGCAAACTCTTCAATAACATTTCAAAATCAAATTCTTTCCTATCTCATTTTTTAAGTTGATTTGTTTATTTTGATGGAGAGAGCTTGAGCTTGAGTGGAGGAGGGGTAGTGGGAGGGGAAGAGAAAGAATCCCAAGTAGGCTCCATGTTGTGAGGGTGGAGCCCAATGCTGGGCTCAAACTCAGGAACCATGAGATCATGACCTGAGCTGAAATCAAGAGTGGATGCTTAACCGACTGAGCAGCCCAGGCCCCCATTTATCCGATTTCAATTGGAGGAATTTCCATGTTTGACAATTTCCCTTAGCCAAGTGATGATCTTAAATAATTTTTAATTAGCTTCAAGTTACTGGTTGTCTTTATTTACAGTTTTGATATTATGTTTACCATGGGACATTTTATTAAAATATTATTTATCTTGGTTTTTTATATTGATTTTTTCCCCCTCCTTCTACCAAATTTTGCACTCAAGCAAGTGCCTCACTAAGTTTACCCGGAATCCTAACACTAAGGGATATGTAAATGAAACAGGATGGAGTCCTTCTTTTTCAGCTTTTATAATCCAACAGGAAACTCAAAAAAGTAGATACATACTAACTAACACTTCTCAAGCATTTATTAACTGTTGTTCTAATTCCTTTACATGTATAAATTCATCTAGTCCTTCCAACAAGCCTATAAGGTCGACACTAGGTATCATTCCCATTAAAAAAGCGGCGGATGGGGGGCGGCAGTCACCCCAGTGGCTCAGTCGGTTAAGCATCCGGCTCTTGATCTGGGCTCAGGTCATGATTTCAAAGTTCTGTGAGTTGGGGCTCTGCGCTGACAGCACTGGAACCCGCTTGGGGTTCTCTCTCTCTCTCTCTCTCTCTCTCTCTCTCAAATATCAATAAATAAACTTAAAATAAATAAATAAATAAATAAATAAATAAATAAATAAATTTTAAAAAAGAAATTTAGGCACAGACAGTTAAGAAACTATTCCAAGGTCACACAGGTCTAAGATATAAAGCCTGGTTTTGAACCCATTCAGCCTGGCTCCAAAGCCTAAGCTGTTAACTAACCACTGAGTACTTGCTAGGTTAAGGCAGGTGATTGTGGCTTTCAGTTTAAAGAATCACTGCTCAGCTGGAGGAACAAAAGTAAACATGATGTCAACATAAGGCTTTAAAATCAACTGTTAAAAAAAAAAAATACAATGAAATGATTAATTATACTTTGAAAGCCGTGGGTAATCTGCCCCCAGATCATTTTATTTCCTTCTCTCAAAAGAACGATCTTCTTTCCCTGAGCCATATGCTTCTCATTCCCAAGGTGGCTGAGAGCAACCCTCTCTAGATGTGTAAATTAATCATACAGTTTCCTTAGGGTGGCAATGTTGTATCAAATTGGCCCTTCTTCCACAGTAAGTAGCCACACTGAATGAGACGCATAACACGGTATCCGCGTTTCTTGCGTATTTTATCTGACCAATTCATTCAACAAATGTTTTTTCGGCACCTATTTTGGGCATTTTCAGAACTCACAGTCTTATTTTTTACAGAAAATAGAAAATGTCCTTAAAGGATCCATCCAGAAGTCTATTTTGCTCTGAATTTCTCTGAAGGGATCCCTAAGCAGGAAGTAGTACTTACTAATGCATGAAGCAGTATCCTCGAGTATAAAACTATATACAACTCACATCTGTATTATAGTTTATAGGTTACAGAGTGCTTTCATGTGCATTATTTCTTTTGCTATTCATCCTCTAGAATGTCTCAAGAGATAAGTACAATTAAAATAACACTAATTTGAAATACTCTAATTCAAGAAACCTGAAATGGTAAGTAAGCATTAGCAATAGATAAGCTCTAATTGTTACCCCACTGAGGAAGAGAGTTTTAAAAAGATAGGTCAGATACAATACTTTCCCTGATTAAGAAAGGAAGACAAAATGCTTAAGCCCTGCCAATAGCCACTTGGGTGATGTCAAGTCAGGTCATTAGATTCTGTATTTCAGTTTCCTTAGCAATAATGTAAGTGTTCAGTCACATGCCAGTTCATCTCAGAGAGTGATTGTGGGGACTGATGATGCATCCCTCAAGTACAGAGACCCCTCATCTTTACGTCTCTGCAGTCCCCAGGCCTTGCCCAGTGCCTGGTATGTGGGGGGCACCCGAAATGTATGCTGATGGATGGTTGCATGGATGGGTGGATGGACAGACAAGTAAATGACTGATTGAACTGGCATCCTCTGCCACTGCGGCTCTTTCAGTGAATTTGTACAAACCTCCCATCACGTGAAGCTAGTTGTGGGTACCAGCCCATGGATGGTAATTTCCCGGGCCTTGGCACTTGCTATAGCAACTGCCTGTTATGCTCATCTCCCAATTCTTTGCCTTCCTCGCTTCTACTTGCCATTTGGACCCCAGTTCAAGTGTATTCTCAGACGGATCTTTCCTGATTACCCATTAATATTGCCTGCTCACTCCTGTTTTATCAGTCACCCAGCTCTTAGTACTCTGAATGTTCTTACAGATCTTTGTTGATTTACATGTATGTTATCTGCTTTTCCCCTTGAATGTAAGCTCCATTAAGGTAGCTAGTGTCTCTTATCCACTATTGAACCCTCAGTTCATAATATGCCGCTGGGACACAGTAGCACATAATCAATGATTGTTGGATGAACAAAGGAATTAGCCTAGAACACCCTTCCAAGTACCAGTCTAACCTAATTGTCCTCTTGTTTATTTTCTGGCTATTGGATCATCTGGCTTTATTCTCTTGTTCCCAACATTTTCTTCACATCTGTCTCTGAATTGTGGAAAAGTCTTTGGTCTTTCTTATCCATCTTCACCAATGTGAAGCCACCATTCACTAATTCCCAGAACTCTACAAATGAGAGAATTTTCTCCTCTTTACCTGTGCCATTGAACTCTCATTAGTCAGGATTGTTATATTTCCTATTAAGAGAGGAACTAGAAATGGGTGGATGGATGGATGGATGGACAAATGGACAGATGCGACAGACAGATATATAAATGAATACTGAATCTGAAAACGCTTTCAAGGTTTTATGGCCATTTTTACCAGCTGAATGTTTGTTAAAGTTCTTTTGTTTTCTCTATGGAGATTTCTCCTCTAAAAAGAAAATTGCCATTATCCTAGGATGCCGACTCTGTTTTTACAAAGGCAATACACAATTATCTCTTCAACCACTACTTCAATAATCTGTGGTACATGTACAAGCTGAATTTCCCACCTTGAGTTCAGAAACGATAGGGGCGCCTGGGTGGCTCAGTTGGTTGAGCGGCCGACTTCGGCTCAGGTCACGATCTCGTGGTCCGTGAGTTCGAGCCCCGCGTCGGGCTCTGTGCTGACAGCTCAGAGCCTGGAGCCTGTTTCGGATTCTGTGTCTCCCTCTCTCTGACCCTCCCCCATTCATGCTCTGTCTCTCTCTGTCTCAAAAATAAATAAACATTAAAAAAAAATTTAAAAAAACCAAAAACGATTGGTTAAGACAAAAGAGTCAAAGCTGGATCTGAAAATCAAAACATCAACATTATTACTAAAAAAGCTGGATTGAAGGATGTGACATAGATATATCATGGCAATGGGCTTTGTTCCAATCATCTACTGCTGCATAACAACCACCCCAAAACTGATGATTTAAAAGAACAACATTTACTATACTCATGAACCTCCAACTTGGGCAGGGCTTAGTGGGGTCAACTTGTCTCTGTTCCATGTGGCATCAGCAGAGGTGGCTCTACTAGGGTTAGAGGGTCCATTTTCACGATGGCTCACTCACACAAAATGCAGGTTGGCCCTACATATTGACTGAGAGCTCGGCTGAGGCTGTCGGCTAGGAGTCCTGGGTCCTCTCCCTACGGGCCTCCCTATGGGCTGATTGAACTTCCTTACAACCTAGGACTGGGTTCCAAAAGACAGTATCCCAAGAGAATAAGAAAGAAGTGGAAGACGTTCTGGTCAATCTACCACAGATTCTCGCCCCTATAAAACGTGTGAGATAGAGGGACTGGCCAGAGAGGAAGGAGGTGACGACTCCTATAACCCAGTCAGAGCCAAAGAAATACAAGAAAACCTTTGCTAGGGTGTCTAGGACAGAGAAGAACACTGTCTCCAGTGGGACTTGATAATGTAAGGATGTGAGGCTCACAGCAGCTTCAGATATTTTATCATCATCAGAATAAATAACCAAGAAATAAAGCCAGCACACAGTGGAATCAGAGACAAAGATGATCCTAGTGGTATTATTCAACGGAATCAAACCATCCCTGAAGCTGTTTCCACCCTTGGACTTTGACTTTGCATGTCCCAGTAAATTCCCTGTTATTTACAAGACACTGAGTCGGACCATAATTCATTTGCCACCTCACATATCTGAAGTATGTCTTCTTATACTTTTTATGTCATTTAAATGGGGTCTCATAATGAACACTACAGATGATAATGATATATAAATACTATCTTGGAAATTCTCTTTCCTATACGGCCCCTCCTTTCCAGGTACTCCAGTAACACCTGATACAGATCTGGGCGACTCCTCCCGCAGGCTCCTCCAGTGGCCTCCCTTTTAGTGAGCTTAGCCCAGTAACTCCTACATCCAGTTCATTTCTCATCCCCCTCACTCAGCACCTCCCCTAACCAACACTCACATCTTTTCTGACCTTGTCCCTCTTGTTCTTCCACCCTTTCATTAATTCCCTTTTTCCCACTCTGTTAAGTATACAGTTCTTACTCTCGCCTTCTGGGCCTTCCATTCTACCTTCCCAGCTTTAATTCCCACGTACCTTATAATTCATCCAGACTCTATGACTCATTCTCTGAAAAGAGAAACAATGCTCCTCTCTTTCCTCATTTCTTGAATTTGCTCTTGCCATTCCTTTCTACAGTAGATTAAAGATGGCCACCAATTCTTTGATATGTCTTCCATTAAGAGAGAAAGTCTGCCTTGAACATGGGCTGGACTTAGTGACTTGATTGGCCAATAAGATGCAGCAGAAGTGCCCTTCTGGGAAAGGAATGTTTGGTATTTCCACGGCAAGGTAATAAAGAGCCTTGCAGCTTGTGCCTAGGCTTATTAGATGTATGCTCTTTAGGGTGCTTTTTCTTAGAACACTGTCTCTCAAATCCTAGCCACCATTCTGTCAGAAAGGCTAAGCCAGCCTTGCAGAGAAGATTCAGTTAGAAAGAAATGCCCAACCAGCCTCTAGCTGTGCCGGCCATCCCTGCCAAGATACCAGATGTATGAGTGAAGCTATATTGGACCTACTAGACCAGCCCATTCACAAGCTGGTACCACTGAGTGACCTCAGTCGGTGCTCCTGAGAGCAGAAGTGCACAGCTGAGCTCTCTTAAATTCCAGATGCACCAAATTAAGATGCCATCAAATGGCTACTTTTTAAGCCAGTGAGTTTTGGAGGTAATTTGAACAGAGCAAAAGGGCCAGATTAAGGCTAAATTCAGAGAAGTAAATCCCTCCTGAGAGTTTAAAAAGTTTATGGACAAGAAGTTTTCATTGAAAGTAAGTGGTGCTAGACAGGTTTAACGAATATTTCAAGCATGTAATCTCCTTATGTATCTTGTGATTGATGAATGTATAGAGCTGGCAATAGAACATTATGGCATAGAACATTATTGGAAAGGTGGTAAAATGAGGAAACAAGGTTATTGTGTTAGAAGCCCAGGAATGACTGTGAACTGATCATGCCCTGAACAGAGAAACCATCTGCCTCCAAATGACCCCACACCTAACAGCCTGCTTCACAAAATGTAAAAGAGAATCAGTATTGTTTATTCTTCATGATAAACATTTAAAAATTACTATTTATAATAAAGATGATTTTTCTCTCTCAAATGCCCCTAAAAAAGAAAGAAAAGATTACTATCTGTTATCCTAAGTTTCTCTCTTTAACCAAACACTGCCTGCTGCTTATAATTTGCAATTGATTTCAGAGTTTTACATACTGAAATAGAGGATGGGGCACCTGGGTGGCTCGGTAGGTTAAGCGTTTGACTTGGGCTCAGGTCATGATCTCATGGCTCATGAGTTGGAGCCCTGCCCACGTCAGACTCTGTGCTGACAGCTCAGAGCCTGGAGCCTGCTTCAGATTCTGTGTCTCCCTCTCTCTCTCTGCTCCTCCCCCACTCATGCTCTGTCTCTGTCTCTCAAAAAATAAAATAAAATAGAGGATAATGTTGTCGTATTTGAAAGGGGACCAAGGTTGCATTATCTATTGCCCTTACCATTATAAACAATCAGCCAAAAGAAGAAAGAGAAGGAGGAGGAAGAAGAGGAAGAGGAAAGTCATCCAAGGTGGAAATACTTGCTTACAAATAATATTGTGTGATTCTCTGTAGTTTTTCAAATCCTTGTTTAGAAAATAAACCTTGAACCACTGGCTTTTCCATTCTCGCCCCTCCCCATTTTCAGTGCCATACTACAAAAGTAAACCATGAGAGGCCCAAAACCAATTGTTAGCATAAAGATTGAGTACTAAACAAAAAACTCTAAACATGCTTTGAATACTATTGTAGAACTAAGATACCAGAATCTAAAATATACAATGCACACACATACATACATACATACATACATACATATATACATCCATCTCAACAGGTATCATTGTTGAAATCTTTTCTTCAGTTGATCTCCACAGATCTCAAAGATTGTGTTCATTCACTCATTTGCTCTTATAAACATTCATTTAACAAATGTGGATTGTCTCTGACATGCCACACTCTATGCCCGATGCTGAGAACACCATGATGAGCAAGACAGATATTGACCCAATTCTAGATCTTAAAATCTGATGGGTAGACTGAAATGAAACAAATAATTAGGCAAATTTTGGTCATAATTTTTGTCATCATTTGGGTGTGATTAATCAAAAAAATCTGTTAACCAATAGCATACTATAAGAAGAGCGCGAGAACTAAACGATCAAAGAAGTCTTTCTCGGGCAGAAGTACAGATTTCTCTGTAGAGAAATCTCTGGACTTTGGCTTCATAACAGCCAGCAATTTCAATTCATTTCTTCCGTTTTCCCTTCTGTCTTAACTAGAGAGGCTACAAGGGCTAGACTTTCAGTCCAGGCCTCCCACGCGGCTAGGGATAGCCATATGACTCAGTTCTAGCCAAAGAGACATTAAGGGACCTTTGCTAGAGTCCTATGGGAAATATTTTCTCTACTTTGTTGAGTTAGATAGGTGTAAGAGGGGAGGTCTCACTCTACTCTGGCCTCCCCTTATTTGCTGATTTTGAATTCAGTTGCCACAGGAGATCACCATTTTGCAGCCATGAATGGAAAGGAAGGAGGATTCCATCAGTGGTGGCCTAAAGCCCCGATATTCTTGAGCCACTGAGCCAGCAATAGACATCTTGCCGTGTGCAATAATTATGTCTTAATTATGCTAGATTGGCTCTTGTGTTGCTTGGAGGTGAAATCATCACTAGTTTCTGGCTTCTCAGAAAAACAATGATCTTAAACTGAGCTTCCTGAATTACTAAAATATCTACCCTATGCTTTAAGCAAACCCAGCGTCTTATTCACATCTCTCCTACGGCATGTACTTCTCCATATTGTATATTGCCATTTACACAAGTTTCTAAGTTCCTCCCGTAAGCTACCGTCCTCCAGGGCAGGAATCGTGGCCTGGTATTCTTGGTCTCTCCAGGGCCCCGTAGGAGCCTCCTCGGGCTGTTACAACTCGGTCAGTAAGTGCTCAGTAAATAACCGGATTAAGTGACGGTGGTAGTGGGGTGGACCTTGGTGGTGGTAGATAGGGTCCTGGTGCAGCTCTGACGATAGATTTCGGTGGTGGTGTTGCTGATGGTGGGGTGGCAATCCTGTCAGTGGGGTGGGGGGAGGGGTCGGTGTACAGGTTTGGTGACAATGGCCATAGCAGCACTGGCAATTCTGATAATAACAGGTGGTAGTACTGTTGAGCCTGGACTGGAGGAAGTGGTGTTCATATTATCTGGGAGTGATACCATTTTGATAACAAGGGAAAGCTTCATGACCCTGATTTTCAGTCTATGCCACAGTTTGGGGCAGGAAACAGTATAGGGTGGGTGGATTAGCAGAGGCTATTAGAAGAAATTTTGTCAGCCCCAGAAAAGATGGCCTCTGGAGTCCTTCCAGCTGATTCCCCCAAATGCCTCTTTGCCCCAGGACTTAGGTTTTTCAAGGCATTGAGCAACCAATATAAAAGAGAGATAAACAGTCACGCCCAAAGTGACTTCCAGCTCCTCATTGTCTCATGCAAAGAAAAGAAATTCAAGGAAGAGGGCTCCTTCCAAAGAAAACATCCTGGCACCCAGGCAGCCTGCTCCTAGATCCCCAGTAGCCAGCAAGCTGACTCACGGACATTTGTGCAGCTCCCTGGAGACAATGAATTATAAGGACATTCCAGGCAATCAAATTACTGGGGCCGGTGGGGGGTGGGAATGGAGGTTGCCCACATAGGTCACTTTCTAGAAAGCAGGTTCTGAGAATGTCTGTCTGTGTGCTGAGAACGAGATCTCGCTCTTCCAACAGGATATTTTCTGCCCATGATATACATAGGCTGAGGGGATTAAAATGCATTGGGTTTAGTTGGAAGCTTATTGTACTTAAGTTCACAAAAATTAGGAACTCATCAAGCTTATTTACTCTGCACTGTATTTAAACCACCTCCCTCCCGCCTTTGTTCTGTAAATAACTATTCCCAAATCCAGACTGCCTATCGAACAACAAACCAATGATTCAGTTAATAATTACAAACCCGAACAATTCAGCACACACCCACATACCAAGGAACTAGATATCACTTGCCTGGAATATTTAACAATCATACAAAAAAGCAAATGGGGCTACCTGAACACGACAGTCATGTCGGGAGCCGTCGGAGAAGAGGTAGGACAGGGAAGAGTTTTGGGTTTTTGAACGAAACCTCCCCTAAGCACTCCAGTTGGTTCTTTCCCACACAACCTCAAGCCTACATCTCACTGAAGTATAGATCCGTTCACTTCCTTGTGCTTTGCTCCAAGAATTAGTGAGTCATGTTTTAAGCACAAATTCTTAACATAGGTGCTACCGGGGAACAAAGGAAAACAAAACGCCTCATTCTTTTATTCATCCTTTGAAAGGAAACTCATGGCGGAAACATTTGTATAACATTCCATTTATATAACAGGAGACCTATCAGCTGAAGGAAAGAACATGCGGCTGAGGAAGGGGAACATGTGTGTTTTCTTTTCACACGGCTGCACCCCTCCCAGCCTAATCAGTTCCTAATGCCCTATCACAGATCCCAGGCCAGCAAGGAAATGCGAGGGCCCATCACAGGAGGCAGGGAGGTGGAGGGGAAAGCAGCAAGAGAGCCAGAGTCATTCAGCAGGGAGTAGGAAACGGTTCAGTGGAGAGATTGCAAGCATGGGCTCCAGAGTCCCAAAGTCAGGCAGCTCAGGGTCAAATCCTGCCCCTTATTGTGTGAAGCCCCTTACTTGGCCCCAGACTGCCCAGGCTGTGTGGCCTCGGGCAGTTTGCTGAACATCTCTGTGCCCTAGAATTGTCACTGGCAAAAAGGGTGGAAAAACCCACCTCCTATATAATCTATGCGAACCTGTGCCTGATACATAAATTAAGTTCAGGAAAGTCCCTGAGGTTCAATTCCGGCTTCTTCTCTTGGACTGGTCATCGTACCTGTAGCTTCAATTTCCTCACCTTGCTCTGGACCTCGTATACTCAACTTGGAGGGGCAGAATACAAGAATGTTCTGAAATGGGAAGGCACTGAGCACAAGCCATAGTTCAGACATGAATCCTCAGTGCTTCATGACCATACAAGGGAAAGGAATAAGAATAAAGATCCTTTGAACTTCTTATAGCCCGTGTATCTTGGAAATGTTGGAAGACACCTTTATTTTATTTACCATCTTCCAATGAACTTTATTAATGCCCAATTTTTCTTGAAACTTTTCATCGTGGATGATATATTAGACAGGGCTCTGGATGCACACAGGCAGGGTTTTTGTTGTTTGTTTTGTTTTGTTTTGAAGTTTATTTATTTATTTTGAGAGAGAGAGAGGGAAAGAAAGGGAGAGAGAGAGAGAGCGAACACACGTGCATGCTCATGAGCGCAGGAGGGTTGGAGACAGAACCCCAAGCAAGCTCCTTGCTGCCAGGGTAGAGCCCAGTGCAAGGTTTGAATCATGAAATCTTGCGATTGTGACCTGAGCTGAGATCAGGAGTCTAATGCTTAACCGCCTGAGCCACCCAGGCTCCCCCAGGCAGGGTGTTAATTACAGATTTTCCACTATGTGCCCTGGAGCAAGTGAAGTGAACCTTCTTTTTCCCTTCAGCAGGCTTGCCACAGTTAATCTCAATCTTTGGTCTTTTCAAAGAAAAGAGCTAATCGGTCTTTTATCTTTTCTACTCTATTGTTTCCTACATCATGAATTTCACAGACTGTGTGTGTCAGGTCACACATTCTCATGATTTCCTTTACAACTCTTTTTCTAGATTCTTCATTGGAGTCATTCACTTATTTTCAATAATAAAATAATGGGGCGCCTGGGTGGCTCAGTTGGTTAAGCGTCCGACTTCGGCTCAGGTCACGATCTCACAGTCTGTGAGTTCGAGCCCTGCGTCGGGCTCTGTGCTGACAGCTCAGAGCCTGGAGCCTGCTTCAGATTCTGTGTCTCCCTCTCTCTCTGCCCCTTCCCCGTTCATGCTCTGTCTCTCTCTGTCTCAAAAATAAATAAAAACATTAAAAAAAAATTTTTTTTAATAATAAAAAAATTATAGCAGTTTTGATTACACGTTTCTCTAATTATAGGTTTACATCCAATAGGTTTTGATAACAAGAAATCATCTCTTCATGATTCCTAGATAAGCTTTCATTTCTATTTTTATTTCTTCTTTGCTTCCATGCTTATTTTGGAGAGGATTCTATACTTTCCTCCTGGTTAAACTTAACAAACAAACCTATTTGCTTTGTTATTCTCTTTGTTATGCATATGAACTTTTGGTCCTTGATTCTTAGATTTACTTTAAAAAATCTCTATTTGGGGGAATTTAAACAGTTCTATTTTAAAAACCTCTCTTTGGGGGAATTTTTTAAGGATTTTTTTTTATTGTGACCTAACTACAATTAAGTTTTTACAATTGATCCTTGGATGTAAGCAAATGATTAATATCTTCTGTTTGTAGGCTCCGTTCATACATTAAATGAAACCCATTTGGATCACTCAAATTGTCTCTATATTTCCAGAATTTTTGTCAGATTTTTCTGTCACACTCTGAAACGGGCAGCTTGCCTGCTTATATTTCTAGGAGGGTTTTTTAATTTAAGGCAAAAAGGTTTAGGACATCTTGGATTTCTCAACTCACTATTTCATAAGAAGGCTCTGCTTGAATGCTTTGGACTGTGAATTCATCTTTTCCTGATTGACCCTCTCTCTGAGCCTCAATTTACTCATCCATAAAATGGGACCAATGATGCCTACACTGCAGAGTTGTGGTGAAAATATACAAGGAGAGAAACACTGTGAAGTACCCAGGATAGCGGCCACCGTGCAGTACACGTTAACCCATTTCAGCTCTCTTCCTTCCTGCTCTGTAAGTTCTCTGTCTCGCAGTTGGAAACATAAAATCTTGGAGATGGAGAAAGGTCACTTGATTTCTGTTGAGGAGCCCTTAGAGACCAGATCATTGGGATTCTTCTTTCCTAGTAACTGCTGGGCTACAGGTTTGAAAGAAGAATATAACATCATTCTACACAGAAGCTTGGAAAACCGGTGTTCTGAGCCAGACCAGAAGGTTTTCTGGGAAATAATATAGCCATTGTTCTCCAGAGTCTTGTTCTGATAGAGCAAGGATGCAGTGGTATATCTGGGGTAGCTATGGATCCTGGGATTTCCCCTTTACCACAAAAGAGATGACGTAGGTGTGAAATTCCAGGCCTCTTGCCAATCTTTTGCAACCCATGCTTCCTTTCTTCTCTCCACTGGTTTCTTCAGATTCCACCTCTACAACCCACCTGGCTTGGAGCACGGATGCCTTCCCAAGGCTCCCTCCTTAAACTTCCCAGCAGCTCTGACTGCACCAAGGGGGTAGACTCACTGTTCTGGAAAATGAACTAAAACCACGCACAATGCTTATCAATAGCCGAGAAATTCTTTTGAGGGACTTACCCAACAAATGAACCTCCTACGTTTTAAGTTATATGGCTTTGCTCATTAAATATACACTTAGCTGCTTGCTCTCTCTCCTTTCCTTCTCCCATAAGTGTTTGACAAAATGTTTTCTTTTCCTTGGGACTTTACATACCTTTACGAAGTGACGTCTTTTAAGAAAGAAAACTTCGCTTGGTGCAATAGGCACATTTTTTAAACAGTTCAGTCGGCACCTGTGTATATCACCACCCTGCGTTTTCACAAAAAGCCTGAGAGAAGATGATCATTGTGTACCTCTCTGAGGACAAAACTGGGGCTCAGAAAGTTAACTCACCAGAGGTTTCACCTGGCAGATCTAGGAGTCTAACCCCTTTCTGTTAGGCTCCAAACCATATTTTTCCCGTTGGACTGTTCCACCCTCCCACGAAGCGTCCCTGTGCTTTAGGGGAGCCCCAAATGAACGTGGAGGGTTTTTCCTGAGTTTCCTCTAGTTAGAGTTGGTCAAGGAGCCACTTCTCCAGCAATATTAGAGTAGTGGGGGGATCCCCTAAGTCATCTAACCCCTTTAGGAAAGCCACTGATGGTCTTGTGAAAATCAGTGAAGGGAAGCCACCCCAGAATGGACTCAGGAGGTTTGGCAGGGGGGTGCTCTCATGCCCTACCTCTGGCAACCACTTGCAAACCCAATGGGAAGACACAAACCTTGCATATGGAAACTACTGGGCTATCCCAGCCAGAGGAAAACGCCTTGCTTCCTCGCTGGCAACAGCCCAGCCAATGAGAGAGCATCACAATTCAGCCAAAGAGAAGCCACTAAGCTTCCAGCTCCCAGTTGACTCCAATGGACTATTAGTTTGGAACAGCCTCCCTCCATTCCTTCCCTTTCCTCTATGAAAGAGCATTTCTCTGATTTGTTCAGGGGACTCGAGTAGGGTTCTGCCTTAGTTTTTTTCTCCTGGGCTAAAATTCTCTGCTATTCCCAAATAAACCCATCTTTTGCTGGTAAAATAACTCACAGTTTTCTTTTTAAGGGTAATAGTCTCAAATGCTCATCTGGCACAAATGGACATTTTGTGCTGTTTTGTTTGGCATAAGGATCGACAGTCCTCAGAGGTAGGGTGGTAGGTTTCAAATTCCTATTTTGTAGCAAATCGGTGGGAAGATACATGGTAAGTAGTCTCCAAAGATTGCACTATCTATCCCTTGCCTTCCTATATGCACATGTCACACACCCATCAAAATGTAGCATCGATGTCCTATCCCCTTAAACGTGGGTGACATACAGTAGAAATAGTGCTGTGCCACTTCCAGGCCTGGTTTTTGAGAAGATTGGCAGTTTCTGCTTTCCTTCTGGAAGCCAGCAACTATATAAAAAAATTAGATTGTCCTGAGACTACCATGGCTTGAGAAAACCCGAGCTGTCTAGAGAGGCTGCATGGAAGAGAACAAGGTCTGTACACATGAATGAAGACCTCTCAGATCTTCCGGCCCAGCCTGGATGCCAGCTGAACACAGCCAACGAAATGACCCAGCTGATAGGATGTGGAGCAGAAGAACCATCCAGCTGATCCCAGGCAATCTACGGAATCATGAGAAGCAGTCCATCGCTTTTGTTTAATTTATTCAGTTTGGGTGTTTTATTACACAGCAATGGATAATCGATTGGATTTTTAAAGTCAAGATCAGACAAAGGGAAAACTCCCAGTATCCCACAACCACAATACTTCACCAAGAGCCAGGACTTTGCAAGCGTGCGTCAGAATCACCTAGAAAGCTTTCTTTACTAGAGGTACTCAGGTCCAGTATCGATCTTCAGAACGTAAAACTCAGGCTTATACATTTAAATGTTTTTTTTTTTTTCAATTCCCCAGATATGTATAATGAGCAGTCATCATAGTAACCCACAAAAAACAAAGACTCATTTCATTTCAGAAGCTCTTCTTTTGAAATGAAAATTCCTTCTGGGAGTGATAAATCAAGCAGAGGGTCACGGGATTATATTCCTAATCAGATTGTTTTCCCAGCTCCTGGGTGGGATTAGCTAATGTAGAGTATAATCCAGCTAAATATGGAGCATGTGCACACCCGAGCAGGGACCTGTTGATTGAGGCCTCCAAAACTGTCATTTGAACAGTCCAGGGCCAGCCTGAGTCCAGCAGGTGCCCAGAAGCCAGAAGATGGGTACAGAGAAGACAGTAGAAAATTGATCGTGCTAAGTACCTCTACTCTGACGGAATGTCCCGAATAATCACCTCCGGGGTTACCTTTGGAGCTCGTTATTTAAGACCCTGAGAAATGATTATGGAGGTTGCCACAAGGGACTGTGGCCCAAGATCCATCCAGACATAACACCTGTGTTCACACCTGATCTCCCAAGACGCCAGAATGTGGCACTGCCCTGATGCCTTCATCCGAATTGTAGAAATAAAATGTGTCTAAAGATCAGTCCCGCAGGACTGAGGGTTCGTTACTGAAAACAGAGCTGAAGGGAGAAGGCGGTGTCGTGGAGCTGGTAAGTAGTAGGGGGATCCCCTGTGTCTTTCTCTTTTCTTTCTTTGTTACCTCATGTTTCCCCCAGACCACCTCAGAGCGTCCCAGGCTGGCCACTTCTCCCTGAGGGGTTGTGAATCAGCTTCTCTGAATGCTTTTCGTTTTCACCCTTCCTTCATCCCACTCATTCTCTACCAACACACACCTGGGGGTTTCGTGTCCCCGAAAGAAAGGAAGTGAAAGGTCATGCGTTTCCTATAAAGCTCAGCTTTCCTTTCTTGCCGTGAAGTGAACAATAAATCTATAATTCCCGAAACTTCTTTACCTCTTGTGTTGCTGAGTCAGTAAGAAAAGAATCCACAAGTGTTCGGAACCTACTGAATGCTGATTGCATTAGCTACATCATGACACCAAGTCCTCGTGTCCTATCATTCTTCCTTCTTCAGACAGATTTTATTATCCCATTTTGCAGGTTAAGACACTGAGGCGGAGCTTTCGGGTAACTTAGGAAGTAACGGAGATAGGATCAAAACACAGGTTAGGCTGACCTAAATCCTATTTTTCTACCCTACAGAGTACTCCTCTCAAAAAAAAAATATTTTCAATCCATTATTTCAGGGTGTGGGGTGAAAATTTTTCATCAAGTCATTTTTGATATCATACGTCCCAGCCTAATGACTTCCTATTCCAAGTGTGGTTCATGGTCCAGCAGCATCAGCCTTACCTGGGAGTATTATTCAAGAGTGGTCCACTGACTGGCCTCATTACATCACCTGGGAGCTGTTAGAAATGCAGCATCCCAGCCACCCCCCATCTACTGAATTCGTATCTGCATTTTAACATGATCCCCAGGTAACTTAGTATGCCCATGAAAGTTTGAGAAGCACTGACCTGAATTAAAGTGTTCTAATTATTTGCAGTTGGTATGTCACAGAACCTCAATTCTAGACACAATGCTACTCAAATACTTGAATTCTTACAGCCGCTGAATCTTACAAGAGGACAGGAGGACCTTGCAAGCCACAGAGGCAAAATAGACATCCCAGTAAATTAGTGGCAGAGTCAGATCTAAAATGAATCCTTACCGGATGCCCAATTCCTGTCCTTTACTCAACTGTCATGTATTAAGCTCACGTCTGTGTCCATCACCTTGCTAAGTGCTGAGAATTCAGAGACAGTAAGAACAATCTGTGTCCTCAAAGAACTCATGGTCCATTGGGTGTGACAGACAGATATCCAGAGATATAAAACAATACATTGTTATAAAACAATATGGCAGTGCAGTAACATAGACAAGTGTAAGGTATTATAAAGCCACCATGGAGAGACACTTCGGGGCCCCAGAAAGCCTGGAGGAAGTGTTGCCTTCCCAAATCCACGGACTATACTCTTCATGAGAAATTGACCATTCCCTCCCCTTCACAGTTCCCCCCTGGAATAGGACCTTTCTGCCACTCAAATCCCTGTGATTTATGGACTTCCAGGCTTTTCCTTTCTACCCTCCCTAATACACAAATTCCCCTTTCTCTCCACATCTACAACTCTTACTTGCCAGCAGTTCTCAGACCTGACTACGCATTCAAATCATCTGAGAAGGTTTTTTTAAAAAATGCCCCATAACAGCCCCCCAATCTGTGGAGATGATGCTAGGGCATTCACATTTTTCATGGCATTCCACATAATTCTATACATAGCAAGGGTCAAGGTGAGAGCCTGTTGGACACCACTCACTTGGCATTTAACCCTGATACCTTGCTTTGCAGGAGACGCAATGCCTCCAAGCCCATCATCTCCCTCGATTCCCGTGTCAGCCCTGTAAAATGACGTGGTAATCCCATTTCACAGATAAGGAAACTGAGCCATAGGGGAAGTAGCATCCCCAAGTTGTACAGATCTTGGACCCACACCTTCTGACTCGCCCTGTGCTATTTTGAAAATAGATATATACACATAGTGAGGATGAAGGAAGGCCATGCCTTTTTCTTTCAACGGAGTCTCCCACCCCGCCTCCCCCACCAGGGCTACCACATGTAAGTTTCTCAGAACAGAGCTAAGCCGTCTATTCCAACTCTTCATCAGACACATGTATCACTTCAAAAGCTCACAGGTCTCACTAAGAAAGAGGAACTAGGAGTCAGTGTAAACCAGAAGCCATATGACCAGACACACTTGAGTGGACTCTGTGAGAAAAGGGAAGGATGGAAATAGCCCGAGGTATTGGAACTTTCCTCAAAATCAATCAGGAGTCACGTTCTGATTAGAAGGGCAGATAACAGGATCATGAGGACTGAAGTGTTCTAGGGTTTCATTTCTTTCCGCTCAGCCACCACCTGCAATTCTGGCTAACCAGTGCTCCTGTGAATGGGTCCCTTCTTACCTGTCCTTGCTTTAAAAGCAAACACGGAAACACTTGTCAAGCCCCCGTCTCTGTATTTCTGAAGCAGCCCAGGAAGTAGGATGGACTGAAAGGGGCCTCAGCAAACATGAACTTGGGAAGGAAGGAGGTTTGAGTGGGGGCTGGGCAAAAAGCCACATTTCTTTTCTTTCCTTTGTGTTTCTTTTACAATGTCTCCGCTAGGCTTCCATCAGCCTCTGCTTTAGAAAAAGACCCGTCTTCTTCGGAGTGCATTCTATGCATATTTCATTCCTGTCTTCTCAGGAAGAATTTTTAGTTCTCAGAAAAGAGCAAGAGGGAGCAGCAAGGGGGGGGGGGGGGGGACTGGCGGGGACTGGATGCCCCTCTGCCATGAGGAAGGAGACCCCAGGAGAGATGCACAGGAGGGCTGACTTTACACAATCCACGGATCAGCATTTCTGGGGCAGCCGGAAGGTTATTCCTAAGGGGAGCATGTTTTAAACCAGCAGAATAAATGCTGCTTCAAAAATAAGCATCTCAGGCTGCAACTTTCCTGGGTCAAAGAAGCCGTGTTGTCATTTCTCAGAGTGACACGGCTCCAGTGCCCGCAGGCTGCTAGCTACCGCCCTGATGTTAGAAGGGGCTGGGTCTTCGTTTTCATAAATAAATAAACCCTCCTAGGCCTTTGGAATCTGATTATATTTGGAACAAAACTTCTAAATATAGGGCCATTATCTGCAACCATGTGACCAACCCCCATCTTTTAACCTAATTTTGTCGCTTAGAGAATGGCACGCTTCCAGAGCCGTGATAGGGATGCGATCAGGGTCTCAACAAATATGCTGGGTTCTGTTTGTTGTCTAGGGGGAAGGTGGGGACAAATGACTTTCTCTTGATTACACAAACCAATACATTAACTTTCACCTGGAAAATTGTCTCTTGGTAGTTTATCATTTTTCTTGAACAGGGCAAAGCCCTATTCTCAGAGAAAAGCTTAATAGCACACATACATCTTCTGTATCACTAACTGGTGGAGAGGTTGCTTCTTGTCTCAGAAAACTGACCCATCCCCAACCTGATTTTTTTTTAATGTTTATTTTATTTTATTTTGAGACAGAGAGAGAGCATGAGCAGGGGAGGGGCAGAGAGAGAAGACACAGAATCCCAAGCAGGCTCCGCACTGTCAGCGTGGAGCCCAGCGTGGGGCTCGAACTCACGAACCTCCAGATCCTGACCTGAGCCCAAGTCAGAGGCTTCCCTGACTGAGCCATCTAGGCGCCCCCTGATTTTTTTTTAAGTTAAGGAACTCCATTCATTCCTCAGAAACTGATTTCCTACTGTGACTACGTCCCAGGGGTCACTCGGTCAAGAGGTCAGATGTCTTTCTTGCATTTATGAAGCTGTCAGTCTAATGGGTAGGAAGATGTTAATAAAAACTCACAGTGTAAATAACATAAATTGCATTAAGTGCCTTGAGAAGGACTATGATGACCTAGGTCTGGTTCATAGCCTAGGCTTGGAGATTCAGGAAGAGCTCTTCGAAGGATATGTTATTGCAACTGAGACGTCATGGGTAAGAATGGGCTAGTGAGGGAGAAGCCAGGAGGGCGGGGTTCTAGACAGTGGGAACGGCCAATGTGAATGCCCTAAAAGGAGGCCAGCCCTTGCCACCACCATGCCTTACCCAGAAACTAGAGACGGCAGTGGTTAATGCAAAGTGAACCCCACATGGCGTGTGATGGGAACACAGAGCAGGGACACCGAGGCCCAAGGCTTCCCGGAGCAGCCACGCCTGGGCCACGTGAAAGGAGGCAGGATGGAACTCATCCCTGAAGGGGGAGAATCAGCAAGGTCAAGAGAGGTGGCAGGAACCTGGGGAAGGAGGTGAACTAAGTTGGCCTGCAGGAGCATGCAGCTGGGGCAGTGAGGGCAGAGACGAGGGACCGCTGCTTGGAGATGTGGACGGAGTAAGGTGTACTGGAGGGTTCACAAGGAGAGAGACAAGGATGAATTGACATTTCCTGACGGCTTCAGGGGGCAAATCTGGAAACAGAGACTCCTGTGAAGAGGCTATGGATGAATCACACTTCAGATTTCTCTAGATTTAAAAACCTAGTTTTAAAAAAAGAACTCTTTCTTTTTCTTTCAGATTATTTGCGCCCGTGTTTTATCTGCATTGTTATTATTAACTAAGTTCTCCGCTTTTCCTTTCTGTGGGTCCCGTGTGCCCTCTGGATGGCGGCAGGGCCCACTGGTGGAGAGGGTGTTTATTCCCTGCGCATTGTGGTCAGACTGCAAGGCAGCTGAGAGGGGGAACCCACAGTCTTGAGGAACAGTGCGGCGTGTGAAGCCTTGCCCAGAAAGAGCTGTGAATGGCGAGATCCCCCTGGTGCCCAGAAAGTGGAAAACTCTTGGAGAAAATCTAGGGAGTCCAGTTGCCTGGCCCTTACAAAGTCCACGGTCATAAAACCAGAAATAAGTCATCTTCCTGTGAAACGTTTCTCTCCCCCACCTCACCATCCTCAGGCCTTCTGTTGACAAGGTCACCAGGAATTGTCCTGGATGTCTGAAGGGGTCCTCTAATGATGAGATATAATAATCAAGCCATCTCCCCACTCGATATTCTGTCATAGACCCCCATCACTGATGAGCCACAATCCAAACCCGCAGTCACGCCTTTCAGGATCTGGCCCCTGACTGCTTCCCCAATCTCATCTTCTAAGAAAAAAGCTTACTTTCCCACCTGTTTCTCTTGGACCATTTCTTCTTTTACCATGATATATTATTTGTTTCCCAAAACATGGCAAGCTCTGTCACACCTAAATACTCGCACATGCTGGGACAAATTCCCATGCCCACCCCACGCCTTTCCTCCACTGATGTCATTATTTGCCTAGAGAAGTCCCCCTCATCCTTAGATCAGATGTCACCTTCCTCGAATTCCCATAGTCACCCTTAGAGGCTCCCCTTCCAGTACTTAGGGCACACCTTCCTTACAACAGTGCTGTGCTATAATGGAATCAGGGGAAGATCCACGTGTCACGGGACATGAAGCCTTATGCAGTATAAGAGGGTTCTTTTCAAACACTTTTTTTTTAAGTTTATTTATTATTGAGAGACAGAGACAGAGCATGAGCATGGGAGGGACAGAGAGAGGAGGAGAGAAAGAATCCGAAGCAGGCTCCAGGCTCTGAGCTGTTAGCACAGAGCCGGACAAGGGGCTCGAACTCACAAAGTGCGAGACCGTGACCTGAGCCGAAGTCGGACGCCCGACTGACTGAGCCACCCAGGCACCCCAAGGGGGTTCTTTTTCAGGAAAAGAACAGAAAATTAGTATTACGAAGTTGGACGCAGCTTATTTGGGTTCAAATACCTTCTTATTGCAAATTTTACAAGACATATGGACCATGTGAACCTATCACTAGGACTGCAAAAGGGGTCTGTGTGTGTGAGGGGCCCTGAATCCTAAGCTTTATAAGCTGCACTGTCAGTCTACCTCCGGCTGTAATTGTGGGCTATCATGCCTGTCTTCCCGTGAGATCGTGAACTCCTTAGGGTCAGGGACCATGCTTTCTCTAAGTTAATTATTTTTAAGAGGCCAACTTTATGCCAAGTCACATTTTATAATCTCACACGTCTTTTCTCTGGATTCTGCATCAACTGAGAATTATATTTGCTTTGGACTGAAGTTAATTTTTTTCTAGAAGTAAAACCTGCATGTGAGGTACATGCCAGTTGTTCAGAGGTTAACATCTGTGGGGCAGAATTGAGAGTGCCCATGGGAAGAAAACAGGGTGGGGAGCATGTGAAAACTATCACTGCTCCCAAGAAAAGGGTGCATTAGAACTTTTCCTCTCACCATTAAGACTCAAAAATATCAGCCATTTACTATTAGCTTGTGGCCCCACAGCCATTCATGGAGGGTGTTACTTTCTGGGTTATAATAGCCAATTTTCTATAACAGTAGTTGGAAAGCTTTTTCTATGAAGAGCAGGAGAGCGGCGCCTGGGTGGCTCAGTCGGTTAAGTGGCCGACTTCGGCTCAGATCATGATCTCGCGGTCCATGAGTTTGAGCCCCGCATCAGGCTCTGTGCTGATAGCTCAGAGCCTGGAGCCTGCTTCTGTTTCTGTGTCTCCCTCTCTCTCTGCCCCTCCCCCATTTGTGCTCTGTCTCTCTGCCTTTCAAAAATGAATAAATGTTAAAAAAAATTTTTTAAAGAGTAGGAGAGTGAACATTTTCTGCTTTGCAGGCCATGGGATTTCCATTGCAACTCTCACTGTACACAAAACCAGCCATAGACAATATGTGACTAATCATGACTGTGTTTTAATAAAACTTTATTCACAAAAGCAGGTGGGTGGGGTTTGGCCCAGGTGCTGTAGTTTGCTGACCCCTGCTCCAGACCACAGACTAGAGGTTCAGGAAAAAGCATGACATAGATTAACCCTGGTGTTATTCCATTTTGGGGAGGAATGCATTAAGAGAAACCGACTTGCTAATATATCTTTCTATGCTAGTGGATTTCTTGCAGCTTAGAAACACAGTAAGTAAGCAAGTTGACACTGACACAGGGACACAGTTGATACTCTATTTCTTAAGAGTCTGCTAAGTGTCAGGCCTTCTTCTGGCCCTAGAGAATCAGTGATAACAAGATCAAGGGCATCTTTCTGTCCATTCTGTGAGCAGGTAATGTGTTGATTGTTCATCATGGGCCGGGTGCTGTGTGAGGGCCACAGCATTCATTATTGAACAAGATTGATGGTACATCCATCATCCATCGGGCCATTCATCTGCCTATCTAATCAATAAGCAACTAATGAATTTCTACTAGTACAAGACAAGTTGGCAGAACTCTGTGTAATTTACCAATACTCAAGCCATGGCTCCTGCCTCCAAGTTGCTTACTGTCCAGGGAGGGGACAAGCCATGTGCGTTAATATCCAGGGCCAGAGGCAGAGACAGAAATGTGCTACAAGAAAAGTACAGATGGAGGGTTGTGGGTGCTCAGAGCTGAGCAGGATTACTTCCAGCTGGAAGAGATCAGGAAGGCTGACAAGATGACATCTAGTTTCCTGTTAACCCTTTAAAGTGACATATGAGCCTGTGCAAAGATCACAAGCAGGTTCCGAGAAGACAAGACTCTTTTGTACATGTTACCAGCCCTCAGGTCCCACTGGGGCAAGCCCTGCACACACTTTGTGAATTCAAACTTCCTAGGACTGGCTCCTCCCCCCTCACATCAAAATTACCTTCCCTCTCAGTTTGCCTACTTGCAAGGAATTTCTGTATTTGTGCGCCCTTAAGTTGTGCACCAAAGGGAGTCATTACTATGCAAAAGAACAATTATAATAATTCTCACAACTCTATGGTATTGTTGGATCTATTTTGCAGGTGGGGAACTTGGGGCCGAGAAGGTTAATTAGCTTAGTGAGCAACACAGAAGAGAGAGAAACAAGCCCAGAACCCATGTCTGTTGACTCTCAGATGGCTCTCCCTTTACCAAACTGTTTAGCTGCCAGTATCCAGATAAATAAGCTAGACTTCATCTTGACTCCTTCTGTGATGATCTTCCGTCAGACCAGCTCCCTGTTTGACACTTCCTTCTCCGCCATATTTCTTAGAGACATTACCCTGCTTCACCCCCTCAGCTACCACACCAGGCTAAGCTCCACTGATATCATTCATTGGGTTGGCGAACATTTATCCCCTGCCCCCCGGGAGTTCACAGTCTATTATTTGGGCCTCTAAATTGGTCTTCCCACCTCCTTCCTGCCCCTTTCCAATCGAACAACCAGACAACATTAATAAGCCCCTTCCTTAGTGTAACTGAAGATACATTCACTGACTAACTCCTTTGTGCCAGGCTCTGTTCTGGGTCCTTAAGAAGGAAAATTACAAATTTACAGAACTAATAGTTTACAAAGCATTTTGGTTAAGTCACAAAAGCTTGAGGACAAATAGCAAATCTCAGTTGAACTGGTAGCAGGGAATGTGGACAAATGAAACACTCCAGAACCAGGAAGAAAGAGAAGATGGGTGTTCTGAAAGAGAGTATTGACTGACCAGCAAAGAAGTTCTGTGCGACATTCATCACCCCCAGACCTTGCAATACCCACCAGCCAACAATAGGACAAGACAGGGAGAAGAAGCATCTCATCCCCAATTCCAGGGTGAGGATAGATACAACATAGCTACAGAAGGACTCCAGACCTAAGTGGATGGGGGCTGCCCTGTCTGAGCCCAGGACTTTAACACCCTTGATCATCCTGTGGATTCAGAGGCTGCTCAACAAAGGTGGTGGGTTATGATAATTAAGCTGTTTTTCCATATAGGAGTAATGCCAAGAAGGCGGGTTGACTTCAGGAAAATTTCTAGGAGCAATCATTTCCTGATTGATTGGAAATATCTGTAAATACGCGTGTCCTGAGAAGTGAATGAGAAATGTGTGCTGTGATTTTCTCCCTAATGAGTCAATCTGTCCTAACAGAACAGTTTGGTAGAGAGTGGCCTTAAGGAAACACAAGTGGCTGGTGAGGTAGGACACTCCACTGTGAATGGTCCGCGTGGTTGTGGGATTTAGCGGGTTGGGGAGATAGAGAAAGCACAGAGAGAGGAGAGTAAACACAGTACATGATTTTAGGTCATGGAGCTGATTTTTGGCAGAAAGCAAGTTGAGAGAAACAGAAATCGATGTTACCAAGTTTGAACTTTATCTTCCTAAAAACAGTGCTTCTGTGGGCAGAGTTCATATGCAGGAGTCATGACTCACCATGACGCCCCTTGTGTCACCCCTTGGGAAAATATCTGTGCCTACACTGAGGTTTCCAGATTCTCTTTTGACATTCAGAGAGAAAAAGAGGGGGAAATACCTTTCCCTTCCATGATGCCCTCAGGTCAGAAACCCACTTTGGAGGCTACAGTCTATGACAGATGCACTCTTGCAAACTCTGTGCTTGCTTTCGTGCTCTGTTTCTTGACCAACTATGCAGCTAAGCAAAATGGAACAAGAAATAGTGTCTTGGGAGAAGTAAAATTGCTGAATTAGGTACAGGCCCCCCTTTACATAAAGAAAATAAAAGGTAAACTATGGTCCTGCTGAGAAGAGTCAAGAAGAGTTATTATAGAATTTTATGTGAGATCAAGATAGCTGGTTAAGGTGATGATGCCTGAGTATTATTATCTTCAGTAATAAATATTTCTGGAATTAAAAGGAATAATAGAGTGCAGTGCAGAAATCAGCAAGCTGTGGGCCAGCAACCTGTTTTTGCTTTGTTTTGTTTTAAGGCCCTTGACCTCAGAATGGTTTTCATATTTTTAAGTGGCTACATTTTATTTAAAATTTTTTTAAGTTTTTATTTATTTATTTTGAGGGCAGAGGGAGAAAGGGGAGAGAGAAAACTCCAAGCAGGCTCTGAGCTGATGGCACAGGGCTTGATCTTACAGACTATGAGATAACGACCTGAGCTGAAACCAAGAGTCCATCACTTAACCACTGAGCCACCCAGGCGCCCCTAAATGGCTCCATTTTAAATGGTTTATATAAGTACCTATGTAAGAGCCTCGATTTTGCCTATTGGGCCACAAAATCGAAAATATTTACTATCTGGCCCTTTAAACGTTTGTGGACCCCTGGTCTATTGGATAAGAATGCCTAAGCTTTGGGGTCAAAGAGATCTGGGTTTGAATTCTGCCCAGACATATCATGCATTCATTTGACACATCCTTATCAACCATTTATTCTTTTTCTCACTTGCCTACCAAGATGCCACCCTCTCCTGACTTTCCTTCTTTGTCACTCACCGCTTCTTCACAATCTCCTTTGCCAGTTTCTCCCTCATCTTCCGGACCTCTTAACACTAGGTTCCTGGGCTCAGACCGTGGACCTCCTTCCCTTTCTCATCTGTCTTCACCACGCGCTTAGAGTCCTTCTTTCCCATTGCCTTAACCTGTGTGCTGATGCCTTCCGACTTTATATTTCTAGCCCCCATACTCCACAATCCTACGTGCAAGTGTCTTCTTTATATCTCCACTTGACGTGTAATGAAGATCTCAAGCTTCCCACGTGTAAAACTGAGCTCCTGACATTCATCCCGACCCTGCTCTTCCTATAATCTTCCCCATATCAGTAAATGATGACTCCATTCTCCCAGGCATGTCAGATTAGGCAAATCACTTAACTTTTCTGAATTTCAGTTTCCTCATGTATAAAGTGAGTGTCGCACCCATTTCAAAGTCAGCGTGAAGATCCGACAGGATAACATAACGTACGTGCTTCCTGGAGTACCTGCCACAGTTAAGCGTTCCATAAGTGTCATTAAAGTGTAACCTTTCAATTCTTTCCTCCTAATGTCTCTTAGATCCATCTGTTCCCTCCGACTCTTTTAGACCCCTAATACCTTATCCTGAGAACATGACCAAAGTTCCTTAACTGGTAGCCTTGATTTAGAGGTAGAGTAGTAATCATAGATTATAGTATTCTCTCCATTTAAGGATAAAATGAAAATGATCCAAGTATGACCCAGGTCCCATAACTTAGCAAAAGCACCAAAGTGAGGACTTAAACCCAATGCAAGTGAAAAGCCAATGTTCTATATTCTCTAGTATTCACCAGGCTCATCCTCTAGAATGCAGCCTTCACCCAGCTTACTACCAGGTGAAGAGCAGAACCTGGGAGGTATAATAGGATAACCAAGGAGAGCATCTGATGCATGGAAAACAAGAGAAGGCCTTCCTGAACCGGACTGATACATCAGAACCTCTGGATTTTTTTCTGCAGATTCTTGAGCCTTGCCCTAGAGCAACTATATCAAAGTTTCCATGGAGAGGGCTCAGGAATGCATTTTTCAAAAAGCTCCAAAGGCAGTTTTGAACAGTCAGATCTGATCGTTCTTGATATAGAATGCTAAGTGGCCGATTTCACAATATTTAGAGCCAATAAATATGATGCCGTAACCTAAACTCCAAAGGGTAGGCCAAAACTCTGACATTCCAATATATAAATGGACAAAGGGCATGAAAACAGAATTCATAAAAGAGGAAGCAAAGTGGCTAATAGAAATATTTTAATATCATATTCAAATTAGTGCCAACTTTTAAGAATGAGTGGCATGCCATTTTTTGTACCTATCAAATTAGCCACTTTTTTTTTTTAATGCAAGTGATGATGTGATGAGATGGGCACTTTCATAAGGTAATGAGAAAATAAATATTGGTACTACTACTTTAAAAAGCAACCCTGTAGCATGTATCAAATTGTTGAAAGCCATCTTTAATTCAGAAATTCTTCTCATATGAATATATATCCAATGAAATGATCCAAGAAGAATATAAAAGGTACTTTACATGTAAAGTGTATTTATAACAGTCTCATGTATGAAAGCAAAATAAATGAAAGTAAGCCTAAATGTTCAACAATAGGAAAAGTGAATTATTCAGCATCATTACATTATCAGTTATCAAATCTTTCAGAATAGACTACATTATTTCATTTTACTCAAATATAAAAATATATATGCCAGAAAAAAAGAAGAAGTCTGAATTGTCCTTAAAACAGTGTTAACACGAGAGTCTGTGACTAGGACATAATATGATTCTCTCCATATCATTATGTTAAAGTAAAAATTATGCTAATTCCATGACTCACATTGTTCTGCTTCTTCTTCTTAGATGGTCCTACCCATATTTCTGCACTAGGCAATGTTTTTATTTTAAGAACTAATGTAGCTCCTTTGTCTCTTACTTGGGCTGTGCCCCATCTGCCCGTCTCATTTGCTAGCACCGATTACTTTTGCCTTAGCACTTACTTGCTATTCAAAAATTACTTGTTGGTGCATTTATTGCTCCCAGTAGACTTTGAGCTGGTTGAAGGTAAGATTTGGGAGTCCCAGATGTCCAAAAGTGCTTATTGGGTTAGACTTCGTGGATGACAGAGAGAAAGCCCCAAGTAAAACTCCCATTTAGTGTCTGTGAATCCATCAAAAAGGATGTTGTCAAAGACTTTAGGTCTCTGCTTAGTAGACAGACAGTGGGAGAGAGTGGCACTGCCATGCGTACTACAAAGACAATGCCAAACAATCTACAAATTCACAAAGTTTTTTGAACCAGAGTAGTGAGGTCACAGGACCACCAACTAACCCTAAATCAAAAGATACATGTGTTCAAGAAGAGCCAGGAATGAGCACTTACTTACCTAGGACATATGCCACCAGGAGCCATAAAAGCAGTTAAAAAAGAATTTAACTGGAGCTCCTGGGTGGCTCAGTCAGTTGAACATCCAACTCTTGATTTCAGCTCAGGTCATGATCTTGTGGTTTGTGAGATTGAGCCCCAAGTGTGGAGCCTGCTTGGGATTCTGTCTCTCCCTCTCTGTCTGCTCCTTCCCCACTCATGCTCTCTAAATAAGTAAGTAAAAAAATAAATTAAAAAAACATGTATAAAAAAAATAATTCAACTAAAATTTTTAACACATTGCTAAAAGCCACACTGGGGTAACATGACATTATGGAGCCTCTGGCACCATGGGAATTTCCACCCACTCACTGGCTCTTCTCAACAGAAACCTGACAGCAGACCTCTGAGTGCTTACAAGAATGATTGGAGGCAGAGTGTGAAACCTAAGGGACTCTCCCTCGTGACATAGGTCTCAGAGAGTGGGCCTGCAGCCACCAGGAGAAAGGCATGAGATCCTTCTACCCTATCTCTCCTAGAACAAAAATATTAAGCCTACCTATAGGTAAGGAAAAACAAACAATGCTGGCCCTGGACACTAATGAAGACTCACTGGAGCTGGGGAAAAGAAGCAGAAAAAGTCCTTCTGTCTCTGGAAAATACATCCTGAGCCCAGACCAAGAGGTCTCTTCCAGCTTAAGAAAGGGCAGGATCATGGAAAAGTCTCATAGAGACACAGTACCTAACTAAGGCTGAATCTCAACCAGAACAAGAGAGAATACCCTCTGCCTCCTCCCCACCAGCAGCAGTTTACTGCTAAGAGTGAACAAGAGAATGAGAAACAATCATCTCAAGGTGTCAGACAAGAGAGAAGACCTAGAGCTGAAAGTGGGGCAGATCTTGAGGAAATCTATCCTGCAAACCAGCCATTACACTCAACATACTAGAACACTAGAACTTGAAGCCTGTGATGCAGGGAGGGTTACTATAGCAAAATAAGTGTTGAAAAGAGTGTAATTCCTGACTTGATTGACTCAAACCAATATCCCCTTTCCCTAAAAGCCTTAGTGAAAGGCATACCCATTTCCAGGCATTAAAATTATATAGCTGTCTCTACTGTCATATAAAAATATTATGAAGCCTACAAAGAAACAAGGTAAAAACAATGCCCCATCATAAAATCAGATAAAATTAAAGTGATTAATGGAGCCAGACTCAGAAATGAGACAGATGTTGAAAATGTTGGGGGATTTAAAACAGCTGGTCAAGATGTTAAAGACTCTAGTGAAAAAGATACATAAGAGGCATGATCAGACAGATAATTTCAGCAGGGGATGGGGATTTTGAGAAAGAATCCAATGGAAATGCTAGAAATGAAAAGCACAGAGACGAAGAAAGCCTTTGATGAACTTTGACGCGGCTGAAGAAAGAATTAGAGAACCTGAAGGTAATACATAGAAGTTCCACCATATGAGAGGCAACGAGAAAAAAGAGTAGGGGAAGAAGTAGGTTGTCCAAGAGCTGCAACACAATATCAAGGACTTAACACATATGCCATTGGATTTCAGATGGAAAAGAGAGACAGATTAGAGCATAAAGAATATTTAAAGAGATAACAGATGGGGAAGGTACAAAACTATAGATCCAGGAAGCTCAGAGACCATGAAGCAGAATAAATACGAAACATACATACATACACTCCTACACGTGTCGAACTATGAAAACCAAAGACAGAAAAAAAATCTTGAAGGCCGTCAGCAGGAGAAGACCTATGCTATAAATAAGTGCAAGACTTTTGTCAGAAAACTATGCAAGTCAGAAGATAATGGAGTAACATCTTTAAAGTACTGAAAGAAAAAAAATGTCCACTAAAATTCCATCCCCAGTGAAAATATTTTTTTAAATTACTGCATAATAAAGACCTTTTTTTAATCAGACGAGAACTGGAATAATTCATTTCTAGCAGACCTAAAGAAATGTTCAGGGCAATTCTTCCTTCCAGAAGAAATACACAAGACAGAAATTTGAGCCTATATAGAGAAAAAAAAAGTACCAGAAATGATTTAAGTGAAGATAAATATAAAATTCATTTTTTCTTATTTTTGATGTTCAAAAAGATGGTTTGAACATCACAGCAGTGATGCACAATGTGGGTGTAGCATGTGTGAAAGTGAAATGCGTGACAATAGCACAAATACAAAGGATGGGAGGGAGGATCTGAAAGTGGACTATTGTTTCAGGTATTTAAACTACATTTGAAGCGGCATCATGTTATTTGAAGGGAGATGCTGGTTCGCTAAATGTGTGTTATAAACACTAATGTAACCACTGCAAACATTTTTTAAAGATATATAAATAATAAGCCAACAGTAAAGATAAAATAGACTCATTAAAAAAAATACTCAGTGGGGCATCTGGGTGACTCAGTCGGTTGAGCGTCAGACTTCAGCTCAGGTCATGATCTTGTGGTTCAGGAGTTCAAGCCCCACATCACGCTCGCTGCTGTCAGCCTGTCAGCACAGAGGCTGCTTTGGATCCTCTGTCCCCCTCTCTCTGCCCTGCCTCGCTTGCACTTTCCCAAAAATAAATAAATATTAAAAAAAAAAAAATACTGAGGGGTCACCTGGGTGGCTCAGTCAGGTAAGTGTCTGACTTGAGCTCAGGTCGTGATCTCAGGGTCTGTGAGTTCCAGCCCGGGACAGGCTCTGTGCTGACAGCTCAAAGCCTGGAGTCTGCTTCAGATTCTGTGCCTCCCTTTCTCTCTGCCCCTTCCCCACTCATGCTCTGTGTCTCAAAAATAAATAAATATTAATTTTTAAAAAAAAAATACTCAGTAATTTCAGAAAAAAAAACAAAGTAAGGGGAAAAAAGGAAAAAAGACAGACGAAACAAACAGAAAATGGCTAGCAAGATGGTGAATATTAATCATGCCATATCCAATAATTAAAGTACCTATAAACAACCTAAACATGCAAATTAAGAGGCAGAGATTATCAAACTGGATACAAAAACAAGGCCCACTTTCATGTTTTCCACACTTTTATATGGAAAGACATGGAAGGAAAGGATGGAAAAAGATATAGCACGCAAACACTAATTTTAAAAATGTTGCTGTAGCTACATTAATATCAGAAAAAGTAGACTGTAGAATGGGCTGTACTACCAGAGGAAAAAGGAAGCATTACATGATGATAAAAGGGTCAATTCTCCAAGAAGACACAAAAATCCTAAATGTTTATGCACCTAACCACAGAGCTCGCAAGTACATGCAATAAAAAAGGACAGAACTGAAAAGGGAAATAGACAAATCCACAGTTAGAGTGGGAATGTTCGACACTCGTCTCTCAGTAAGTGGGAAAAGAAGTCCCCGGGAAACGAGTCAAGGTAGAGAAGGGGTGAGCGCCATCAGCCAATTTAACCCAATCGACGTTTAATAGAGCCTTCTATAAAGGTTGGTTTAAAAAGCAAAGGTATTTCTAATATATATAGATATATCAGAAATTGGAATAAGCAATCCTACCAGGTAATAAGTTCTCCACTGCGGGAAGGTATGAGAAGACAGCTGGATGCTCACACCAAGATTTTATAAGTAGGACAGTAGCTTTCCCACTTTTAAAGCCAGAGAACCGTTATTCAAATTAAGCCATAGAGAGAAGCATAAAATGGGTAACAGATAAAAGGGGAACCAGTATGGGCCAAAACCCTATTGATGTATCCTCAGAATTCACAGGGGGCCTGCGGTACCACTAGGAGGCATCTAGGGCTCCACTATATACGCTTTTGAACTACCAGATAAGGGGGTTTCGCTAGGATGTGACCACTAAAACACTTTCCAACCCAGACTGGCAACTATCATTCGCCATGTCCGGCCTCTTAAAACTTCCATAGTTCTTGTTCAATAAGTCAGGGTGGGCTCTGGAGGAAGTCTGCCTGTGTCCAGACTCCTCTGGATAATTTAAAAAGCTTATGATCTCCAGCAACTTCCGTAACTCTTCGACCTTGAACTGGAAAGCGGGGATACCAATAGCATCTACCACCCAAGATTTTTTCAGTGATGAAGAAATGACCAAATATTTGTGAAGCGTTTAGAACAATAGCTGACACACACGTAATAAACGTTAGCCATTATTTTTTCGAGACACCAGCAGCTTTTTGTTCGTTTGTTTGTTTTGGCTGTTGTGTAAAACATATTATTTTATAGACAACATGGAAATATCGTCTCGTGTCACAGATGAGTAGCGTCTTATCCCCAAACATGAAAGAGGGAAGCCTCCTAACCCGTCAGAGGGGAAATCACATCAGTTTAATACCCTAAATGATGTTGCATCAAAATATTAACAGAACGGATCAACTTGAGATGACCCAAACCAGGCAGACATAGGACTGCCTATAGGAGCAACACAGGCCGAGAGGATGGAAAGTTATCTCAACTTTAATACAATCGAGTATAACTTTAGAGGACTTTGTTCTCAATGAGAAAAACTCCGTATCTACCCTCTCCTCCCTCCTACCAGCCAAGCCTGCCTACTGGAGTCCCGGTGTATATCTCTTGCCCTAAGTTTAGAAATTCGACTGACCTCGCAGCCTTCACGCCCTGTAGTTGAGGTGAATGTGACCATTTAAACAGCTGCCAAGTGCAGGGATTAGGACATCCAGCACCTCTTTCGTAGACAATATCCGATCTTGAGGAAAGTATGGAAACACTGAAACCACACACTTGAGCCAGAACTACCCTTCCCCCAGCCCCCTCACACACCGTAGTTTAGCTAGATAAATATTTCACAAAACTTAAATATTCTATCATGCTGAAATGTCCTTATTGGGATAATTTTGGCACAAAAGTGTGTATTCAGTGTTCCATAATGATTGTCTCCAGAAAAAGCAGTTTGTAGTTGACATTTTCCAGATTGGGCCACTTAAATTTGCTTCCTCCCAGTGCAAGGTAACTGGAGGGGCGGGGTGGAGGGGCCCCAGCATCAGGCTCTGGCAAAGAGGGCCTGCCTCAGAGGGTCAAGGGTGCGTCACGGAAAAAGCATACACTGTGTGGCTTGTGTGGGTCTCAGTCATCTGCACAAAAGGCCATCTGCTAGTACCCTCAGTGGCTCCAGCATGGACCACAGAAGATATGTGACAGTCATAACCCAGGTCCCAGCTGCCGGTCACAGCCCATCACTGGACCTCCCGGTGACCAGAGGGAGGCAGCTTTTGCGGGGTGCAAAGAGCAAGGGCTTTGGACCTAGGTTGATGGTACTTCAAGTTTAGTCCTCCCAGTTAGTAGCTATGTAATCAGAGGCAACTTAGCCGCAAGCCTTTCACTTTGTTGCATTATTTCTCCCACTCTCGTGGGCCGAAATAATACCATGTGCTATGTATTCTTCCTGGTTCTCTTTATACAAAATTAGTATTGAGGATTAAAAATTATAGAGCTAAAGGATGCAAATAAATCACTTGATAGTAAATTGAAGGATGCCTAAGGAATTAATCTTGTCTAATTTGTCTTTGGATCCAGGGCCTAAAACTGTACTTTCATAATAGTTTCTGTATTTCCATATCCCTTGATTCTATAACAACCTAGGACATAATTAGTACCAATAACTATTTGCTGATAAAAACGTAGCAGTCATGCAAATTGTGATGACAGCCTAACGGGAATCATGATGTTCTTTATGGGGCCCGATAAATTGTGGGCACATCTATTCATAGCAAATCAGAAATAGGGTTCTTTGATGCAGATTGTAGTTCTTTACGTCTCAAAACCTAGCACCATATCTGCATTTTTCCATTTATTACCACCGATTCATTTGGATATGTAGCTGCTAACAGGAAAGTCAAGGAAGGCTTTAAAAAAAAAAAAGGTAAGGAAGAAAAATTTTAAATGGAAACAAAATCTTTTTTTTGTTTGTTCTCTTTTCTGTGAACTGGGAAAAGACCATATTGACTAAGTACAGCCAAGGACCACTCAAAGTGACTTTTCAGATAAGGTGTTCTACCAGGATGGAGTTTGAGAATCACTGTTGGATGAATCTAAATCAAGCAGTTTCTAGGATTCGGTTGGCAACAGGGAATGTGTCTCCTCTGTGAAATCACATAGTTGAAACCTTGAAGAAAAAAAAAGATTATGCTTTTTGTAACCCCCTCCCCCCTTTTTAAAGTAACCATTTCTTGTCCTTCAGGCCTCTCTCTCCAAACAACCTATTTGGCCAGTCCCCACCACCTGACCTTCCCGGATTATTCAAGGCCCTCAATAATAGACTTAAATTGCAAACCTCTATCTTTCATGATATTCTTCTTTCAAACCTCTATGAAAAAGTACAGCTTTTACAATATACCTGGGGTCAGTTGGGATACCTCACTGCATCTTTTATCCTAATTGGCTTATGTGTGCAAGTTGTTGAGAGTTCAGGAAAGATATTTTAATAGACCGATAATCTTTAATAGGCATCCTAAGCAACCCAGCATTCCCCAGCAGTGCCACGTGTTCACTCTCCTACGCGGGCAGGTTTAAAACATGCTATTCTTTCTACTCGTCACGTCCCATACTTACCGGCATTGGCTGGTGAACTTCTCACATCCCTCACAGCTTGGCTCAAGCATCAGTTCTCTGCGATCTTTCTTTCTTCACATTTGTTGGTGACATCTCAGGACTGCTTTGTCTGCGACTTCTGTGGTAGGCAGAGTAACAATCCTCCAAAGGTAGTTAAGTCCTAAACCCGAGAACCTTCAAATATCTCAACTTCCATGTCGAAAGGCAGCTGCAGAGGCAATTGAACGTTGGGTCTTGAGATGGAGAGGTTATCCCGGATTACCCAGGTGGGCTGCATGCCATCACGTGGGCAAAGAAAAAGGAAAGAGAGTATCAGAGATGATGGGGGCGGTTAGGATGGGGCAATGAAGATGGAGGGAGGGATCACACCGGGGGCCAATGACTGTAGGCAGCTTCCAGAAGCTAGAAAAGCCAAGGAAACGCACCCTTCCCCGGAGCCTCCGGGAGGAACACAGCTCTGCCAACACCTTGAGTTTAGCCCAGTGAGACTCGTTGGAGATTTCTGATCTCCGGCACTGTACATAATAAATACGTGCTGTCTTCAGCAAAGTTTGTGATAATTTGTTACAGCACCATGAGAAAACTCACACAACTCCCAAAAGACTGATTGTCTTAGGGAATTAGACTTCAGTGTGAGGATTTTTCCTCTTACTCCATTGTCAATTTGCCTATAACTACTAGTTCTGGGTAAAATAAGGGCTTAGTAAATTCATGATGATTAACAAGTGAATAAACGCACAGACGATTCACTGGACATTTCTTGCAAGCATTTCATCAAGGATAGAATGGTACAGTAGACAAAGCTACAGACTCAGGTCAGAAGCCAGAATTCATTTCAGTTCTTCCACCTGGGTGGAGATGAATCACTTCACCTCTCTGATCTCAGCTTCTTTGCCTACGAAAAGAAACCAAGATATTTTCTTGGTCCCCAAGCTAATTCTCAGCCATAAGATGACGTGACCATATGCCAGGAAATTTTTGGAAGACATGTCTGAACTGGGTCGGGGGCTTGGACTGATGACCTTACAGGTCTCATCCAGCTCACAGATTCTATGACACAGACACAGCAGGACACATCTTGTGTAGAAAGTAACTCCAAGACAACTGATTTTTCAGAGCCTCCTGGGGGGAGGGGAAGTCCTCGGAGAGCAAACAAAGGCACCAGTAGCTTTGGGTCAAACGCTGCTTCTGATTCAGGCCAAAGGCAACTTGAATGCCACAAAGAACATCAAAGGGCAGAATCTGGCCCTGGAACAAGAAGACGGATGGAGGGGAAGTCATGATCTGCAGTAAAACAAATAAATAACCTTTAAAATCACATCTGCAGACGGTCTAACGTTTTTAAATGCTTTCCAATAAGCTTCTCTGGTAGCTTGCCACAAAGCCTGTCCAAGAGGATTTACAACAGATGGAGGCAGGGAATTGCAACCCAGCCCTGATGCCGCTACTAACCATTTGGGTGACACTGGGCACATCATTTCACCTCCGTGGCCTGTACATTTCTCTTTTCAAAGTGAGGGGACTGAATTAGATGACTTCTGGCCTCCCCTGTAGCTTCAGAATCTTACCACCTCGGCCCAAGCACTAATTACGGATTCGCAAAAGCACAGTGGTTAGTTTTATATTAAGAAGCAGAATCCTGTAAAGGAACCCAAATTGAAATTTAAATCCTAGCCTTGGGAGAAGGAAGGGAAGGGAAGGAAGGAAGAGGAAAACCGGGAGGGTTACATAAGCGAGTATTTTTTCTCTTCTTAAACCATTTCCTCATTGTTTACCCCTGTTGATACAACTGCTCAAAATCACCCATGACCAATGTCCTTTTAAATGACCCCACTCTAGCTAAAGATGCAGAGGTCAGGCTCAGAGCTGTTGCTATCTTTCTGTGCTTAGGCAGACCTGCAGGCTTGGGCCTCCCAGGCATGAAACCCAAATCCCAAGATAATGCTTAGGACACTTAATCCTCTTTTGTCCTGGGCTTTTCAGTGTAGGAATCCAGCAAGATGGAGCACTGAGCTATCTCCCAGATTCCCCATTTTAGGGCAGGTCTTGAAATAGTTTGTGATGTAACTGTTTCCACTGCATTTTTTTTTCCAGACCCTTTCCTATATAAGCCAAAGTTGTAAGAATAAGAACTTGAAGTTTTTGAAAAAGGCCTAAGCGAAAATCAAAAAGGGGGAAGGGTTTACATTTACCAGATGTTAAAAGGTGTTCCGAGTTTGAACTTTAGCAGGTTTAAAATTTTACCAAGACCTGCCTTCTACCTGCTCCCCAGTCACCATATAAATACAGGGACAACTGTGCCCATGGGGCCATTTTGAGGTTCTAGATCCCAGGATATACTTACCAGGAAAGAATGGAAGAAAACTGTAAAGACAATAGATGTTCAAAGAGCTAGTTATAAATAATTCCATATATTTGCAGATGGTGTCAAAGCAGTATTTTCCAGGGTATAGTAAGGCACACATATATAAAATACACAAAACACTGTAAAGTACCGAGATGCACCCTCAGCATGGCAACACCCATCCCTCAAGTCCTACTCAATAGCCCTCACCACCTTTCATTAGCACCCCTTCCCTTAACTTTCTCAACACTCCTCTGTTCCCAAACCTTCCTTATGTCTCCTTGAGTTCCCCCAATCCCTCAACCCTGACCCTTGTACAACCTCCTCAAAAACAAAACAAAACAAAACAAAACAAAACAAAACAAAACAAAACAAAAAACACCTTTTTCTAAACCCCTAGCTCAGTCCCAGCCTCTCCCTAATCACAGTGTCTTATCCTATCACTCATCAAAAGCTACTGACACCACACTTCTCAGGCTTGACTTCTCCCTACCTCAATCCTCCCTTTCAGGTTAGATTTATCTCTCAGGGGGTCAACCCACTACCTCACGTCTTCCTCTCTTTTACTAATTCCATCTTCCTATTTTTTGATCCAGCACCTTGGAAAACTCATGCCCAACCCCGAGACTCACTCCTATCTGTTCTTTTCTAGCATATATATTGAGCAACTCTTGTTCTCTGATGAACAAGAGTTCCTGTTCTAGGATTCTTCCTAAATTTCCCCCTGTCTTTATTTCCTTTCCATTAATTTCCCTTTGTAAACAAATTTATTTAAATTTGGAAAGTAAGTTAATGTAAAGAAAAAAAAATTTACTAAATACTAAATAATAGCGCATGATAATATGAATATGGCCCAAATTTGACAAAGATTACTGTAGGATGACAGGATATTTTCCCACATATTTTTTTTTTCATTTGTCCTTGTGACACCCAGGAACAGCAGGGAGAATACGAGTAATTAATCCCCTGTTGAGATAAGGAAGCAAAGACTGAGAGAGTTTGGATGAATTATCCAAGATCAACAGCAAGTAGCTGGTAAATCCAGAACTAAAATGAGACCCCACAGACTTCAGGTCCCCTGATCTTTGCACTTCCTAATGGTGACACTCTTCCTTTGCAAATGCACTTAAATACGAATCTTTCTTAATTCAAGATACAAAATGGAGACCTGAGAAAAGGGTATTTGCCAGAAGTAAAATGAAAAGGAATTTTTAAAAATTTATCTCAGGTACTTTGAGATAAATGCATTTCAAATTAAGAAAAAGTATGATCTATAGCCAAAGAAAAGACAACAAATCACTGGAATATAAATAAGGTTCCCCTACAGAAAGTGGCAGAAATATGGAACACAAGTACAACTCAAGGAAAATGATATAAGACTCCTGAATTTTCAAATATCAGATGTTTGAAAAGAGAAGTTGCTAACAGATGGGAAATGCAGATTCTGAATGGAGTCACCTTCTAGGAATTTCATGGTCACCACACACCAGGCCCCAACAGGGACTGAAGCAGCAGGGAGGTAGGGAGAGGGGAATGGGGTGAGCCAGGAATTGACTGGGCTGTAAGCACTGCCCCAGCAGTAGATCTGGACCCAGAGGAGAGTGGGCCTGAACAGAAATGCCCTTACACAAAGCATGGTGTTAAACCTGAACTTCATGGAGAGTCTTCATGCATCATGATGAAGAGTGCAGGTGATGTAGGCAGAACTGGCCCAGGTTTATATCATAGCCCCTCTCACCTATTTTCCAGATATATTAGCAATCTATCTAACATCGCTGTATCTCATTTATTCACTTTTAAGACGTTGACAATAACAGTGCCTGCCTCCTCCAGCTGGCACGAAAACTGTGTGAGACAATTCTTTTAAGAATATTAGCACAGAAAAAGTCCACTTAGCTGCAATGGAAGAATAAAACGGTCACCTAAAGAGGGTGAGGAATTAGGATGACATGGGGCATAAAGAACAACATTCTAGACTGCAAGGTAGTGGAATAATATCCTCCAGCACCAGAGTAAATATGGTTTCCAACCTACAGTACTACAGCTCTCTAAATTATCCGTCAAGTGTACGAGGAGATAAAGATATTTTGAGATATTCAAGGTCTCAAAATATTGCCTACCAGACAGCTTTACTCAGAAAGCTGTTGGAAGCCACACTCCATCAAAGTAAGGGGAGTCAGACGGGGAAAGGATCCAGGAAACGGGAGATCCAAGCAGAGGATCTCTTAGCAGAGAAAAAGGTAATTCCAAGATGATGCTGAAACAAAAGCCAAGGTCACTGCGATGCAGCCAGTGCGGAGAGCATCCAGGTGAGACTGAAGCAGGAGAAAGAGGACTCCAGGAGGATGCCTACAAGGGGGAAAACAAAAACAAAAACAAAACCCAAAAAACTTAACCAACAGATTACTTCATGCATTTGACGATAATATGCAGAGTTTCACCACCTGGAAGAGAGTTTGTAGACGCATTTGTGACAGTTGCATGTAACAAATGAAAACGTAGGGCAATTTTTATCTCCCGAAACACATACCAAAATGGAGAAAAGAGAGAGAAAGAGAAAATATAATAGCACACTATGTGGCTCAGCCAGAAGGAATGTATCATATACACAAATTTAAACACTGGATATTGATATAGCAGAACAAGGGGGGTAAGGGCTGTGTTAGTGTACAGATGTATAGAAGAGACCTAATTCCTTATCTTCCAAGTAGGAAACCAGAGACACATATCCAAAATGTAAAATCAAGCAATTATAATATGAACATGTTATTAGGCAATGAGATAAATAGTAGAACAGATGATTTTAAAAATCGTGGCCTCTGAGTTTTATAAGCCTTATAGTATAATAGGAATTTTTAAATTCTATACACGCATTTTTCGAATTTTTAAAAGAAAATGAAAAATAGCTTCATAGAGTTTTGGGCATAGAGAAAACACTAACTAAATATTAAACTATTATTATTGTTGTTAATATTTCTCAGGAGGTAAGTCCCAGCAATAGCTGGGCATTGTCAGACAAACTAGTAATCCAGAATCTAGTATTTACCAGGCTTTTAGTCAACTGTCAGAAGACAGAGACCATGTTTCTCCTCGCTTATGGTTTAGCACTGTCCCCTACCCCACTCCAATGTAGCAGAGAGCTGGTACAAATAGATAATCAAAATACAGTCACGGAAGGAATGAACAAAGGGACACATGCATGAAAAATATAATATTCGATTGTTAAGGTGGGGTTAACTCAGTCTACAGGTACAGAAAATAAGTTGGATCCTTAAAGTGTTGATTCTGACTAGATCTGAATTCACTCACTTAAGAACCAAGCACAAGAGTCAATGAGGATTGTAATTTCTTGATTTAATATTTCATTTTAATGAGTGATGCAATTCATATATTATGTCCCACCAACTTGTCTTCAACACCTCCCCAACCCTTAGAATCTTGAATTCCCAAGAACTTATTTTATAGACACCTGGAATGGGACAAAGACAGGAAGAGTGGGCAGGAAAGAATATATATATAAACTAGACAAAACTCTCTAAAATGAAAAATGCAACACAATTTCAACTCTCAGGAATATGATAAACAGGCCTGCCAACATTTCCCAGGAACGTCCTCCAAGGGAAAAGGACACCAGGACATTCTCAGCCCAACATATTCAGTTCTGTGTCACAGGCTGACAGATATGACATCCTGGAGCTCTCACTGTCTGTAGAAGTCATAAAGACACCAGGTGGGAGCTTTGGCACAAACTAACTTTCTAAAGCACGCATCTTATAAAAATGAGAGTATAGTTCATGTGTAAGGTGCTTTCTGCCTTCCCTTTGAGATCTATTCTCCACACGTTTTTCATCCCGCTAACCTGGCCAAAATGGATGCAAGCTCCCCACCATCTGGGTTCCGGTTGTGAGTCGCAAGAGGTCAAGAGACAGAGGAAGTAAGCTGTGGCTGTTGACTCCCAGCCTCCACCCTACACACACCCACTTCTCTCTGCTCCGTTGGCTCTGTTCCTTAACGGAAGCAGCCTTCGCTACTTAGATCTCCCCCTTGACCTTCAGACCTGGGAGTAACGACAGCTCACTCCTAGTGCCAACCCTTGAGATCTGCATTCTTTCCTGTTCATTTCTCCAACCTTTGCATAGAGTCACTTTACAAAGCTCTCCCCCTGCTTACCCAGGGTAAGGTTGGTGGCTGTCTCCTGCATGACTAATACATACTTGATTTGTGTAATGATTATATACTTAACATAAGCTACCAGGGCTTATCAGATTGGGGGATTGTCAGTAAATCCCCATTCCTCTGGGGAGACTTGTAATAGTCCACCAATGCAAATCGAAGCCCTTCCAGGTACCAGAAAGCCCAAAGATGCAGACAGGTAACTGGATTTAAGGTCAATGATGTCTGTCTCTGGAGGGCAAATGCTGGAGTGAATAAGCTAGCAAGAGAGGAGATGATAATAAGCAAGTGGGATGTATGAAATCATGATTTGAGAGAGATGCGATTGTTGGAGATAACGAAGACTAGGGAATGGACATGTGAGTAGGTGGCTGAGGTGGGGTAGAAGAGGTAATGCTTAGAGCTAAGGACACCAAAGGCTGAATGATTGTAGTCATAGATGACCCAATTTCATGGGTGCTGAATTTGCCAAGGATGTATCAGGCAGAAGAGAGGAGAGGAAGATGTAAGCCAGATCAATCCATTAACAACAACAACAACGACAAATAACAGACATTTATATGGCACTTATAATATGCCAAGCATATTCAGAGTTCCCATCTCTGAACTCTGAGAACTTCAGAGTTCCCATCTACCCTATCCCCATTTTAAAAATAAAAAACGGAGTCCCAAGGACATTAACTAACCTGCTCTCGATCTCACAAATAAAAAATGGCAGAGCTTGAATCCTACCTGGGCACTATGATTCCAAAGTCTATGTCTTTCACCACCAATTTCCCTCCTGCTCTAAAAACCAAAAATAAAATAATAAAATATTTAATTAAGCCAACACTTGGGGGGCACTTCCTCTGTACTTATATGCCTCTGTACTCCATACCCTGGTACTTTTGGGTACTTCTGATATGCTTAAAAGCAACTGGGATTTTGGAAGTAGGAAAACACACCATGGGGAGAGGGAATAACTCCCTCACCCTCAGGCCCTAAGTTGTGTGGAGTGTGGACATGAAACAGCCACCAATGGAAGGCTTCCAGGAGGAGCTGCTTCACCAGGGGACAAAAGACTTTGCTTAGATCAAAGAGGTGACAGGGCCTTTCAAAAAGAAATTGGGACCTAGGGCATTTGTTCATGGCTCACCTTGAATTTCAGGAAAACACAGAGGTCTGGGAGGTCAGGGAGAGGTAGGGATAGAGTCAGATTTGGGAAACCTAGAGTCATGTCCATTGACAAAGGATTAGGTGGGAGCCTCGGCCCCTGACTGTGCCTAAGGACGAAAGCATGGGACATGGGAAGGGCAAGTCCTGGAACTCTGGGATCATCTGGGAGTGATAGAAATCCTAGGTGGTGGAGGAACTTTATATATGCGAGGAGGCCAGACCTTCAGGGCAACTGATTTGGTCCCCAAATGTGTTTCACTGATCTATATGGCACCTCGCGTGATTTATAGAATAGAGCTGGTGCCTACATTCCTTACAAGGGAAGACAAAGTCCAGCATTATCTGGCCCCTACCAATGTCTCTTACTTCATCTTGAATGACTACCCTCCGTGTTTATTGAACTCCAACCACACTGGGCTCCACTGAACCAAGCTCTTTTCTACGTCAGAGCTTACATAGTGACTATCTCACATCTGCCTGGACACCCCTCACCCCATTACCAACCAGTTTCTCACATGCCTGGCTGTTTCTTATCACTCAAGTTTCTGCTCAGATGTCACCTCTTCATTGACACCTTGCTTGACCCCAACTTTAACATCTTACCCCAATCCCCAGCCCACCCTCCTTCTTTAGTCCCTTCATACCACGTATCACTAATCGCTTATTTGTGTACTAATGTGCATATTGCTTGGTTTTTTTCTAACTATTTTCTTTCTCTCTGCTCTAGAATGTCCACGAAGGCAGAAGGATAATCTGTCTGCCTTGTCATCAGCACTGCCCTAGCACTTGAAATAAGTAAATATTCACTGAAAAGAAAAGACTTCAAAAAAATTTTTGTTGAAACACTTTCAAAATGTGAGTACGAGTTGTGTCAGAGAAAGTCCTCGTAATGTTGTGTCAGAAAAGCCGTCATGATTCATGAAGCCCTCTAAAGCCTAGCAACATCAAGACTCGGCTCAATATCCCCACGACAGCTCATCGTGCTCCAAGTGCAACTGGTGTGTGAGTTCAGTGGCAGAAGCTGAATGGCTCATAAGGGGAGTAAGCAAATATTTGGCGGGCTCATTTGCCAGAGTCATTGCCACTGATTAAAAAGCAATTAATTGCGGGGATTAAGGAGAGACAATATCCTGCATGTCCCCGGGGCCACCTTTTTCCGAATGCCTCGTGCAGCCCAGGGCACGTGAGGACAGAAAAGTAAAAATAAACCACGTGCTCCGAAGCCACACCGTGGCTTTGATAATAAAACTGGTAAGACGGCAGGTCATAGATAAGGTGACCTGACTGTAGGAGATTTTAAAGAGCATGTCTTTGAACTTCAAAATGAACAGAGGAAGAAACAGAGTCTTAGAATTAAAAGAAAAAAAATAATAATATTTAAAAGAAAAAAAAAAAAAAACTGAGCATTGGGTTAGAGAAAGCTAAGATTTACTGCACTGGGAACACCAAAGAGAATCCATGCAAAGTGCTGCCGTGAGATGAAGCAACCGAGATAAGCCCTTTCCAGCTCTGACTAGAGGGTAGTAGAGGGGGGCTTTGTCTCTTCCCTTTGGTCCATTTGATTTTTTTATTTTCTGGCCAACTTGACCTTTGAGTCTTACTCTAGTGATTTCTGACCCAGTTGTAGCATGGGAGCCTGAAGCTCTATAAAATAAAACTCATTTGATTGCACTGCTTAGCCACCATGGAATGCCTTCGCTTGTCTCCTACTTTAAAAAAGCATTTTTTCCCACCTCAGTCAAACCAAGCTGGTCTCTTCAGTTCATGGCTACAAACAATAGCTTTAGTACCTTCCAAAACGAAGAAACGAGTTCAGCAATCATCCGCTTAGTTCCCGGCTCTGAGCCACGTAAGCCCCAGAATGGTGAGCGACAAAGCTGGCTGAAGACCACAGGTACCTAGTGACAGGTCAGGGAACCCAATGCTGAGTCAGGCGAACCTGAGTGGGAGGCTGTGTGACAGTCACCGTGGCTTCGGTATCTGCAGCAAATAAGACTATGTCTCCTGACCGAAACAGTCCTCATCTATAATCCCATAAAAGAATTAGGAGAACCCTATTAGAATAGAATAGTGAGAATCCCATAATTTCTGCAGATGTTTATCGTGTCCAAGCACTGTACTGGGATCTGGGGGTTCAGTCCAGATGCAACACAAAATAGACACACGGAGTTCACCCTCTCTCCATAAATTGTTAGCTATGATTATCAGATCGTATTATCTTAGAACTCAGATATTCTAAGCAGGGGATTTGGGGAAGAAATAAAGAGCAACTTCTCCTACCCACAGCTAAGTCTATGAAGACACTACAGCAAGAGAAGTAGTAGGTTTGTTTAGGTGCATGTTTTATTTAGGACCTGTTCCAAAGGCTCTTTCTTAGCTTGGGGCCCCTGGGTGGCTCAGTCGGTTAAGCCTCCAACTTCAGCTCGGGTCCTGATTCTGTGGTTCCTGGGTTCAAGCCCCACCTTCTTCTCTGAGCCCCACCTCAGGCTCTGTGCTGATGGCTCAGAGCCTGGAAACTGCTTCAGATTCTGTGTCTCCCTCTCTCTGCCCCTCCTCCACTGGAACTCTGTCTCAGTCTCTCTCTCAAAAAGAAACATTAAAAAAAGTTTGTTTGTTTGTTTGTTTGTTTGTTTTAAGACTCTTAGCTCTCCCCGCTGCGTACATTAAAGTTCTAGAGACAGACAGCTCTCTCTACCTTGGTATGTGGTATTCTAGAACAATGGCTTCTATTCAGTAGAAGTTTATCATGGACTTTCCCAACCTTTTTCATGTCATGGCACACATGGAAAATGCAGCTTTTTAGCGCCCTATGTCCTAACACAGGCGTTGGCAACTTTCTCTGTAAAAAGGCAAGATCGTAAATATGTTTGCCTGTGTGGATTATCTGGTCTCTGTTAGAGCTACTCAACTCTGCCATTACAGCTTGAGAGCAAACTTAGACATGGAAATGGATGGATATGGCTGTGTTCCAATAAAATATGATTTACAAAAACAAATCCTAGGATGGACTTGGCTCACTGACTATAGTTTGCCAGTCCCTGACCTAACACAAAGTAAAATATCGATAAATGCTATTTGTTAGTCATTCGTTAAACCTACAAATGTTTGCTGAGTACCTTTTATCTGTCCGGCCCCGTCCTGGGTGCCAGGGAAAAGGGGTGAGTAAAAGGACATAGTTCTTGGGTTCACTGAGCTTACTGTCTACTTTCTAAATAGGTAGTTATGAAGCAATATGAAAGAAACAAATGTGGGCTTTTTTTAAACTTTTAAATGTTTTTTAATGGGTTTTTGTTTTTGTTTTTTGCTTTTTGAGAGAGAGAGGGACAGAGACAAAGCACAAGTGGGGAAGGGGCAGAGAGAGAGGGAGCCACAGAATATGAAGCAGGCTCCAGGCTCTGTGCTGACAGCCCGAAGCAGGGCTCAAACCCACAAACCATGAGATCATGACCTGAGCTGAAGTCGGATGCTTAACTGACTGAGCCACCCAGGCGCCCCCCAAGGTGATTTTGAGATAAGGAACAACCAGGATCTCAGATCTTCTGACATCAAAGCCCAAGTTTTAACATTGTTTATAAGCAACTTGGGGGTAAAAAAAACCCCAAATCTTTATTCCTACTAAATCTCATTGCCAGGCACAGTTCTGGGCACACATTAATCACTTTACTGAAAGTATACTGACTTTTATATTACATTGGGGATTTGGGTCATCATGAAGACTCTTGCATATCCCTGCCTTTTCCAATCTCTACAAATTTTCTCTCTGCAGATGTAGTAAGAATTGGCAGGCTAATTGACATGACTAATTTCGTCTTTAGGCTCAAGGTCATGGATGATATGAAAGCAACTTGTTCAAATTCCAAATCTCAAATGACCTGGAGAAAATTCGTGGGTGAAAAGCAGGAAATCATCCAAAAGCCTGGTCTTAACCTAGGTGCCCCCAAGAGAAGCGGAGCCTGGACAAGCTCTTGTAGGGAGTTTATTTTGGAGAAGTGACCCCAAGGAACAGATGATGGATTGGGAAGGGTGAAATAGGGACTGAAGAAAAGCCTGGCCGGGGTGCACTGTCCAGGTGATAGCCCACATGGACAACCGGGCTCAGTCCCACTGAGGAACCTTAGAGAATTCACTACATGCTGGCTGCCTCGGGGATACATGAGTGGTACCTGCTCCCATCCCCAACTGGTCAGGGTTATAGGAGGTGCTGCTTCTCTCATACTCTCAGGCTGCATATACCTCAGAATGTCTGAGCAGATTCCTTTAGGTACCTCACATTGGCCATGTCAGAAAATATTCAGGTAGAAAGCAAGGGTTAGAGGGTGCAGCTGAGGCCAGATGCTGTTAGGGTTGACCTGTATGGTGGCTGGTTACTGCAGCAGTGGGTGGAGTGGAAAATGTGGACCAAGAGGATGTCAGGTGGAGTGAAAGAGATGTCGAGTTCAGTCATGTACTTACGTTCAGCCAAAATATACCAGGTGCACCGCGGAAAGGTCTAGGCTTTATACAGAGAGAATACCCAGCCATTTGTGCAGTATAACCGATCCTTCCTCTGAGCTCCTTCTCCTGATGCAGATAATGACAATAATCCACCTTTGTATGGCACCTGCACTGCACTTTTATGAACATTTGACCCTGACAGAAATCTCTTCTAAATACCAACGGATCAGCAGTCTTCCCTCTTCTGAGATAAGAAAACCAGGTTTAGGTAAGTTAAGAGAATGGTTGTCCAAGGAAGCACTGTCCAATGGAACTTTCTGCGATGATGGAAACGTTCTACCCGTTGTTCAGGACAGTAGCCCTTAGCCACGCGTAGCCAACGGACGCTTGAAGTACGGTGCTTATGACTAAACCACCGAATGTTACGTTTTACTTCTTTTCAATTAATTCTAATTTAAATTTAAATGGCCATACGTGGATCGTGCCACCATATTGACACAGCAGCAGCCGACACTATAACTCGCCTTTTTTATATTGCATGCAAAATGTTTGTCACTGGAAATCCAATGAAAGAAATGTGCCGACTTTCCTCATATTTCATTTCTGTTTACGCATTCGGTACTAAATTAAACTATTTCACATGCATTCTTGCTATCACCTGGTTGTTTTCCAGTCTTAACTGTGAGGTATCAAGGAAAGACGCACTCCCAAAGAGCACTGAATAACCAATGCAGGCTGAAGCGGCAGGATTCTTCACAAGAACAGAACAAAGGACACAGCTTCTCTCCCTCCCTCTACCTACCTTGGATTCTTGTTTTCAGTGTGCACTTGGACACGAGAGCGTTTGGGGCTTCCGTGCATAGAGCAAAAAAAAATCCTGCCTGCCTAAAATTGCAATATGTGCCTTGGGGAGCTTGCGCCTAAGATGCCCTTTGTATAAGATGAGATGCATAATGTGGGGGCATCTGTGACTAATCAGTGGCAGATTCGAGAGACTCTCCCTCAAATCTTCAGAGTTTTAATCCACGACTTTTTGCTTCATATCTTACGGCTTCTTAATTCAAGGCTGATAAGTATGTCAAATCCAAGTACATTCAATAAATGATTCAGGAGCTACTAAGTTACAGTACAATTGTTACTTAAATATTTATGTGTTGTTTGGAGGGAAAGAGGCATTTTAAATCTAAAGACAGTCACACATCATCCATCCTGAATTGTTAGAACGAGGCACCTCTCCTTCATGTATTTTTCAGAAAACAAGCTTATTGTAACCTTTACAGACTCCAGCTTCTAAAATCCTATCCACTTTTGCTAGAAAGGTTTCTGAAACACTCGCCTCTTTCTTAAACCGAATGCAAACCTTTCATTCTTTTGTCCATTCACTTATTCATTCTTTCTTTCAACAAATAGAAAACAAACGTCTCCCTCAGGTCGTGCCCCATGAAGGACCCTGGCTCTGGGGTACACCAAGCAGATGAGTCATTCTGCCCTCAAGGGACTCAACAGTCTTGAACCCCCAGCCTCCCATCCTGCCATTATCACTCAGAACAGGATAAATATACTGCAAACGCGTAATACGATGGATGACACTTTCCCCATAGAAATCTAACAGGAGCCACTTAGGTGATTTTGAACTGCCTAGAAGCCATGTTTAAAGAAAGTAAAGGGAAACGGGTATCACTGATTTTAATAATATATCTTAATATATCCTGAAGTTATCATTTCTTCAAAGTCCCATGCATGTTGTATACGTATAGCACCTCTCAATTCAGACCAGCCACATTTCAGACTCTTAATAGCCGCATGTGGCTAGTGGCTTCGGTGCTGGACTCCTAATTAAGTATTAATGATTAATTGCCCCTTCATTAAATGGAAGCAGGCACTGAAATATTTAAACTCCATATGTCTGCTTGTCCTGTTTGCTGACACCCCTCCCCTACTCTCAGAGAGCCTGTTTTCCTCCATGTTTATTATACATATGCTATCTCTAGCAAAAGCCAATGTCCCCTGTTATTCATTTAGTCTTATAACTGATATAACCAATTTTCCTAAAATTTACAATAAAATAACCCTGTCTAAAAACGGGGTTCAGGGTTCCTGGGTGGCTCAGTTGGTTAAGTGTCTGACTCTTGATTTCAGCTCGGGTCGTGATCTCGCGGTTCATGGGATCGAGCCCCGTGTCAGGCTCTGTGCTGACAGTGTGGAGCCTGCATGGGATTTTCTCTCTCTCTCTCTCTCTCTCTCTCTCTCTCTCTCTCCCTCCCCTGCTGTCTCATTCTCTCAAAATAAATAAACAAACATTTAAAAATGAAACATGGAAACAGGGCTCTGTCCCTAAGACAGGGCTCTGAGTAAGGGTTAAAGAGACATTTTGTGAACAAAGCAGAAGTATTAATGTATGAAATTTCTAACAGTTGACTTCCTAAGACGACTTTCACTTCTGTCTTTCGGGCTTATTCTGGATCACCGGTTCCCAAAGAGTGGTCCTCAGAGCAGTAGCACTAGCATCACCTGGGGGGTTGTTAGAAAGGCAATGTCTTGTTCCCCACCCCATAACTACTGAATCAGAAACTCTGGAGATGAGTCTAGCAATCCGTGTTTTAACAAGTCCTCTGGGTGATTCTGGTAACTGCTAATGTTTGAGGGCCATGATTCTAGAAAAATCTGACTGCTATATACATGGACTTGACGTGAATGTGTACTCCTTTGCTCCTTTTAAATTCAGGATTTTAATTACTTGGAGAAGTATTGAAGAGTGTTATTTTTTTCCTTTAAAACATGGTATCAAAGGTTGTGTTGGTTAATATACATATTGGCTTCCTAGGGTTGCAGTTGCAAATTACTGTAAATTTAGGGGCATAACAAAAATTTATTTTTTCAATTCTTTGATTCTATTTAATGTTATTTTTTCATCATAAATGTACTCTTTAATCCCCATCCCGTATTTCCCCCATCCCTCCATACACCCCCAATCTGGTAATCATCAGTTTATTCTCTGGAGTTTAGAGTCTGTTTCTTGGTTTTGTCTCTCTTTCTTTTTTCCTTTGCTTATTTGTTCTGTTTCTTAAATTATGACTGACATCATATGGTATTTGTTTTTCTCCGAGTGACTTAATTCACTTAACATTCTATTATTCTATTCTATCCTAGTCTTATATATTATATTCTTTATATTATATTATATTATATTATGTTATATTATATTATATTATATATTATATTCTCTAGCTCCATCCATGTCATTGCAAATAGCAAGATTTCATTCCTTTTTATGTCTGAATTATATTATGTTGTATAAATATACCACATCTTTATCCATTCATCTTTCAGTGGACACTTGGGCTGCTCCCATAGTTTGATTATTGTAGAGGATGCTGCAAATAACATAGGGATGCATGTATCCCTTTGAATTAGTGTTTTTGTATTTTGGGGGCACATACCCAATAGTGAAATTCCTAGATCATAGGGTAGGGTAGTTCTATTTTTAATTTTTTGAGGAAACTCCATATAGTTTTCCACAGTGGCTGCATCAGTTTGTGTTCCCATCAACAGGGCAAGAAGTTTCCTTTTTCTCCACATACTTGCCGACACTCGTTTCTTGTGTTGTTGATTTAGTCATTGTGACAGGTGTATGGTGGTATCTCATTGTAGTTTCGATTTGAATTTCCCTAATGATGACTTGTGTTGAGCATCTTTTCATGTCTCTTTTGGCCATCTGGATGCCTTCTTTGAACAAATGTCTATTCATGTCTTCTTACCCATTTTTTATTTGGAGTGTTTGTTGTTTTGGTGTTGAGTTGTATCGGTTATTTATATATTTTGGGTACTATCCCTTTATTGGGTATATCGTTTGCAAATATTTCCTCCCTTTCAGCAGTTGCCTTCTAGTTTTGTTGATTGTTTCCTTCACTGTGCAGAAAGTTTTTATTCTGATGTAGTCCTAATTATTTACTTTTGCTTCTATTTCCCTTGTCTCAGGAGACATATCTAGAAAGATGTTGCTACAGCTGATGTCAGAAAGATTACTGCCTGTGCTCTCTTTTAGGATTTTTACGGTTTCAGGTCTCACACATAGGTTTTTAATCTACTTTGAGTTTATTTCTGTGTATGGTAAAAGAAAGTGGTCCAGTTTTGTTCTTTTGCATGTGGCTGTCCAGTTTTCCCAACACCATTTGTTGAAGAGACTGTCTTTTTCCCATTGTATATTCTTTCCTCCTTTGTCAAAGATTAATGGATCATCTAATTGTGGGTTTATTTCTGGGTTTTCTGTTATATTCCATTGATCTATGTGTCTATTTTTATGCCAGTACCAAACTGTTTTAGTTACTACTGCTTGGTAATATAAATTAAAATCTGGAATTATGATACCTCCAATTTTGTTTTTCTTTTTCAAGGTTGCTTTGGCTATTCAAGGTCTTTTGTGGTTCCATACAAATTTTAGGATTGTTTGTTCTAGTTCTGTGAAAAGTGCTGTTGACATTTTGATAGGGATTGCATTAAATCTGTAGATTTCTTTGGGTAGTATAGACATTTTAACAATATTTGTTCTTGCAACTCATGAGCATGGAATGTCTTTCCATTTCTTTGTGTCATCTGAGTTTCTTAGTGCTTTATTGTTTTCAGACTACAGGTTTTTCACCTCTTCGGTTAGGTTTATTCCTAGATATTTTATTGTTTTTGATGCAATTGTAAATGGGATTGTTTTCTTAATTTCACTTTCTGTACTTCATTATTGGTGTATAGGAATGCAACAGGTTTCTACACATCAATTTTTGTATCCTACTACTTTACTGAATTTATTTATTAGTTCTTAGCAGTTTTTTTGGTAGAATCTTTAGGATATTCCATATATAGTATCATGTTATCTGCATATAAGAAGAGTTTTACTTCTTCTTTACCAATTTTGATGCCTTTTATTTCTTTTTATTTAATTTCTCTGGCTCAGACTTCCAGTACTCTGTTGAATAAAAGTGGCGAGGGTGGACATCTTTGTCTTGTTCCTGACCTTAGGGGAAAAGCTCTCAGTTTTTCACCATTGAGTATGATCTTGGGTGTGGGTTTTTCATATAGGCCTTTTTTATGTTGAGATATGTTCCCTCTAGACCTACTTTGCAGAGGGTTTTTATCATGAGTGGATGTTGTACTTTGTCAAACACTTTTTCTGCATCTATTGAAATCAAGTGGTTTGTATCCTTTCTCTTGTTGATGTGACATACCAGTTTGATTGTTTTGCGAATACTAAACCACCCTTACATCCTGGGAATAAATCTCACTTGATCATGGTGTATGATTTTTTTTTTACATATTGTTGGATTTGGTTTGCTAATATTTTGTTGAGGATTTTTGCATCTATATTCATGAGAGTTATTGGCCTGTAATTCTCTCTTTTGTTGTTGTGTCTTTATCTGGCTTTGGTATCAGGGTGATACTGTTTCCATAGAATGAGATTGGAAGTTGTCCTTCCTCTAGTATTTTTTGGAATAGTTTGAGAAGAATATGTATTAACTCTTCTTTAAACGTTTAGTAGAATTTGCCTGGGAAGACATCTAGTCCTGGACTTCTTGGTTTTTGGGAGTTTTTTGTTTGTTTGTTTGGTTGGTTGGTTGTTGTTTTTGTTGTTGTTGTTTTACTGCTTCAATTTCATTGCTGGTGATTGATCTATTCAAATTTTCTATTTCTTCTTGCTTTAGTTTTGGTAGGTTATTCGTTTCTAGGAATTTATCCATTTCTTCTAAGTTGTCCAATTTGTTGGCATATTGGTTTTCATAATATCTTGTTATAATTGTTTGTATTTCTGTAGTGTGGGTTGTTATTTCTCTTTCACTAGTAATTTTCTTTATTTGGGTCTTCTCTCTTTTGTTTTTAATGAGCTTTGCTAGAGATTTATCAACTTTATTGATCTTTTCAAAGAACCAGTTCCTGGTTTCATTGATCTATTCTATTGTGTTTTTTAGTTTCTATATTATTGATTTATGCTCTAATCTTTATTTTTCCCTTCCTTTTGCTGGGTTTGGGTGTTTTGTTGTTGTTCTTCTTCTTCTTTTTCTAGCTCCATTAGCTGTAAGTTTAGGTTATCTACTTGAGATTTTTCTTGCTTCTTGAAGTAGGCCTTTGTTGCTATAAACTTCCCTCTTAGAATAGCTTTTCCTGCATCCCAAAGATTCTGGATCATTGTGTTTTCATTTTCATTTATTTCCATGTAATTTTTTATTTTTTTGTTGACACATTCATTCCATTCTTTGTTTAATAATATTATTTAGCCTTCATGTATTTGTGCTCTTTCCAGATTTTTTTCTTGTGGTTGATTTCTAGTTTCTTAGTGTTATGGTTAGAAAAGATGCATTTCAAGTTTGTTGAGACTTGTTTTGTGACCTAACATGTGATCTATTCTAGACAGTGTCTTGTGTGCACTCAAAAAGAATATGCATTCTGCTGTATTAGCATGGAATGTTCTGAATATGCCTGTTAAATCCATGTGGTCCAGCATGTCATTCAAAGCCACTGCTTCCTTGTTGATTTTCCAAATTTATTTTCTTACAGTCCTAGAGGTCAGAATACCAAGTGGGTCTCACCAGTCTCACATCAAAGTGTCAGCAGGGCTGTGGCACCTGTGGAGACTCTAAGGGGAATCTATTTCCTTGCCTTTTCAGCTTCTAGAGGCCACCCACATTCCTTGGCTTGTGGTCCCATATCTTCAAAGCTAGAAACATCAAGTCGAGTGTATGTCAGATCACATCTCTATGCTTCTCCTTATTCAGCCTCCCTCTTCCTGTTTAGAGCATCCTTGTGATTACATTGGGCCCACCTGGATAATCTAAAATAATCTCCCAGTGCACATTCAACTGAGTAGCAATGTTAATTCCATTTACAACATTAATTCCCCTTTGACACTAAACTGAACATATTCATAGGTTCTGGGGAGTGGACACGGACATCTTTGGGAGCCACTAATCTGCCAATCACACTATCTTATTAATGAGTTACTAACATAGCTTAATGAAAAAAATTGTAAAAGTTATTTTCCCCCTTGGACTTTTTTAGGTTCGCATTCTGTATTTTTCCTCAGAGTTGCAAAGGAAGTAAATGTTTGCACTTTGTAAATCTCAACATTTATATCATTCTTAAAAGTCCTTAAACGAATTTAAATGTTATGGTGATTTGATATAGCAATCATCCATTTAAAGTTTTTTTCAACACGTGTAGAATTTTCTTTCTGACAGTTGAAATTGTTAATCATTTCTATTTTCCTTGAAAGCATGCTCCCATTTTCTTCCCCCAGAGTCAGGGAATGTTATATTAATGTAACATATTTCTATGCTTTAGGGTCTTTCATTGATAACCCCAACATACATGTCTGTAACAAAATTAGATAGATAGCTAGGTGGATATGTATATCTGTGCGTGTATTCTACTTCCTGGGATCACTATGCTTTATGAGTTTAATTTTTTTCTTCTGTATTGAATTACTAATACTATTACATGAGGAAACAATAAAGCTAAAGTATTACACGTTTCATAAATACTTCTACACTAAAACTAAAATTTTGTTGAAAAGATTTTTGTGTTACGGATGAGGTTAGAGAGAGCAAATTATGGTGTTTTGATTATCTTAAACATTTTCAAACAACAATATTTCAAATAATCCCTCCATTGCCACACCTCAGGGCAATCTTTTGTAGTATCATTCTGGGCAGTGAGAGGCCAGCGTCTATTTGGTAAAGTGGGAGTGGTTCAACAGCAGAAGTCAAGGTGATCCCTAAGAATCATCCAGATGCCCAGTCAAAGCAGAGCAGGTCTCCTGACAGGACACAGATAATGCAGCAGGCACAATTATAAATGCATTATGCAATTTTTTTTCTCTGCTTGGAATCACACAAAATAGGATGTATCAGCATTCCAATGTTTATAGGGCACAAATCTTTAGCACTACAAATAGTATGTCTCCTTGTGGGTGAGGTCATATGTTTTATGCATCCCAACTATCAAAAATAAACAACAAATCCCAGTCAGCCCTGCTGGAGGAAAGACTAAGTTAGTTCCCAATGCCCTTTAATGAAAATGATATGGAGAAATCATTGTCATCAAGAAGGGAGATCAAAAGGTAGACAGCCCTCCAAAAAGTAAGAAAAAACTATTGTAAGGTTGTATTTAAAAATTAACTAAAATATTTCTCTTAGACTTGTCTAACATTATATTTGCCAAATCTGTTGTGATTTTTTTCCTAATCTAAGTAAATACTCATTTACACAACTAATTCCATATTCATTATTATGTACGCTTTTTAAAAGGGAACCTCTAAGTTAATTTTTAACTTGAAAATATGACTCAATAAATGCTTGTCAAACCAAATTGAATAGAATTCATTCAATCAAGTGGAAGACAATTAATATTAATTGACTTGTGGTGTATGACAGGCACCCTATTTAGACTGTTTGGAAACAATACTCCATTCACTTCTCACAAAACAAGCAACTAAAACAAAAATATGCAAAACATTATAAGCATGTATTACTGTCCACATTCCACCACCAGGGAAAGGTTAAGCATAGTGTTCACAGCTAGTCATTCCCACAGCTAGGAAAACAACAATGCAGGATTAGATCCCAGGATTTTTTTTTTTCCGACAATAAATAAAGCTACCACTGAGTCATTCTTAATATATTCAAGGGGTTAGGTCATGGTAAAGGCAACATAGAGAAAAGAAAGCAGGGGCAGAGAGCTCAACACAGCGGCCATGGCAGTGGTGAAGGAAACCATATGCAATTTCACATGAGGTGGTCGGGAAAGCCCTTATCAACTAGGCAATTCTTGAACAGAGACCCAAGTGATGGGAGGGCTTAGTTTTGCAAGTATGAGAGGAATGAGCCTTGCAGGCAGAGAGGACAACAAAATGCAAAGGTTCTGAGGTGTTCTGGGGGTGTTCAGTGAACACAAAGAAGGGCAGTAAAGAAGGGCTGCGGGTGGTAACAGGCGAAGCTGCAGCTAGGCCTGGTTCGAAGCTCCCATAGGCATTTGTCAGCTTCTAGAAGAACCCAGGTTTCTACTTTGAGGGGATTGCAAAGGCCTGGGAGGATGCAGAGAAGTGACTTGGTCAAATTCACATTCTCCAAGCTAGCTCTGTCTGCTGAGTGCAGGCTAGGCTAAAAAGGGGCAAGGATGGAGACAGGGGACCAGGTAGGAGGCACCTGCAGTAATCCAGGTGGGATTACAGAGACAACAGCAGAGACGATGAGCTCCCATCCTGTACATATTCTACAGATAGAGCCACACGATTTGCTGATGGCCTCTGTGAAAACTGAGCTGAAGAAAAAGAAGTCAAGATGATCCCAGGCCTTTGGGGAGGGTAGGAAAGCAGAACAGCTGAGCACCTGAAAGAATGAACTTTCCATTTATTGCTCATTCTTACACAACTTGCCTGTAATCTTCATGTGAACCCAACCCCACAGGCAAGATGGCAGGACCAAAGATGGAAATAAGATCTTGCCTGTCCCAAAGCCCTATGCATCCCACTCTAGCAGCTCCCTAATGTTGGGCAATATTAGTTTCCTTTCTTGAAGGCCGTGCCAGGCATGATGCTAAACGCTCTTACACAGATTTCCCATTTAATCCTCAAGACAGCCCCATTAGGAAGGGATTACTCATCCGCATTTTCAGACAAGGAAACTGAGGCCTCGTCATGCCCCACCAAAGCACCCGGACCAGCTGGGCAGCACCCTCTCCTTACCTCCTTCTTCCAAACTTTCTAAATCTGATTACCCCAATCTTTCCTTTTTTGTTACTCCATACTCAGGGTTAAAAGCTGCTTCCTGCAGTTATTCACCATTATTTTTTTCTTCTTGCCTTTATGGTCCTCTCACATTTGTTTAAACAATTTGCTATATTAAATTCTGTTTGTTAAAATAACCAGAGTGGAGGTGCCTTGGTGGCTTAGCTGGTTGAGAGTCTAACTTCAGCTCAGCTCGTGAGTTCGAGCCCCGCATCAGACTCTGTGCTGACAGCTCAGAGACTGGAGCCTGCTTCAGATTCTGTGTCTCCCTCGCTCTCTGCTCCTCCCCCGCTCGCACTCCGTGTGTGCCTCTCTTTCTCTCAAAAATAAATAAACATCAAACATTTTTTTTAATTTAAAATAAAATAACTAGAATGGTTTCTATTTTTCTACCGGGAGAGTGAATCCACGTTTACTTCCATGAACACTTCCATGCCTCTTCCAGGAAGCAGACACTGTGCTAAGCGCTAAAGACACACAGATAAAACACAGAGACCCTGACCCCAGGGATGGCAAGGAGCTGAACAGACACATGCCAAGCTCAGTCCCTGTAAGCCAGTCTGGCCATACCATAAGTTAAAATGCAAGAACTGTCTACAAAACATAGTGGAAACACAGGGGACAGGGACTGATTTTAACTGGAAGAATCTTACCGGCCGACAACAGGGCTGCTCCTTGAAAGAAGAATACGATGTTATGAGGAAAAGAGGAGGAGGGGGGTAGATAGAAGCAAAGGAAACAGCAAGAGCCCAAAAGAGCAACAGTGCTTAGAATGACAAAAGCTGGTGGCTCAGCAGGGTAGGGACTGGGCCAGGTGTATCATGATGGGACAGTGCAGGCTTGAGGCAGGAAGGAGAAGGGGGTCTTTGCGCGGCATAAGAATCTGGACTCTTGTTCTCCTGAAGTTAACCAGAAGTTATCAAAAGAATGGTCGGAGAGTGGCATGGTCAGATCTGCCTTCCGAAAGCCTACTCATTCTCACCCACAAAACTGAGCTTGGATGGAGCCCCAGTGATAGACAATAAGGGTTGGAATTGGCCAGTGGAGAAGTGTGTGGAGGAAAGGTGGATGTGAATAGGACAATATATGTAAAACTGGTTTGAAACATAGCAATCCCATTAGAAAGTCAAAGTGCTATTTGTATTTTCCTTCCATCTGCCTAACAGTGGCCCCATGCCAGGGAGATAGACGGCCCAGTGAACTTCATATTCTTGGTCTTACGTATTCTTCTCTATTCCTCCTAGAATATTGGGGGACATTCCTACAGGAGGCTTTTCAAATCCTATCTAACTTAGTCTCTTTTCTCATAATTATATCATTGTACACTTGGACATTAACTCCTTCCAGAGCTTAAGCCCTAGGTAGGGAAGCCTGGTGGCCAGTGCTTTGTTGGATTTCCAAATGACTTCTTGGGTCTTGAAGGGTACAGAGATATTGGAAGGACACAGTGTGGACTGAGGTGGAACCTGGTTCTGTCACTTGTTGGCCTCAGAAAGTCATGTCAACCCTCCAAGCCTCATTTTGCTAATCTGTGGAATGGGAATCCCAACACCTACCTCACAGTGGTGATTTACTGGGATAAAAGGATGAAGTCTGTAAAATGGCTGGCAGGGAGCCCAGACCACTTGAATGCTAGGTTCTGGAGAGAAGCAACCAATCTGCTGTGCTCACCAACTCCACATTTATTGAATGGCTAGCTCATTCAAATTAATACTTGCTTGTCTTGTTCTGTCTTATTTTTTTGATTACTCTCTGCGTGAATGTCATAAGGCTGAATTCTGCTGTGTAGAGTTCTCATGGAAAGCAGAAATCCTGGAGAAAACTCAGTCATGAATTCCTTACACTATACTGGCATGACCATGTATAGTTTCCCAAAGCTTTTCATTTATAGGAGTGGATTGACCCTTCTGGGAATCCAAAGGATGGCTATGTCCACACCACAGGAGAGGAATCTGAGATCCGGGAGGGAGAGTGATTGGAGGTCTTTCATGAGACTAGAAGATTAAGCTGGGACTGGAGTCAGATGTGTCCAGCTATGTAGCCCCTCCTGTCCTGAGCCATCAAGTGGCAATAAGATAGCCAGGATTCTCTGTTGGGGCTGTGCCCTCAATCTAACAAAGGTCAAGAGGGAAGAGTATCAAGCCCCTCCCCAAAGTCCCCATTTGGAATCTACTTCTCCAGGCTTCTCTAATTGCAGCCTTCCTCTGTCCTTGGAGTAGTGCCTGGGCCACAGCAGATGTTGCCACCTTATTTTCATTTATTTCCTTCCCTAACATACATTGTCCCATTCACTGTCCTCATCATCCTTACACATCTGTCCGTTTTGTTTATAAAGTCACCTGCCCGCCATGAGGTGCCTCCTCCTTTCTCCCTTTCTACCCTTCAGCCCCATCCTTCCACATGCCTGAATTAACTGGAGGGGGAAATTAATAAACCCGCCCACATTATTTACATCACACAAGGAATTAAAATTTAACATCTTTCCCTTTTGCCTATGATAAAATACTTTAATTTCACTGAAGCAAGGTGAGTGCAGAAGGCAAAGCTGTATTGATAGGAACCAGAGTGAAAGCATCCTTTTCCTAAGCCAGAAATAGTAGGAGACAGCCTTTGGTGGAGCCAGGGTGTGGGGCTGGGAGATAGACAGACCCTGGTTCCAGTGCCAGTATTTCCACTTCTTCCTAATTCTGTGATCTTGAACTCTGCTACTCTTGAGATACTAAACTGTACTTTTCCTTTTCTTTAAGGACAAGACAAATCATGTAACTAATTATGTTTCCTTTGTGCCCTGGCTTCTAGGAACCTCCTAGATTTGTCTGAAACTCAATTTAAATAACAATAGGGGACCCAATGATATCTACATTAATCCTGACTTACCTTTTGGTTTTCATCTTCTCCCCTACCATATTTTCCATGATTCTGGCTTTTTATGCTATATTTATAATTTCCCTTTTTATGAAATGAGCATGTAAATGCGTTTTATTGAATCTTTGCAAATCAAAGCAGAGTACAAATAAATAAAAACTTCTTTGCACTTCCATCTTTAGACCTACAAATGTGGATATAAGCACCTACTACGTAGCATTGTTATGAAGACGGAATGAGATAAAGTTTTTAGCATAGCCTTGCACATGAAAGATGTCTATTAAATATGAATGTTCTCCTTTCTTTGAGATGGGAAAAAAGTTGGCTGCCGTATATGGCCCATTGAAAACATTTGCAATAAGATGTGACAGATCTGAGGTACGGGAACATGTAGCCAAGTTTAAAATATCTCACAGACACACGAGCATCCCCCAACCTGTCCCAAACCTGAGTGTGAAGATTCCAGTGTTCTCTTCTTCAAGATTGTCTCAGGCTACCCTGCAAAGTCATCAAGTTTTATGTGATGCTAACGTACACTATGCCTTGACGTGGGGCAAGTTCTCAATCTCCCTTAAGTCTCTGTTTACTTGCCTTAAAAATAAGAATAATGTTACCTCTCTGTTTAGGCTCTACCGAAGATCACGTAAAATGAAAAATACACATCGTGTAGATCATGCTAAGTACTCGATTACGGTTAGCTCTTAACTTTAAACTCAATAATCAGTACTACTGTTATTGCTTATATTTTATATTACCCTACCTCCTCTGATCTTATCAATTTACACGGGAAGGCATTACTATCTCCATTTTGCAGATAAGAAAGTGGAGGCTCATATTTTTCATGTGTTTCATAATTTCCACAATTTAAGAAGTGTTGGAGATTGGTAGAGAAATTGGGCGTGTAAAGGTGCTAGAGTCACCTAAAGCTATAGGATGAACTTGGGAAATAACTTCAGGTCCAGTCCTCACCAAATTTGCATTTTCACACATATTGGACTAATATGGAATGGGTAACCCCAGTCCTGCATTAAGGAATAATTGATATACAAAACCTGTACATATTTAGTGTGTACAATCTGATGAGTTAGGATATATGCAGACACCCATGATAACCATCACCATGATCAAGGCAATTAACGTCCCTTTGTTGTTGTCGTTGATGTGTGTGTGTGTGTGTGTGTGTGTGTTTTGTCTTCTTGGGGTGAGAATGCTAACATGAGATCTAATTTTAACATACACAAAATGATATTGGTAACTATAGACGCTATGTTGTACAGCAGACCCCAGACCTCGTCCACCTGGCATAACTGAAACTTTATACTCCGTGAATGACGCCTCCCCATTCCATCTTCCCCAGTCTCTGGCAACCAGTGTTACATTGTCTGCTTCCATGAATTTGACTGCTATAGATGCCTCCTATAAGTGGAATCGTGCCGTATTTGTCCTCTCGCGACGGGCTTATTTCATATAGCATAATGTCTTCCAGGTTCATTCATGTAACCCCAGATGACAGGATTTGCTTCTACTTTAAAGCTGAATAATATTCCATTGTATGTAGACACCATGTTTTCTTCATCTATCTCTCTGTCGGGGACACTTGGGTTGTTTCCATATCTTGGTTATTATGAATAATGCTGCAATGAATACGGAAGCGCCGATATAAATGAAAGCTTCCATACAAAAGTAAAAACAATGTGGAAATGTGGAGTTACACTTGGGAGACACACTAACCCATTTTAAGCTAAGAAGAAAATTGCATTCACATCAGCTTACTCCCGCTAGAGCGGTCTGTCTTTCTCTGAAAGGAAAAGCACTGGGTACCACTGAGATTGCTTCACCTTGGGGGCTTTGGAGTCCAAATAGATCCGGGCTCAAATCCCAGGTTTTGGCATTGTGAGCATATTAAATCTTTGTTCTCTTAATGAATACATACCGCTTAAGCTTACAAAGAGATAAGTAACCCAACTGCTCCAGTCCTGGACTGGAAGCTTCATGGAATTCTAAGTCAATTAAAAATACTCCTCAAAGAATCTGAGACATTTTCTTTTTAACACAAAATAAATTTTCAAGGTGAGTGCTATAGGATCCATGTTATTTATAGTGAGAGACTTATAACTGGGAGGGAAGTATGTCTTTTCTGACCAAGAAGGAACTAGAACATTTTGTGTCTTGTCATCCATATCTACCAAACCACCACATTCCTCTTTCTTAAAAACAAAACAAAACAAAAAAAAAACCCAAAAAAACCTTCAGCTTATTCCAGGCAAAATGGGTTCTAATATGAGCTACCTTGTCACATCAGGGAGATAGCCTAAGTATTATATAAACTTCCATTTCTACAAATTTTCCTAGGCATTCTCATGTTACCTACTTCTTGGAGATTTAGAAGATTTGCATTGCCTTCATTCACCCTCGAAACTCAGCATGATTTGTTCAAAATTTTACTAGTCAGCATTGAAATAAAAAAATGGTACATCATGCACAATGATAAACTACCCCATGTGGTTTGGATAAATTAAATACTTTAAGCTTTCAGTCTCCCTAATGATTTGGAAATGAAACGGCTGTGATTTATGACTCTAGCTGATAGGCTAGATCTGAAGTTTACACTTTGAAAAATGCCGTATTTAAATTCCCCTATAAATAAAAAATCATATTGCTCTAAAAATCCAGCCTAAGATATGTATGTAATAAATTAGAGATCCTCATGTTGGGTGGGGAAATCTCCAGGACTGATGGCTTTCTTCCTTGGAAGAAAAAAAAAAAAAATGCACTGAGTGAGCCAGACCCAGATCTGTGTGTATCTGCTACTACTTAAACAACATTTATTGTTCCTTTCTGTCCAGTTATTTGACCATCTTAATGACGACTGTCAGAGCCACTTGCATCGGCTCAGTTGTAAAAGTGACCTTATTGGTTTTTAACCCCAGATCAACTATTATGAATCAGGCAGTTTCCAAAGTCTTAATGCAAGCATCATTCTGGGTTCCTTGTGCTTTTTTGTTTGTTTGCTTCAATGACAGACTCTCTTGGCCTCTGCTTTGAGGCAGCTTATAGAAGCTGGTAAGAAAACCACAGAAATAGGGGGAAATGCACTTGGAGAGGAGTCCATTGATCCTGGGTCCAGTTTGGCCTCTACCTCTCCCTACTTTGTGGCCTGGTGCTAATTTCTTGCCCTCTCTGGGATCTTTTATACTGAAAGGATCTTGTATTTCATGCCTAAATCCCCTTTTCTCACCAACAATTAGAGCACAATGCTTAGATTGGAGCAAGTGTTCACTTCACATCCTTCAACAAGTTGCTTATTCCCTCTGCCTCCCAATTTTCCCCGGTATAAAATGGAGAGAATGACCACTACTACACAGAATTTTCAGGGAGCTTAGAGGAGATAATAATATGCAAAGGACCACAATTCCTGGCACGGAACCAAAAGTACTTATCATTATTATTTTTATAATTATCATTACCAATATTTTCATTATCCTGGACCCAGATTCCTCCTCTGCCACTTATGAGGTCTTGGGATTGGGTAAATCATGCAAACTTTTTGAGCTCAGTTTTCACTTCCACGGGGTAAAGTGGTAATCCCTACTTATATGATAGTCATGAAGACTAACTAAAACTGTGGCTGTAAAGCACTCCACTTCCTACCCAGCCCATAGTAAGTGTTTAAAAAATAAAAGTGGCAGGGCGCCTGGGTGGCTCAGTTGGTGAAGCACCCGACTCCTGATTTAGGCTCAGGTCACGATCTCAAGGTTCGTGGGATCAAGCCCCGCATAGGACTCTACACTGACAGCACGGAGCCTGCTTGGGATTCTCTCTCTCCCTCTCTCTGCCCCTCCCCTGCTCGTGCTCTCTCTGCCTCTCTCAAAATAAGTAAAAATTAATACATTAATACAAAATAAGCAAAAATAAAATAAAAAGTGCTACTGTTACTCTTTTGGTTACCGTTATTGATTTTCGGGCACTGTTTCCCAGCCTTCCTAAGGTCAAAGCCACTGCCCACCCCCACAAGCGTTCTGAGGTTTCCTCTGGAGTCCCATCACTTCTTTTCAACAGGACCACTTGACAGGCCGTTGTTCACTGGCCCTCCTTCTATTTTCTCTGCTTAGTTTTTACAGAAATCCTCAGCTTGCTGAGAAGGGCTCTTGTCTTATTTATGATTCATGAGGCATGGAGTATACAGATGGCATTATATAAATGTTTAATAATCACCATATGGTTTCCCCAGAAATTCTGTCACTCATTGACGAATCCAGACTGAAGGCTCCTCATATGTGAAATAGATGAACAGGCAGACCTCCACTCTCCCCTTCCTTCCTCCTCTACCAGTGCTCCATAAAACAGGGAAATGGTGTGCACCAGCCCGGGAGGTGTTAGGAGAACACCAAATTTAGGAGGATCGTGAAAAAATAAAGGCCTCCTGTCATGGCTCTTACCTTTCTGTGTCAAAGACAGGTTGGTCGCTCCTGTCATATCCTGATGCCTGTTTTAATTATTCCATTACAGGGCATTGTTTTAAGTGGTGGGATAACCATGAGGTTTTCATTGGGTCCACTTCAACCTTGAACTCGTTTCTCCTGGCTGTTTTCTTAAAGGGCCTTGTGACAGCCCTTTATTTGTGAGGTTCTGCACTTGCGAATGGAGTTGCATATGTAATGAGGGAGACGGCACATTTGACAAATGGGAATCATGATTGTCTGGCCTCTTGACAGGTGTTGATGTGTTCTCCTGACCTGTAAATGTTGCAGCTGACTGATTACAGTAATTGATTGAGAAAACATTTGTCAATAGCTTTCTAATGAAAGAGAGAGGTGAGGAGGAGAGATTGCTGGGGCTCCTAGGAGCTGGATTTTGCTTTAATAGAAAAAGCACTGCTCCATGTTATAATCACCGAATTTCATACCCCCATCTGTAAAATGGAAATCTGATTCATCTGGTCAACATTTGTGGAATACCTACTATGTGCAAAATCAAAGGTCAAAAGCTAATGATTTGTAAGTAGAAATATGATCCTCAGACTTGGTCTATGGGTCTTGCTTAGTTGATCTCCACCATTCTTTTGTTAACAATTGGAAGCAGATGGCCAATATTTAGAATCAGGATATTTCACATTAAAATAGGTTTCTGGCGTCTCTTGGAAAAAAAAACCCAGTGTTTGGCAGCACTGGGCCAGTATTTCTGCAAGGCAACATTTGTCTCAACTTGGGTAGCTGCTGCCTCTTGCAAATGGGTCCCTAACTTTGCCCCTGTTCCGACTATTCCATTATTTCATCCATTAGTGTTAACCGTCTGGGTCCTGTTGGATTCCCAGTTTGAGATCCCTGGTTTAATCTCTGAAGATGCAAACACGGGAAAAAATATATAAATCTGGGCCCTGCCTTAAATTATTCACAGTAGTATAACTGTTTACTACAGTAAATTCTAAATTTCTAGCAAAAGAAGAAAATTAGGCATTCTGGTTTGTTAAAGGTTCTCCACAGTAAAGCTATCCCATATCTGCATGGTTTATCCTTGTATTACCACATTGCTGATGACCTCAAGTGGGTCGTTCACTTCCCTAGGAATCCTATTCCTCTAGATTCAATAGGGTAAGTGATTGGAAAATGTGCCATAAACTCTAATGCTCTATACCAGGGACAATAAACTATGACAACCTGTTTTTGTACATAAAGTTTACAGTCACATGCATTCCTTTATGTATAGTCTATGGTTGTTTTCACATTACGACAGCAGAACTGAGTGGCTAGAACAGAGATCATGCAGTCCATAAGGCCTAAAATATTTATGAGCTAGCCCTTTAAGAAAAGCCTTGCAGACTTCTGCTCACTGTAGAAATTAGATATAAAAACAATAATGATAACAATACTCATCATTATTGACTATGATCCCCTTTGTCTTGAGAAAGCCTTTCAGTATTTTCAGAGCCTACAAGTCATTATTATGACCCTCCCTTTTCATCAGATTCCAGGTATGCTGTGATGCATTACTAAGCTTTCTGCCTGGTAGAGCCACTTTTTCGTTCTTTGGGGGAGGAAACGTCAACAGCTGGGCTGTGGAGTGTGCACGGCCCTGAACAAAGCTTGTCTCCATCTCCTTTCCTCTTCCTGCAATGACTTTTGGGGAGGTGGAGCCTCACTGCACCCTAGGCCACCAGAGAGTTGGAGACAAGAGAGGCCATTTGAAAGAATCATGAACTGTGACTTGCTTGGAACTCCTCCACAGAAAAGGACCAAGAGATGGGTTGCAAAAAGCAAGAAGCAACATTGCACTGTGGTTAAGGGTTCAAATACTAGCAGAGGACTACTGAGTTCCAATCCATTTTTCAGTGACTTACTAGTTGCATGACAAGGGTTGCAAGTGCTTACCCTTGCTGTGCCTCATTTTCTTCATCTATAAAATGGGAAGGGTGGTAAGACCCATCTCACAGAGTTTTGTGAGGATTAAGGGAGGGCAATAATCACACAACAGGGAACAGAGTGTGTGATACAGATGCCCGTGTGCATGTGAGTCTGTCAGATCCGGTGTGATGTGGCCAATGTGCCCTAATTTCAGAATATAAACTCCAGAGCAGTGCTTTTCAAAGTATGATCATTAGGACACCTGGTTCAGAAACACCTGGGCTTCATCATTAATGCCGATTCCAAGGCCTCACCCCGGGCTTCCTAAAACAGAAGTGTCAGACTCTTTAACAAAATCCCCAGATGATTTTGATGGACCCCCAAATTTGAGAACGGCTACCCTAGGGACAGCAGCCTCCTCTTTCTGCACGTTATTGCACACACAAATTCTGAAAAAGGGAATCAGTGTCCCACACAATGCGTGACAGGCCGGATGAGAGCCAGTGGCATGAATTATGAATCTCCTCTTGTCAGAGAAAACCCTTCAGGCAAGAAAGACCTGCTCTGGCTTTTAATGGAGTTGAGATAAACTGGGTAACCCAAAGAGTTCCCCCTCTGGACAGCTGCCTCATGAGGCAGCTCTCAGAATCACTTCCTGCTCCAATGCCCAAACCCACACTTCAGCTAATTTAGTCCAGATGGATTCCCACCCACCGTTCATTACACATGGGCGTTCTGGTGGGTGTTCCCATTGCAGCTTTAGTTCCTCTCTTAGGGGTCCTCTTTTAATGGATGAGGACACATGTGTAATGAGAACACTGAACACGCAGAACTCAAAGGGTTTAGTCATAAAATTAAGTTTGTTTGTTTGGGTTTTTTTTGGCCCCGACTGCCCTGTTATACTCGCTCAGTGGGGCTAATAAGCCTTCCTCTGCCACTGAATGAAAATTCAGGTCATTCCACGGTCAGATCATTATTATAAAGCTCAAATGGACAGTCTCCATTCAGAAGTTAAAGTATCCAGCCCAATACATTAATCAAAACTCTTATCTACAGGCAAGGATAAGACTCCCTTTCTACTTGGTCCTCTCCAAAAGCTAGAGGCTGTGGTAGTCCCATAACCTGCCTTGGAGGAGGGTCACTTCTCATTTTCTCATTTGCCAGTTTCTCTACTGGCTGGCAGTTATTTTTGATCCTTACTCAGATGAGAGTTACATGAGAGTGGAAGAGGGAAGAAAGAGAAAGTAAGGGAAATCAGAAAGTTCTTACTTACCTAGTACCGTTGTAAAATAGCTCTGCTTTCTATGGGCCTACAGACAAGTCCTGTGAACTCTACACTTTTCAGAAGGCCAGCTCTAAATTGGGCTAAATGCCCTAGCTGAACCTGGCAATGGCAAAGTCAGTTCTACAGAACCTAGGTTCATCCAGGCACATGGACAGAGTTCTACACCTGCCCCCGCTCCACAAACATACACAAAGGTAGCCCCATGAGTAGGTGGGAAAGAACTTGAGGCCAGCTGTCTCTCCCATGTGCCCACATCTGATCCAAAGGACACTCAGACATTTTTGCATCTCTGCCCCTGGCTGTGTGTAGAAGGGTGGAGTCACTTCTCCTTTGTGCTGAAGTCCCATGGAAGGAGTCAGTCATCATCAATCCACATCTCTGAGGTACACACATCAAGTTCCCTGAATGGTCTCAGGGAAGCCCCATCATACTTGGCTTGAAGTGAGGAAGAGACATCCACTACCCTGGAGAGGGACTCCCAGCCTTCCAGTGGCTTTCTGGAAAACTCTCCCTCAACAGAGTCCGCTCTCTTAATTTGCTCCTGGTCATTCCATTTTACTTTTTATTTTAGAGAGAGAGAGGGAGAGTGCAAGTGGGGGAGGGGGACAGAGGGAGAGAGAGAATCTCAAGTAGGCTCCACACTCAGCATGGAGCCCGATGCAGGGTTTGATCCCACAACCCTGGGATCATGACCTGACCTGAAATCAAGAGTTGGAAGCTCAACTGACTGAGTCACCCAGGGCCCCCCAATTTTTTTTATCTTAGAGAAAGAGAGTTTGTGAGTGGGGGAGAGGAGCAGAGGGAGAGAGAGAGAGAGAGAGAGAGAGAGAAGGAATCCCAGGCAGGTTCCACACTCAATGTGAAACCTGACATAGGGCTTGATCCCATGACCCTGAGATCATGACCTGAGCCAAAATCAAGAATTGGATGCTCAGCTGACAGCAATGGAGGCACCCTGCTCCTGGTAATTCTAAATTCCACGGGGAAGAGAGGGGCTTTTCAAGAAAATTGGTTCTGGGATATCTTCTTTGAAATTCTTCTGTGTTGATGTCTGATATCTGCTAATTCTTAACTTCCTTAGTAGAAACTTCCTAATCTTCGGCCGTGTCTACTGCCATCATGATGTCATTTTTAAGATAATTTCGGAGAAAAACATTTCCCAAATAAAACATGTAAAAGTCTGAAAATCTCTCTTTTAGACAAATATCAGGCCATACCAAATACTGCAACTATCTTGGGCTCTAAGCATGGGCTCAACCTTGGCAAAATTCTGGAAAGATGCCAACACCTGCAGACAACCAAGTCACTATGTTATTTCCAGAAGGCCAGCCCCACACTGTGTGAGATAATGCTACGTCACCTCTAGCTTGTCATTTACCATCCTGCTGTGACTATTTACTGCCATTTCTCTATTAGAATGAGGATTCCTGAGAATCCTCTTATCCATCTTTACATCTTCAAATACTAGCAAAGATTCATCACTTAGAAGCCACCATATAAAGATTAAATGAAATACAAATACTGTTCCCTTTCCAATCCCACCTCTGACCAGTCCTCTTAGCCACATTAAGGTAGAAATGACTGATGCCTGAGAGTAGCTTAAAGCACTGTATTTTTCTAGGCAGACCTGTGAATACATCAAATCATTAAGGAAAAAGTATAGAGTTGATACTGGAATTTGAGGAGTTAGCCTTTCTAATACTCTAAAATCACAGCATGAGTGCTATACCACCAAAGAAGGGTCCCCTACCCCTGGTACGTGTTTTATTGCACATGTGGTCCAGGTATGCTCCTAGAATACAACATATAATAACACATGATTTCACCAGAGATCCGTTTGAGGCACAGATTTCTCATTGCTGGTTACTTTCTTATTTTTTAAAAGTGCTTCTTTTGTGCTACTTCACATAGGTTGCTGGGCATTGAGGAAGCAAGTCAATGCAAGTGGGATAAGGGAAGGCTCCTGCTGTGAAAGTCAACCACAGACAGGAAAGATTTTTAAGAAGCTCCAGAAAGTAGCATCTACACCTGTGAACGCAGCTTCTCTTCTCCTGAGAATGAAATTGCTTCATTGCACTGTTTTCCAAGTCCTCCATTTGATCTGTGCTCTCACAGCATTTTGCTCATCCCTCAAGCAAAGCATTTATCATGCTCTGTTATGGATAATTCACGAATGTCTCTCCCCTCAAGACTCAGAGCTCCTTTGGGGAAGGAACTTTGTCTTATTTATCTCAGAAAGCTGAGTATTTAAAACACATAGTTTTTGTTAAATGGGTGGATGTGAACATTTGTTGGATGGATGGAAGGATGGAAGGATGGATGAATGAGTGGATGGATGGATAGGTGGATGGATGGGTGGGTGGATTTATTTCTTGCATCTTTACTATGTTGAAATTAGAACCACACAGTGTTTCTGTCTCCCCTCAAGGCCAGGCAGTGATCAGGAAGGATCTGGAAATAATACTATTCTTCGCAAACAGCAGCAACAATATTCCACAATGGCATAATATTTTAAAATGTGCATGTGTTCAATGAGTAATTTTTGTATTGAAGTCCCTTTGAGATTAGGATACAAACTACACTATGAGAATATTTACTCATATGATAAAGCATTTTCTTACTTTGGGGCAAATTAAATTTTTAGTTTAAAATTTATATTTAGGTGAATTGACTGAACAGATTCTGATTAGAGGGAGTGTCTATTTTTGTTTGTGTTTGTTGCCAAGCATCCATTTGTCCTTTAGATAACCATACTGTGATTGTTTTTGAAGAAACCATGCCCCCATTAGTCTCCATCCCTGTGCCTTAGGTGAGGTACCACGTCAGTGGAGCCAATCACAATGTTTCTTTTTCCTGGTCCTACGGATAGACTCAGGGTTGGATATTTGACCCAATCAGAGCCAGTGAGTAATCACCAGATTTTTGCTTACACTTCTGGGAGACTCTAGCTCATTTGGCTTACCTTGAACCTGAAAGAATATTAAATCCGATTGCTCAGCAGTCATCTGGCTATGGGGAGGAGGCAATGTTTGTCTGAGAATGATTTTAACTTGGAGAACATGTAAGAAAGAGAATGACTGGGTCATGATTTTTGGAGTCATTGAATAAAACTGTATTTTAAGTCAGCTCTACTCCCAGACTATACTTTTTTTCAAGTACAAACAAATATTCATCTGATCCACTTACTCTAAGAAGAAAAAAAAAAAATGTGTGTATACCCATATAAAAATGATTCACTGGTCCTAATGTATTCATTGATCTTTTCAGAAAATGGACCCTAATAGGCTCAGATTTTTGCAACCCCAGTTATACATATGGATAAGACCAACTATACTATTTTGAGGAGGCTGTGCATAGACTCATCTTCCACAAAAAATAATGTGCACCTACTCATCCAGGCACTGTGCCAGACCCGTGAGAGACAAATATCATATCCCTTTTCTCAAGAAGCTCACACATTTAATAGAGGTTAGATTTACAAACAACTAAGTATAATATATGTGAATAAACTATTTGGGAAAATAGTCTGGTAAGAGCCTAAATGAAGAAGAAATTGCTTCTGATTTGCAAATGTTCTTCCTAATTTACAGTTACAAAATGAGTCAACAGCGTAAGTGGGTAAATGGGTAAGATGGTGGGGTTTTTCCCCGTCCTGGCTGGTTTTTTTTCCCTTCCCATCATTTGAGGGCATTAAAATAAATGCGATGCTTGGACCCCCTACTCCAGAGTAACTAAAACAGGCTCTCTGGGAGGCAGGTCACAGAATTAGTAATTTTTTAGAAGCTCCAGAAATGATTCTGATGTACAGCCAGGGTTACCAATCACTTTTCCATAGGAGTAATGCTCAGTCTTCTTGTATATCCAAATCAGCATGGGTAGCATATAAAACGTACAAATGCCAGGGTTCCACTCTCAGACATTCTGATTCAATTGGTCTAGGGTGGGATCCAAGTGTCAGTAAATTTAAAAGATTTTCAGATGATTCTAATGTGCAGCCAAGGTTGAAAACTATTGATCTATAGGGAACTCACCATTTTGGAGGTGGCTACCAAGTCCTAAGCATTATGCTAGGTGCATTTATATGTCTGATTTCCTTTGGTCTTCAGAAACATCTTTCAATCTTTCAAATCAAATAAGAACCCCATTTTACAAATAAGGAAATAGATATTCTGAAAGGCAAAATAACTTTCTCAATCTGACCTACAGAAGTAAGTGACAGAGCTGGAAACTGAGCACAGTTTTGTCTGGTTCCAAAGTCCAGATTCTTTTTACCACTGCATTCATTGTCACTTGGTCTGTCATTCTTTCAATAAATGTTTAGTGAAAGTGTGTGGCTTAGCTCCTGCAACGCAAAGTGTGGACGGACCTCCCTAGGAACACAACCCTGTGAACCCACGTGTAAAGGACAAATCACTGTGGAATAAACTAGCTGTAAGCCATCTCCAGTACCTCAGGCTACAAATATAATGGTTGATTATTCAAACCTCGTTGTTCTGGACACAACACAGTCCCTGTGACTCCACAGAAGAGCAAGCCACATAAATGATGCTCTAATCCAAAAGGCAGGCTATGTGAAAATGCACTTGATCCCACTCTAGTCCAACAACTGGGGACCAAAGGGCAGGTAGAGTTTCCTGTTGGGGAAGGAGTTGAAGATGTGCCTAGGAGAGAAAGGAGGGCAAAAGGAGCTTGGTGTGACAAGCAAGATTTGCCTCCTGGGCACAATGAGAGGAATGTCTTTGTCTTGCTGAGTCTCCCAAACAACTTGCCCTTTGTGATCAAACCTACCAGCAGTTCCTGCCTGAAGACTGGAAGAGCCTGTCCTCTAGGCAGACAGAGCGAGGCATCCAGTGCCTGAGGCAGGACAGTCAATGAAGAGGAAGAGAACAGTCACCTTTTCTTCCCCTTACCTTGATGGCCTCCTGTTATGGTGAAGCTCTGCCATTTCCATATCAGAGACACATGCCATCCCACCATCTGGTCTCACAATGTTAGAATTCAGTGAATTCTCTCTGTGTTCATCTTGCTGTCCACCCACCAGATCCTCTGCTCAGCTTGGAGCATTTTGGTTCCAGCCTAAGTTTTCAGCTTCATCGCCTGCTAGAACCTGTAGCTACTGACCCGTCCATGGAATCACAAAAGGCCCCTCACCTCTGGGCTTTCTCTCACACAGTCCCCTCTGCCTGGAATTCTCTTTTCACTTTCTTCTCTTGGCAAACTACACAGTTGTCATGTCTGCTGGGAAGGCTTCCCATTATGCCCATTATACTTCCCATTATCTCAATCCAATATTCCCATTAAACAGTCACTTTTATAATTTTTTTATAAAAAGAATTCTCTACTTTTATATTGCTATTAAATTGACCTCGGGGGTTTAGGATTAAATCATTTTTACATACCTATTTCCAGTGTCTCCTCCTCCAGGATGTCTTCCTGGTGTCCTCACTTTTTACCCTAAGCCCAAGGTATATATGGGTGCCCTCCTTCATGCCCTTGTAATGGAACCCTAGTAACTCTCAAATGTTGGTGTGCATCAGAACAATCTGAAGCACTTGTTAAAATTTTCTAGGCGTCCCCCAGAGTTACTGATTTAGTAGATCTGGCGTGGGACCCAAGACTTTACATTCTATTATATGTCCAGTGATGCCGATGCTACTGGCCCAGGGATCACACTTTGAGAACTGTTACCCTACACTTACCTCAAACATAATTCTTTCATTATACTTAAAGCATGTGCTGTAAATTACTTGTTTGTGATTCCATCTCCCCCACTCACTAAACCGGTCAATAAGGCAATATCAGATAATGAAAAGCATGGCAAAGAAAATAAATCATAGTGTATTAGTTATCTATTGTTGTGTAACAAATTATTCCAAAATTTAGCGTAAGACAGCAAACATTTATTATCTCATAGTTCCTACAAGTCAGGAATCTGGAAATGGCTTAGCTAGATGATTCTGGCTCAAGGTCTCTCTCATGAAGTTACAGTCAAGCTGTGGGCTGGGGTTTCAGCCTCATCTGAAAGCTCAACTGAGGGAGATCCTGTTGCCAATTAATATATGTGGTCATTGGTAGGTCTCAATTCCTCACTGGTTGTTGCCAGAAACCTTAGGTCCTCTCCATGTGACCTTTTCATTAGAAGGCATTAATGTCCTCAAACCATGACAGCAGGCTTTCCCCAGGGAAAATGATCCAAAAGAGACTGCACACACCCAAGATGGAAGCCATGGTCATTTACAACCTAATCTTAGAAGAGCTATACTGTCACTTTTGCTGTATGCAGTGGGTCACACAAACCAACCCAAGTTCAATTAGCGATGAGACTACACAAGGGTGTGAGTACCAGACGTCAAGTTTGTTGCATGCTGGCTACTGTACAGGATGGTGATAGGGAAGGAAGGTGGTCCTATTCCGGTAGAATGCCCAGAGAAGACCTTTCTGAGGGGATGCTATGAAAACTGAGAGCTAAATGAAGAGAAACAGTCAGCTGTGTGAAGAGTTAGGGCTCTGCTTTTCCAAACAGAGGAAAAGCAAAGACCCTGAGGCAGAAATGAGGTTGGTATACTTGAAGAAGAGATAGTAAGCTAGCGAAGCTATAGCAGAACTAACAAGGGATCAGATGTGTAGCCATCATTATCAGCATCAACATCAGTAACATTTAAAAAATACCTACTGTGCTTAAGACCTTATGCAATGAAGAAAGAAGGAAAAAAACACCATCCTTAACTTCAAGGAACTGAACTTTCAGTTGAAGAACACTGCATGTTTTTCAATTAGTGGAACACGAAAGAAAGTTTAGGTAATTTGGTATCAATACATTCCCATTACCACACCCACCATTTCTTCCTGTATGACTTCCAATTATATTTAATCAACCTAGGAGCAAGGGTTTGAGAAAAAAGTACCAGTTAATGAGTGAAGCTAAGGCCATGCTTTACATTCATCAAATTTAATGAGCCATGACCTTTCCAATATTGGAAAGTATATAACCTAGAATCAAGACAAAGCTGGGAGACCACAGACATCATTCCATCCTTTCCTCTTCAACCCTGACTTGATTTTTAAAGAAGAAACTGAAACCAGTGAGCTGTAGAAACCAGTCCAAGGGCTCACAGCTTGTTCTGCAGTCCTCCATCCACTAATTGGATTAATGAACTAAATGAGCACCCATCACATGCAAAAGTGTTCAGAGTAGCGGAGGAGTGACTAAAAGCCAGTCTCCGGATTTCTGGGTCAGCCTGATTTCCATAGCCAGAGGTGATGCAGAGGTTGTCTTAACGTGTGGGAGGGAGCAGGGAAGGAGCTGCTTCTCTCTCTCCATAGTCTCCTCTCCCAACCAGAGCAGTGACACTTTCATCTACTACATATGTAAGATTTCACAAATCAGTCTCCTGCTAAAAAAGCTCAAAAACCACTTCATAGCATCACCTTTCCTTTCCTGACTATAACTCAGAGATCAGCAAACTCCATCCTTTGGGCCAAATCCAGCCCACTGCCTGTGAGCCAAGAGTGGTTTTTGCATTTTCAGATGGTGAAAGAAGAAAAAATCAAAAGAGAAGCACTATTTTGTCACACATGAAGATCAGATGAAATTCAAATCTCAGTGCCCATAAATAAAGTTAGAACACAGCCACACCCATTCATTTAAGAATTGTCTATGGTTGTTTTGGTGCTATGACAGCAGAGCTGAGTAGCTATGACAGACCATATGCTCACAAGCCTGAACTATTTACAATCTGGCCTTTTATAGACGTGTCTGCTGACCCCTGGAATAGCCAAGTGTCCCATATATGCCTTCATCCTTCCTTCGTCCTCTTCTTCCCACCAAAACTTTATTATAGACTTATATTCAGAACACAGTTAACTGGGACCACAGGTCTGTTTTTTGATGCTAGTGTATTTTGCTTTGTGACTTGGGAATGCTTGATACTCTGGTGTCAGGTTTCCAATTCAAACCACCCATTCTCCTATCCACTTTTCTAATAACATCCTATGGTCAGTGTAGCAGAAGAAACTTGAGTGAATACCTCACCACTCCCAATGTAAGCACAGGCTCAGGGATACAAGTTGCTCTTTTCCTGTCCCTTTGGGCCATGAAAGTCTGGGTAATAGAAAGGGCAGAGCTAAAATACATAGACAACTGCACTGCCTACAGCTACTCCAGCTCCTAAGTAGCTCCCAAGATGGGCAGGAAAGGCAAGAGGGGTCTGTTGTTTTTTCTCCTTGGTGCAGGTGTGAGTTGTAGGAAGTGTTCATTGCTAGAGGTGACCTGGACTGATGTATAGGTGAATAACTATTATATGCTATCAGGACTATTAGATATAAGATATATTTTAAAGGTGTTTGTTCTCACTGCTAACCAAAGATACGCAAAGACTGCACTAAGGTATCTCTTAGATCCACTCAGATGATTGTAAAGAAAATTAAAAATTACAAAACCCCGTGCTTTCAGGACTATGAGGAAAAGGGAACACAGATACATTAGGCAAAACATTTTAGAGACCAAATCAGTAAAATAAATTGAGTCCATACAGTCACGCCTTTTGACAAGGAATTCTGGCCGCTCACCCTAAGGTACAAATTCAAAGAAAAGAAAGAACTTAAAGAAATTCATTGCAGCATATTTACAGTTTGTTATTTAGAGGAAAAGAATGCCCCAAAGTTTAAATGCCTTTTTTTATGTTTATTCATTTTTGACAGACAGAGAGACACAGACCACAAGCAGGGGAGGGGCAGAAAGAGGGAGATACGGAATCGGAAGCAGGCTCCAGGCTCTGAGCCATCAGCACAGAGCCTGATGCGGGGCTCGAACTCACAGACTGTGAGATCATGACCTGAGCCAAAGTCAGACGCTTAACCGACTAAGCCCCTAATGTCTGATAAGACATTATGATTAATTAAATTATGGTAAACTAACCCAATGGAAGTATCTTGCAATCATCAAAGTGACCATGTTGCAACATGAAAAGATTCCTTTAAAAATAATGTTAAAGTAGAAAAAATAGAACCAAGCATTTTATATATGTTGCAATTAATGTAAAAATATGCATGCATCTGACTAAAAATTGGGAAATGAAGTTTCTAACAGTTCTTTTTTGTTAGGCATGAGGAGAATGTGGGCGAATATTTGTTTGAATTTCCATGAAAGTTGCTGTAATAAAGCCCTTTGTTCTAATTTTAAGCTCACATTTTCATAAAAGAAGACAAGGAAGAAGAAGAGTAAGGACTGATCTTTGCAACATTACTTTTAGGAACACTGAGCAGGAACATTTTATTTGAGGAGGGCCAGCTCACACCCTCCTGGAGGTACCTCGCAAGCCGATGCAGAAACAGGATCGGGGTAGAGAACAAGCTGGGTTCTTCCCACGAACTCTGGGAATCATGGCATCAGCAGAGATGGATGTCCCTGATGGGAAGCAGTAATGGGGCCACTTGAGAAAGTGACTCAGCAGGACCAGATGGTATTTATTCAAGAGTTCATTTATTTAGATCAACTAACATATGAAATAGCAGGGACTCTGACAAAGACCTGTGATACCTCATTTCCTTGAAGATAAGAAGCCGCAAACATACTGTCTCCCCCCCTCCCGAGAGCCTGGGGAAGGCAGAATGAGGCTCAGAGGTGGCCAAACCCTGAGCAGAGCCCAGGTTCCATGGGACAACAGAGACAGAGGAAGTTTGTCCTTGGTTATGGGTTGAATTGTGTCCCCCTACCAAAAGACAAAGATATGCTGAAGTCCTAAGCCCTAAGACCTCGGACTGTGACCTTATTTGGAAATAGAGTCATTGTAGATATAATTGGTTAAGTTGAGGTGAGGCCTTAGGAAAGTAGGGTGGGCCCTACTTCGATAGGACTGGTGTCTTTCTAAGAAGAGGACAGCCCACGGAAAGACACAGAGAGAAAGCCATGTGATGAAAAGGCAGAGATTGAAGAAATGTAGCTCCAGGCCAAGGAATGCCAAAGATTGCCAGCCATCACCAGGAGCTAGGAAGAATTAAAGAAGGATTCTCCTATGGGCTTCAGAGGGACCGTGGCCCTGCTGACACCTTGATTTGTGACCTCTAGCCTCCAGAACTGTGAGACGAGAGCATTTCTGTTGTTTCTGGCCACCACAGCAGCCCTAGCTGGGAAGCTTATACACCCTGAAAACTCCTGTGGACAGTTGAGCAGCTCTGAGCCAGTTACGTTGCTTTGACTATCTTTTGGATTGCTCCAACTGGTCACAGCTCGGGTCTTACTGATACAGAAACGAAGTAGAAATAACCTGGCATCTGGAGAGGCAGCTTGGGCCTAAAGTAGGATGGACAGAGCAGAAACGTGGGCTGTGAGCCCGGCATCCTCTCCCCACAGCACCATGCAAACCTTCGTCAGGGGACAGAGAGAAATGAAATGACAGGGTGGCAAGAGGCAGGAGAACATGGCACCCAGGCACCGATATGCAGTGTGTGGTGTATACAGTGGTTAAACACGTGGATGCAGGGTTCCAACACCAGCTACACCACTCAATTAGCTATGATACTAGGATAATGTACTTAACCTGTCTGAGCCTCAGCTACCTTACCTGTAAAATGCAACTAATGACAGTTCCTACCCCACGGGGTTATTGGTTGGAATAAGTGACTTACTACCTATAAAGTGTTTATAATTATACACAGCACATAGTAGGTACATCATAAATACCACCTGCACACTTCCATGTATACTGTCACATTTAATCTCTCAATTAATACTATCACATTTAACCTCTCAACTACTCCATGATAGAGCTTGTGTCAGGTTTAAGGATAGATAAACTGAGGCTTGAGAAGTTAACATACCCAATGTCATAGACAAAATAAAACAGTGTGGCAATTGGAGATCCATCTGAGGCAAGAGGTAGCAATGGAGGCCAAAGCAGGAGTGTGAAATGTGAGTCAGGGACCTTCTAGTAAGTCCCATTGTGAGCCGGGTCACCTGGTTCCCTAGCTTATTCTTCTTCCGGTCCCTCATGGTACTGATGTCCCAGGCTCTGGACAGTTAATCTGTCAGCAATTTGCTGCACAGCTTTCAGGAAGTTGCTTGCATTTCTTAATCTACACCAGGGTTTCTCAACCTCAGCATTACTGACGTTTCAGGCCAGATAATTGTTTATGTGGGAAGTTGTCCATCCTGTGCACATTTAGTAACATTCCTGGCCTATATACACCAGACACTAGAAGCAGCACCCTCGCCAGCCATGATAACCACGAATGTCCCCAGACACTACCAAATGCTCCCTGGGAGGTAAAATTGTCCCAGTTGAGAAATACTGACCTACACAATAGGATTCAAGTATTTATGAAACTGTTTCATGGAGCCATTGTGGGAGCAAATTTGGTAAGTTTGTTTCTTAATCTTTAAAAAGAAACAATGCACTTGTCAATATAAGATAGTATGAGACAAACTTAATATTATTTATTAGTGATCGCTTGCCAAGTTCAAAAAAAAAAAAATCACAAAACACGTCTTCCCTTCAAAGAAATCACAACCCAGTAGGGGAGGGAGGAAGGGTGCAAAGACAGGAGGTATCACTGGGGTCCAAAGGCCCAGGAAGAAATCACCCTGGGTTGAGTCACGAAAAGGACTTTATAAAGGAGATAGCATATGAGCCACTTGCTGAGGGGTGGGGATAAAATCTCCTACAGAGAAATGGATGTGTACATACTCAGCACACAGTAGAAGCCGGGTGAGGAAAGATAGGAGCTAAGCTGATTCAGGTCTCCAAAATGTGTGTTTCAGTCCACCTAGAAGGCCCTTCCCCCTTTCCTTGACGAATCAGATCTTCCTCCTCCTAACAGACTCAGCTCAGACACTACCTCCCTCTGAGACTTCTCTGAACTCCCATATTTGGCACAATACTCCTTCTCCTTGCTCCTTTTTAACCCCAGTGGTTCCCATCAGTGTCTCTCCTACAGCTGCTATTGGCCTTTGGACTGGGTCGGGTTTATTGAGCCATCCAATAGGAGCCTCCCATGCACTGTGGAAAAATTAGCATCTCCGATTCCTACTCCTTAAATATTCTAAAGGTACTCCCCAATCATTGTGACAACCAAAAATCTCCACAGCATTTTCCCAAACATGTCTAAGTGGGCAAGGCTGCTCCCAGTTAAAACCTACATCATAATGTTTACGTTCGCCTGAAACCATGTGTCTGTCTCCTCCTGTTGATGGTAAGCTCCTTTGGGATAGGAAATGCTGATTTCAAGTCATATCTGCAATGGAAAGACCTTGCCCAGTGCATAGTTTGCAATTGGCCCTTGGTAAATATTTGCTGATCTAATTAAAGCAGAAGGTTCATCTAGGGAAAAACGGGAAACTCAGAATTGAAAAATAAATTGGGGCCAGGCAGTAAGGGACTTCACATATGCTGAGGAACATGGATTTTATTGTATTAGGTCAAAACATATGAAATTGCCATTTTGTAAGTAAAATTGATCAATAATCGGCAATTTCATATAGTCCATCCTAATATAAGGCAGTATTATCACTTACTTAATTTTCAATTTAAATTGAAATACTTTTTGTAGCTTAAATACCTAATGTTGTCTCATCTTAAACACAAATATTCATGAAATAATGGGCTATCTGTACTGACTTTTTCCTTTATAAAATATTAAAATAGTTGCGATTCCTAACAACCAACAGTCCTCTATGCACCACCTAAGATGACATACTGCACCACAAATAGACACAGACCCTGCTGTGGGAAGCTGCTCTAGGCAATGGGGTGCATTCCCAGCAGTCTGCAGAGGGTGGGGGAGGTGGAGACTGGGGCCGGGGGGCGGAGACTGGGGCCGGAGGGTGGAGACCGGGACTGAGGGGTGGAGACCGGGTCTGGGGGCTGGAGAGGAGGCTGGGAGTGGAGACTGGGGCAGGGGCGGAGACTGGGGCTGAGGGGTGGAGACCGGGTCTGGGGGGTGGAGATGAGGCTGGGGGCAGAGACTGGGGCTGGTGGGCGTGGACGGGGGGAGTGGCTGCGTTTAAAGGAGAATAAGGAAAAGGGGAGGAACCATTGAGAACATGGAAGAATTAGAAGAAAAAAGAGGAATAAGAGGAGAAAAATAGGAATAAGGTAGGAAGAGAGAGAGAGGGAGAGAGAGAGAGAGAGAGGAAGAAAGCGAAGGAAGAAAGGAAAAAGCCTGAGGAGGAGGAAATGATTGCTAAGGGCCCAGATTTGTTCCTCACTTGGGTTCCCAGGTTCCACTTCGGTGCTGCAGTACAATCAGTTTAGAGCCTCATTATCATGCCTGACATGGCAAAGCGCCTGCCTATTTTTAGATGAAATTAATCATTTTCTTGTGTTATTTTTGGTTCAGATAATGGCTCCCGTGCACAGCAGCTTCTTCATTAGCTGCCAGCAAGAATGTAAACAAGGTTGAATCTCCGCTTGGCAGGTTCTATATTCAGCTCTGCCATCAGGAAGCCGAATTCCCTGAGAAAGCTGGCTTTCCCCGCAGCCTGCGAGGGGCTGCAGGGAGAGGCTTAACCATACCAGTGAATGGATCCACGGGGGTCGGAACGACTTTGGCCCCAAAGGTTGCCTTGTTCCCTTGCTCCTAAGTCAGGCGCTGCCTAAGTGGGCGCTCCTGACCGTTGCCCTGGAGCATTCTCTGCGGTGAGGCACTGTCCGGTGCATCGTAGGAAGGTTAGCCACAGCTCTGGTCTCCACCCGCCTCATCCTGACAACCAAAAATGTCTCCAGATGTGGCCAGAGGCCCCCTAGGAGATGAAATCGCATCCCCGTTGAGAGCCACTGCTTTAGATCAATAAATTAAAGCCATAGTAGTGTAACCCAAGTTATTTGGGTTAGGAGCACAGGCTTCTAATCACTCTGTTGCCCGAAAGTAGAATTTCCAGGCTGCCTCGTTCTGTGAAAGAGCAGAATGCTCTTGCTTATTCGCTCTCGCCTCCAGGTTGCTGGTGGTGACCCATGAGAAACAGCTGCTCTGCCAGGCCCAGGCTGCAGGCGTTTCAGGGATGGCCACCTCGGCTACCTCCACCCGGGCCTCAGGGCCACCACTGGCCTCCCCACCTGCTTCATCCCACGCAGACACTACTCTCCTCCACTCGACTCCACACACCAGAGCACCAGGAAGCAAATGTAACTATTTATCGGATGTTCACTGAAGGCTGGATGACACCAGCAGGGAACTGCAATAATTGGATAACCCACAAGCCCTGCTTTGACCCTCCCTGGCCAGTGCTGACCTTGTACCCAATCTCTTTCTTAGCGTCTCTCCCTGGGACCTGAGCCGACATGCTCTGCCTCCTGTAATCGCTGTCGTTGAATCCACTTCATTGAAATGCAACCAGACGCTGTCCCCCTCTTTGCACCCAAGGCTCACGAAGGAGGCGACTTCCTCTAGGTCCAAACTGACACTCACTTCCCAGATCATCAACCGCCACTTCAGAGGCCACCGATCCCCAAGATGGCAGACGGTGGAAACCCACACAAATCTCTGCTCCCATCGTGGAATGCGGTCTGATGTTGCATCCTCAGAAAAATAATCCCTCAGCAGGCTGACCTCAGAACTTCTCTAGAGTCTGGGCACACCAGACCTAAACAGTCCAGAACAAGTCCGCTTTTCCTCAGTTTCTCCTCATCAAGACTAAGTTGAAACATGGGGAGGAAACTCCGTTAAGTCAGTGATTCAAATACAACGTGACAAGTGTCCTGAAAACCTAGAAGAAGCACGTGGCCCAGGCTGAGGTGGTGAAGGAGGCATCCATGGCAGCAGTGAAGCATTAGGGGCATCACAAAAGGTGACCAGAAGTTAACCAGGTAAAGTTTATGGGGGATGGGGCCCAAGGAGAAGCAAGAACTGACTTCCAAAGCAAAACTAAACCATGAAGGAGTGCAGCCCCACATATTAAGAAGAATACAACACAGATTTTCAAGGGTGTGCAGGTGAGAGATCAGAGTTGGACCAGGTCAGATTCTGAGCTCAGGACAAGATGAGTGGATTCTAGAAGACTGGATCTGATGACTTGATTCTAGAAGACAGTCCTGAGGCTTCGGACCGGGCTGCCCTGCTGTGCCCCCTCAACAACTGGCATTGAGACATATCAACCACAGTCTCCTTCAAAAAGGGGCACCAACTTTAGTTTTCTTTCAAAGAAGTAACGCTTCATTTTCCCAGCTAGAAGAGATAGGAAGAAGAAAAACTTTCTTCCTTGCATATGCTAGGCCAGAGTGAAATGAGAACCAAATATCAGAAGCAAGGTGGAGGGCTGGCCAGGACCTCCCTGTGCCCCAGACATCTTGTTCCCTTGGAGCTCCTCTTGAAGGACCCTGGGTGTGACTGTAGGACCCATGCTGATCCTGGCCTGGAGACACAAACCCCCCCACACACAGACCAAGTCAGGGAAGTTCTCTCTGCTCTCCCAAACCAGTTTGGACCACTAGCTCCCACCCTCTCCTTTCAGGCCTGAACATGAGGAAGTAACCAAGGGGAGAGCTCTGATCACCCCTCTGACCGTTGTCTGGTGTTGGTACTATTGTCTTCTCTTAGGCACAGCGTCCTGGTGGGTGGTGGCTTTCAGACAGAATCTCCTAACCCAAATCCAAATGTCAGATGCTGGCTACAGCCTAAAAGGGAGCCTAAAAGAAAGGTCAGATTGGATTATCCCAATAGGCTCCTGGGGAAGAACGGTGACCCTCACATATTCAGGGCATTCCTGCAGAGGCTCACCCCACAATGCAGGTCTGATGAAAGCAAACGACCATAGAAGGAAGACTGGGGCTAAGCACTACCCACATAGTTTATTCCCTCTGTGTGAACAAATACCAACTCATGTCCATGAGCCGGGGAGAGATTATAAAAGCAAAAAGTCCTTAAAGTCTAAAAGGTGTGTTTATATTTACACCCAAATATGAGGCCAAGAATGCCAGTTACCTTTCATCCATGTTCCAGCTCTTTTTACCCAAAGTTCCAGCTGGCATTGTATTGACAAGAATGCCGGGACAGGGTAAAGCTCCCCATAAATATGGCCAGAAGAAAAGTGATGACTGCTCCTGACGACAGGACAGGTGACTGTCTCTGCATGTGCTGGGGGCTGGGTCGCTGATTCTTTGAGTTTCAAACAACAGAAACCAAACTTGAATTCATGTAAGTACAAAGACAAGAAGTTATCGGTTCCCACAAAACACAGAATGTAGGGAGATGGGCTTCAGTCATGTGATGAATTTTAGCCAGCACTGAAATTCTATCAGGACTTTCTCTTCGGTCACCTCTCAGGGCTGCTTCTATCAATGTGCTGACCTCATCCACTTCCACTGAGATGGGCTTCTTTTACACAGTGGAGAGCAGGGCCAGAAGCTGACTCAGAACCGCATGCTTGGGAAAAGAGAGAAGAACAGATCCCCTCTTCCGCTTCCTATTTAAAATGACCACAGGGAAAGATGCTGATTGGTCTGGAGTAGGTCATGTGCTCATTCCTGGTCCAGTCCCAAAGGTCCAGAGTCTGGGGCATTATAATTGGCCCAGCTTGATCAGATGGCTACCTCCAGTGTCAGAAAGTCAATTTGTGTGTGTGCGTGCATGTTTGCACCTACATTCACACATGTGTGTAAGTGCCTAGAAGGCAGAGGAACAAAAAAAATCAGTATCTACTACTACAGCTACGCTCAATTTAAAGTCCTTGGAATCTAAGTGAAATTTCTGAAACTTGAGGAATAAAAATCTATTTTCTAAACCCCATATTGGACGCAACCCCTGTTCCTTCCTTTTGATTTTTATATCATTTCATCTGTAACCCCTTTATACTCTTCCTCCCCTTGGCAACTTATTTGAGCTTCTCTACAAAGCCATGAGTACCTGGAGATCAGATCAGATAAGAACAACTAATTCTTCTCATCCACCAAACTTTAGCTTGCTTATTTCCGTTCCTGTGTATTCTAAATTCTTGCCTATCAATATATATAAATAGGTACTGCTCTTATCCAAGCCAGCCTTATCACTTATCCTTTAGACCCCATCCCCTCTAATCTACTCAAAGATTTTGCATTTGAAATGATATCACCTTTCTCTTATATAAGGCATTTCTCCCTCTTCTTGCATCATTCCAATAACATATAAATATAACATAATTTTCCCATCTTAAAAAAAACTCCCTTAACCTCATGTCCCCCTCCAACAACTTCCCCATTTTTTCTCCATATTAATAAACTTATTAAAAGCATAAACTCTATTTGTCTCTAATTCTTCACCTCCCTTTCTCTCTTTAACCTAGTTTCATCAAGATTTTGTCTCCACACACCCACTGAAACTACTCTTGTCAAGTCCAGAACCTCCTCCATCTTGTCCAATCCAAAAGATCATTTGGTTTTTATGTTAGTAAAAAAAAATTTGACATTTGCTTCTGCACACTTCCTTTCCTAAATGTTTTTTTTTTTTTCACTTGACTTTGTGACAACACATTCTTCTGGGTTTGCTCTCACCTACCTGGCTGCTCCTTCTGAATCTCCCTTGCTGGGTCCTCCTCTTGCTCACAATGTTTAAATAAAGCAATGTGCTTGACTCTATTGTCCCTCTACACTCTCTGGGGAAACACAACTATGGATTTAAATAAAATCTATATGCTGACTCCTGTAGTTCAGAACTCCCCTGATCTCCCTCCTTATGTTTTCAACTGCCTGTTCAATGCTTTCATTGGCATGCCTAATAATTTTAGAACTTGCCCACCCCCATGTCACACTTCTCCCCAGTCTACCCCATCTTGTTTAACGATGCCACGATTCACCCAACTGCTCAGTCTATAATTATAGGAATTATTCTTTACCCTTCTCTTTTCTCAGCACTCCACATCTACCCATCAGGAAGTTCAGCTGGTTCTGCCCCCAAGACACATTCTTCATAGGACCTTCTCTCACCACCCCCACTGCTACCAACCTGGTTCATCTTACCACCAAATCCCACCTGGGCCCCTTCAAGAGCCTCCTAATGGTCTCCCTGCCTCCACTCTTCCTCTTCTACAGTTCATTCTCCACATAACAGCAAGAGTGATCTATAGAAAACACATTCAGATTATACTTCTTCCCTGCTCAAAATCCTGCAAAAGCTTCCCAGTTTGTGTTAAATTCAATTCAACATCCCAGGTTTGGCACACGTGGTGTTGCTTCCTCCTCCTTCTCCATCTTCTTTTCTATTCTCTCCCTTATTCCAGTCTTCCAATCACGCTGGTCTTTTTTGCTGTCCCTCCTCCATTGCAGTCTGATTCACTTTTCAGGGCCTTTACTATGCTTTCTTTTTTGAGAATTTGCTCGCCTCATCCCAGGTTCTTCACACAGCTCTCTCCTTGTCATTCAAGTCTCCATTCAGATGTCATTTTCTTAGGGAACATCTCTAACCACCTACATACAACAGTCACACTTACCTACTACCTCAGAAAATCCTTATCCCATAACGGTGTTTTATTTCCTTTATAGTACTCTTCTAAATTCCACCATTTGTTTATTTAGGTATCTCTTTCTTTCCCACCTTCTCCCACTGGATTGTGAGCCAGTACCATTTCTGTCTTATTGTCCTTGATTTCAACTCATTTCTTTGCCTTTATCAGCTGCTTGATCAATGTTTGACCATACTCAATTCTAAATACTTGTTGAATGAAAAAAATAAATATGTGTCTTCTACTATCCTCTTCACAGTAGATGTTCAATAAGCTTCAGATGAATGGGTGGATGGATGGAATGGTGGGAGAAAAAAGGGATGGATGGATGGATGGATGGATAAACAGATAAATATATAAAATCAACCAATTCCTCTCTCCCTATTACTGGCAAATATAGAGTAGCAACTAAGTTCTTTTTCCTTGTTTCAGTTATCTATTGCTGTATAACAAATTAGCCCAAAACTCAGTGGCTTAAAACCATAGTTGATTATCTCACAATGTGGCAAGTTGATTATGTGATTCTTCTGGTCCACCTGATACTGGCTAGGATGCTAAGGTGGCTGTACCATCCGAGGGCTACATTGGACAGGAACATCCAAGAGGGCCCATTTATCTGACTGGTGGTTAATGCTGACTATTGGCTGAGAGTTCAGCAGGGACCATCAACCAGAGCACTTACACTTGTCATCTTCATGTCACTTGGGTTTCTCCCAGTATGGCAGCTGGGTTCAGAGGCATCCCAGGAGTGAGTGTTCTAAGAGATTCAAGAAAAAGCTCTAAGGCTTTTTCTGACCTAGACTTGCAAGCCCCAGAATGTAATTTCTGCCACATTCTATTAGTTAAGCAATCACTAATGCCAGCCTAGATTTAAGCTTCCACCTCTGACATGAGGAGCAGAACTGAGGACAGCCATCTTGGAAACGATCTACTGTACCTACAAACAGGCAGCCCACTGGATTCAAAGGGAAATCATAGTTACTAGATCCTGGGCCTTCTCTACTCTTTATGAAAACTACTTTGAGTATTTGCACCTATGTGTGTTAGGTGAGTTAGATCTTAAAATCATGAATGAGTGAAGAAAAACCACTTTCATAAGTCAAGACTTCATCTCATTAGTTGCATATTCATTATCTGAAAACTCACTCTTCAGAATTCATTGCCTTTTCTTCGTTCCAATTTTTTTTATGTATTGTTCCAAAAATACAGTCTTGTTTCACTTTCTTTAAACACTTCTGTGAATTCTAGCCAAGGTTCTCTGTTTTTTCCATCTCTATGTTCCTGTCACCTGTTCCCTTCCCCGCCACCACATCTCCTCATTAGCTCAAATAGGCTTATACAGGAGGAAAAAGTTAGTTCTAAAATAAGAGCTAGAAAACAGGATTTGAACAACCAAATGCAGTTATAAATCAAGGCGGAGAATTAGAAGTTGAACTATTATTTCAGTGATCGGCTTCTATTCGGTTAGGATGCCATCATCTTTGCTTCCAATGGGTCTCACTAGCTACACATGAAAATCACATGTGGAGCCAAAACAAACCAAAAAGAAAATAAAAATACTGAGCTTTACCCAGACTTATGAACCAGAAGCCTAAGGGGTAAGGCTGGACTCCCATTTTTTTTAAATCCACGGGTGACTCTGATATTCTGTCAGCATGAATTACCTCCCTTGGGTTTCAAGATACCCAAGGAAAGGAAAACCTAGCTCTTTTATAATTATAGTTTATCGTATTAACACACACTTATTATTCTTCCATTAAAGAAGGGACTAGGAATATTAGCTAAGTCTCCCAGTGTGATTTTGTGTCCCAATTTCTGGATGAACATATTTGTACGTTTGTAAGGAAACTTAGTAAGAAGATAGCTTTCAATATGCATAGATTCACTTTCCAGGCATCTTTTCAACATTGATCCTATTCTGCAAAAGACATTGACCTCACAAGAAACAGTTACAGCCAGGTTCTCACTGTGCTGAATTTCCTCAAGTGCATCCTGTAAGTGGGCCACAGCTGCAGCCAGCAGATTTTGCACTTCTCTTGTTCCTGCTGAGGACGAAATGTGCTGAGGCCAATAACCTGGTGAATAATTCATTTTCCCAAAGAACAATTTGTAAGCCTCAGAATTGCTTTTGCCAAAATAAACAGCAAATATGAAAGATAGTAATACTCTCTGCATGTGTATGACTTGCTGTAATTTTCTAATTATTCTCCTAACAATGAGGATGGGGACTATTGCTGGTATTTGTTAAGAGTTTACAATGTGCTTACAGTGTGCTGGGTTTTGGGCTAAGTGCTTCAACATACATCATCTCATTTAATTTACAAATAACCCTCTGAAGTAAATATTGTCATTTTCATCCCTCTACCAGAGGAAGAAACTGAGACCTACAAAAGTTAAGTACCTCTCCTGGGGCCACACAGAACTTGAATCCACATCATGGTCATCATGCTAAACTCCCTCCCATGTCCATATGTCCCTATATCTCTGTCAATCTATCTTTTGCTCTACTGTTGATCAATACATAGATTAATAGATAGAGGTAGAGGTAGAGAGAGGTTCATTTGACAATCGCAAAACCCTGGGTGATAAACAGAATCAAGTATTATGGTCCCCACTTTGCAATGAGAACACTTAAGCTACGGAGTTAAAACAACCTGTTCCTACATAGGGAAACAAAGTCAGTTTTCTGACTGGAGTCCTTTGGTCTTCCCATAGCCCTGAGGCAACTCCGACAAAGCCAAAGGGATTTCTCTAAATCTTGACTTTGCAGTGTGAAGGGGGGAGGGGGCTGGTGCAGTGGGATTCGGCAATATGCTGAGCCCTATGATGACATTTTCAGCCAAGAAGAATATTTTATCAAATCCCCATCAGCCCAAGACTAGATCATACCAAGATTTTGCAATATGAACATAATGTTCCCTACTGTCCAGGATCTAATCCTTTTCCATCGGGGAACACATTTGCAAACAATGGCTCCTAACTGATGAGGGACAGGATCCAACTCTTACTCCACACACCAGGACCTTTACACCACGTTGGAGGCAATAGCCCTGAGGTTAAAGGGCTGTTCCGTGTCTAACCACTGAAGCTCTTGCTTGAAGGAAGGTTTCCCAAATGAACCCCCAAAGAAACCGAAAATGGCATGAATGTACATCCTGTTACTCAACACTCTCTGGGTTTCATAACGTGAAGTCAGGAAGAAAAGGTGCCAACATTCCTGAATGTTATAATCATTAAGGAGCAAACTCTAATGTTCCCACACTTGAAAGTTAAAGAGATGGGATTATTCACTCTCCTCCTCACTTATGGAATCACTGCAAAACCATATGGGCTGAATTAGGCATCCAACATGAATGCTCCCTACCATTCCCTCTGGGGGGCCTTGGGGCTCATCCCAGGCAATTGGCTTTAAAGACAAGGATATCCTATTTGGAAACATAATCATGAGTCCTGATATTAATAAGTACTTTCTAACTTCAAAGCATTTTAATAACCATTGCCCTAATTAAATCTCAGAAACTCCCAAAGAAGAGGCAAACTTCATCATTTCCACCTTACAAATGGAGAAACTGAGGCAGAACCCTATGGAGTATGAAACCATGGTCTACCTGATTGTGGAGCCTCTGAAATACTTGCTGAGTTTTATGCTAAATTAAAAAGTTAAAGTGGAACTTTTTCTGTTATCATTTGGTGAGAGCAAAAAAAAAAAGGCATTTAAGACTGAGTATTAGGATGGTGAAAAGCACCAGACCCACCAGATGTATAGTCTTGGCCTAGGGGTTTAACTTCCCTCAGCTTTAGTGTCCTCATCTCAAAGATGGAAATGATAATAGAGCCTACCATAATGTCTTGTTGTTTGGATTAAATGAGATAACACAGGTAAAGTTGATGGCCCACAATTAAACATTCAATAAACCTTAACAGTTCTTATAAAGCCAGCTCCTTCTCTTACAGCCACCCATTGAATCATTTATTGATTTGCAGGTATTTATTGATGGTCTATTGAGTGTTCAGAAAGGATACAGCAGTAAACAATACAGACAAGGCCATTTCCTACATACGGAATGTATCTTCTTTTTAATAGTAATTTTATTTATTTATTTACTTACTTACTTATTTTAGAGAGAGTGTGTGTGCAAGTTGGGGAGAGGGGCAGAGAGAGAGAGAGAGAGAGAGAGAGAGAGAGAGAGAATGTTAGGTAGACTCCATACTCAGTGCAGAGCCTGACATGGGTCTCAATCCCATGACCCTAGGATGATGACTGAGATGAAATCAAGAGTCAGATGCTCAACTAACTGAGCCACCCAGCTGCCCCTTTTATTTCTTATTATAAATTATTTCACACCAAATGTGGCCATACTCTGCTGTTGATTTTAGTTTGATCTCACCATTTACATGGCCAAAAGATCTCTGATTGTTCTCCCAGCTGGGCTGCCATAGTCATTGTGCAGGCTGTGGTGGCTTTGATTGAGTTCTACTAGCAAATGCAAAAGGATTTGAAGGCAGTGGTCTGATCTTGGCATTTTAACTGAGGTCTTGTAGAATTTGACACCTACTTCTTTTTTGTCTCAGTCCATGCAGTTGTGGAAATCTGTTTTAGGTTTCTTAACACAGGCATTATGTGGGGTCCTCTGCTGGGAAGTAGGAGGAGGAGGGAGATCCAAGTAATGCTTCAAGGCCAATTGCAGTCATATTGCATTGGTAGTGTTTTGAAAAGAAGCAGCATCGGGGCGCCTGGGTGGCGCAGTCGGTTAAGCGTCCGACTTCAGCCAGGTCACGATCTCGCGGTCCGTGAGTTCGAGCCCCGCGTCAGGCTCTGGGCTGATGGCTCGGAGCCTGGAGCCTGTTTCCGATTCTGTGTCTCCCTCTCTCTCTCTGCCCCTCCCCTGTTCATGCTCTGTCTCTCTCTGTCCCAAAAATAAATAAAAAAAAAAAAAAAAAAAAAAAAAAAAAAAAAGAAGCAGCATCAGTAACTATGGCGTTCCACAGAGAGGGTGCATACAGAATTAGCAAACCTGGAGGTTCTGTTCTCTGGAGATTCTTGTTCGAGGGTTTCAATGGTCTCAGCACATACAACTCCTCTATGCCCTTCTAATTACATTTATACGCAAATGTACACACACACACATACACACACACATGCACACACACATAAACATACATGTGTGCATTTTTTCAACCAACAAGCATCTGTTGAGTAATAACTGAAGGAGGTGTTTACTGAGCTTTTATTCAATCCCAGAAATGCTGATGGATGCCCTAAAATATATTGGCACATTTCATCTTCCTGAGATTTCTATGATGTAAGTATAATGACTTTTCTCATTTTACAGAGGACAAAACTAATGTTTGGAGATGTAAAAACTTAGGTCTTATAAGTGACAGAGTTGGAACTCAAAGCCAATGTAGCTCACTATATTCAAACGTTCACTATACTAGGAAGGACGAAAGAGAGAAAGGAAGGAAGGGAAATAGGAAGGGAGGGAGGGAGGAATGGAGGGAGGTAACAGAGAATAATCTAGGAATCTCTCAGGCACAGCAAAAGCAAAGTCTACAACTCACAGCCACATTTTAAGGCGCAAGAGTTTAGTGTTGGGACCCACAGTGAGGAGACGAGTAAGAGCGTGTTAGAAGATGCGGTGGGAGGAAAAAGGGGTAGTGGGGGTGAAGGCAGAACTGTGGCCCCAACCTCCCTAGCCTTGCTGAGGAGAGCCCAGCACCCTGAGCTCCATAGCAGTGCCAGTGGAAATCACCTCCCAGGGGAAGACAGACCGACCCCTGGTGCCTCTGAACATCCACTGCCCTAAACTCTCCATGTCAGTCCCAGCCAAGGAGTCATTGCTGCCCGGCCAAATCCTCTCATCCTTCAAGACCTAAGTTAAATTCTTCTTTCACCAAGAAGTTTTTCATGAAAATGCCCCCCACGACAGTGCTCTCTCTTGTGCCTGAAGCCCTTGTAATTATACAATTGGCAATAGTCACCATGACCTTGTGTCATTAAACACTTCCCATATTTTTGTTATTTAGATACCACTTTTTGAATCATCATGACAGTCTTTTGAGGAAGTTGACTTTTATTCCCATTTTGCTGGGGCCATGATGGTTAAATAATTTCTCAACATCATCTTGCTCCCAAGTGACAGACAAGGTTGCTAACCCAAAGCCCAGATTTTTTTTTTCCACTACAGCCTTCCTGGTGCTTGCTGCCTGAAGATTTAGGCCAGGTGTTAAAAGGAGCAATGACGGAAAGGGCTGGCGAGCCATCCCGAGCGGTTCTGAAAGAGCACAGCAGCAGCAGAGGGGAGCAGAGGAGGAATTCTCTGCCTGGAAGCCGGACCTGCTCTGGAAGGTTCCCAGCTCAAAGTGTGATATCATGGGGACTGTCAACAGGAATCAGAGATGCATATCCGAGGGCAGAATCTAATTTAAATTCCAGGACATTTCATGAAACAAAGTGCAAGGCAACAATTATTTGCTAAATAGAAAATTAAAGGCATAAATAAAGTCAAGGCGTAAACCACTGAGGCAAAAATCACGCGGGCTCCAATTTCCTTCTGCTGCTTGTAGCTGCCAATTTGGAAAGAAGAAATCATGGGGATAGTAAAAATACAAGATCAATGGACCGTGGTTGATAGATGGTGGTGCCTCTGATCCCACACGTTGCCCCCATCCCCATGTCGGCCGTTCCCCACCCACTGCCAAACCCAGGCACGTTGGAGGGAGTAGGACCGTGAGAAAGCGGCCCCCTGTTTCTCTTATAGGAAATCCGCTTTCCTATGATTGAACTCCAGCACTGAGCACGTTCTGGTAAAAAGAGCTTTATTTCCCTAGACTCCTTGTACCTCCACTTATGCCAAAATGTATTTCCTAAGTGTTTTAACCTTAAACACACACGCGCTCACATACTCTATCTCTTGGTATTTTTGAAATACTGAGTTTGCCCCTTTTCTGGAACTGCTGCTAAGGCTTCCTGTTTGATGGATAAGTGGCGACACAGGACAAGGTATAAGCCGGTCTAAATCTTTGTTTCCCATGGGTACATATAGAAGACACTGGGTCGAATGTCAATCGCTCTGGGTCATATTTACAAACCACTGCTTAATGAGATCGAACACTGCTCACGACTTCCACCTCCCCTTTACCCTCCGTATTCGCTCCTCTCCTTTGAATTCTTCCCTACAAGTATCTCTCAGATCTTTCCCCTCCACTGCTCTGCTTGCCTAGACCATTGCAAAATTGACCACCTCCACTCCACTCTCCATACAGCTACAAGACAATGCTTCTAACGGTTTCTAATCCATGCATCTGATTATATTTTATCCTTGTTCAAAAAACACAGTGGATTCCCCACTGCCCATCAGATAAAAACGATTGTCTTTGGTCAGACATTCCTGAACCTTCACAGACCTCCTCTACCCCTCCTGCCATTCATTTACCTTCTCACTCATTCATTTCAAACCAGGAAGCACTTGCCATGCACCAGCCAGAATTCTGGATACATGGGAAGTACCTAGGAATGTTTGCTGACTGACATCTACCTCCATTGTCTCCGCCCAAAAAGCCACGCTGCCATTCCCAGTCGTTCTGAGGAGTGGGCACGGTGAGTGGCTTACCAACACAACAATATTCAGGAGGTCTCTCCCGTGACAAAACTCAACTACAACGAGCGTGCTCTGCCCCAGTACCCAGGTTGCCCCCCTACACGTTTAATTCTTAGCACACACCATCTTTTTAATCTCCTCCAGCCTGTCTATTTTCTCATCCAATATAATGTCATCCTTAGGAACACAGACCCTGAAGCCGGAGTGACTGTCCTCACTCACCAGCTTCACTGCCGGTTCTTGGGCAACCCCACACAGTTTCCATTCTTCTTTCATAAAACAGGGATTCTAATAACCCTTACCTTGCAAGGTGGGTAAGAGGCTTACCGGAGGTAATTCATGAGAAGTGTTTGGAATAGCAACTGGTACACAAGAAGGGCTATTCATGCGGTTAATATTATTTCCTTTTCAACTCCAAGGTCACTTTCCATACCGACGTTTTCACAGTCCTCAAGCTCATCCTTACCATCCAGGTCTCCCTGCCATTCCTCTGCTCTGAATTCCTTCCCTTTTTGTCTATTCATTCTTCTAGATGGAGCTCGAGTCTTGTCCAGGAGCCACTCCTGACCACTCCTCACTCAGATAAACTTGACCCCTTTCTATTTGCCTCACATTGAAGCCTTTGCACTCTTGGATGCCAGGTTTTCCAGTTCTGACTTACTATCCATTCCCCTTGTTAAGTCCAGAGTGCCATGACCCCAATGACAGTGTCTGTGAACCCAGCACTGCCTCACTGAGGCACTTCCCTGTGCCAGGCAGCTCCGAGGGACCCACATAGCTCAAACACAGTCCCTGCTCTCAAGATGCAGGTAAAAAACTAATCTTAAGATCTGTGGAAGCGATAAATGCCATCATATGCTGTCGCTTTAAAGGAACTCCTGTCCCTAGAAGAGCCCTTAACAGCTATTAAGAAATCAGTAAAGGGGCACCTGAGTGGCTCAGTCAGCTGAGCATCCAACTTCAGCTCAGGTCATGATCTCGCAGTTCGTGAGTTCCAGCCCCGCGTCGGGCTCTGTGCTGACAGCTCAGGGCCTGGAGCCTGCTTCAGATTCTGTGTCTCCCTGTCTCTCTACCCCTCTCATGCTCATGCTCTGTCTCTCTGTCTCTCTCTCTCTCTCTCTCTCAAAAAGAAATAAATATTGAAAAATTTTTAGAGAAATCGGTGAAGAAAGCAAAAAGGAGACAAGAAACTTTATTAAAGAAACTTTAATGGCCGATGCCTTTAACATAGCATTTCCCAAAGAGTCGCCAACATGCCAAGGAAGGCAATTTTCCACAGTGTGTGGAGCCCGATTTTGTATTCAAATTACCACAGTTTTCAGACGTGCTGGTACTAAATCTCTAGCCTGTCAAACCTGCCCTTGCACAGATACCATTGCTTTGTTTAGAGTGAGTTCAAACAAATTACATGCGAGCGAAATTGAGGGGCCCTGGTTTCAGGGCTCACCTAAAGAAGATTCTGAGGAAGGAATGCCTGGTGGCACCACCAAGGGAGTAGCCAAAATCTGAGCCTGCAAAACCCACACCTGGCCCTCAGCCCAACTGACCAACGCCCTCCAATGTATCTATCCCACACTCAGCAACGAGAAGGGGTCTGGTCATCATTTTCAGCGCACAGACTCCTAACGTCTCACCCACAAACATGCTCCCAGTTCCTAGATGAATAGACTGAGGGCCAGGGAGCGAAATTAGCCGCTAATATTTCATCGGTTACAACTAAATCTAACTGCGGAACAGGAAGCCTGACCAATGGCACTTGCTAAATAAACTCTGTCATCCCACCACAGGACTTGTGTCAGAAAATAGCTTATGTGGCTCATTCTTCCCCCGCCTAAAGTTCAAAGCCACAAAGAATCTCATTTGGACCCGGCATTTCCACAGAAACAATAGGAGTAGAAATGGCACAACGCCTCATTAATAGCTTTCTTGGCAGGACATACCTTTAAAACATATATACTAAGTTACAGTCACGATGGGCTCACACTTCATTTCAAGCAGTACCTGGGGCTCCGCTGCCTGTGGGGTGCTGGCCCTGGGAAACCAGCAGCTTCCAAAAAGGAAAAGGTTCAATCAGCCTGCTTGTTATCTTCCAAATAAAGGACTTCGTTCTCGCTCTTTTTCTCAGACTTATTTTCCCTTGTATTGTGCCAGGCTTTCTGTACCCTGTTATTGTAGGATATTGTCCTGACATGCTATGACAACACATTCAGCGAATATTGACACAGCGCAAGTACCATAATCAAGGCAAAAACATACGCACAGGAAGAGCAGACTGAAGACTCTGGACATCGATCCAAGTAGCAGAACAGCCTGAGGCCAGGCAGTGATGTGTTTCATTAACTAGCAGCACACCAAAGACTCCTGACCATCTCCAGGGATAGAGCTGAGCATTTATCCCTGGAGAGGAAGGAGAAGCTACTGTGTACCCCAAGGGGTCCCTTGACACCATACCCAGGTAGAGTGTCAGGTAGATGATTCATCCGCTCCTGCCTCAGGCTGACTTTCCATACCTGGAAAGCCTCACCATCGGTCACTGCCAAAGCCACTGGTTGAACAGAGACAGGCAATTGGTTTAATTCAAGACTTACTAGTTGCTTGACTAAATCGTACCGTGTGTTTTCATCTCTCTCCCCCTACCCCAGTATCTAAGCTATCTTGGGTATTAGACCCAGCTTTATGTGGGACTGTCTAGGAAAATTTCTTTCCTGGCTTTTATCCATCAGCTGATTGGTTAACTCTTATTCTCAGTTATGAAAACACAACTTCAGGGCTATTATACCTGACCAACCAGTCTAAGTCATGAGCCTCTGTTTTAAGTTCTCATTAACCCTGTATTCCTTTCTCTTAAGATCAGCACTTATCAGAAATGTAAGTGTACGTTGACTTGTGTGGCTATTTGAATTATGCCTCTTTTCTGTATTAGTCTGTAAACTCCCCCAGAACAGGTCTTTTGTCTGCTTTTGCCTCTGTTCAGTGACTACCATGCCTAACACACAACTGACCCTCAATTAATAGTTAAGTTTATGAGTGAATGAATGAATGAATGAATGAATGAAAAAGGTGCCTGCAACACCTTTACGATATCAGTAATCTGAGCTCGGAATAAATTCATTCCTTCATTCCTGGGCACACTGCTGAATTGCGTTTCTCAGGCTCCCTTGCAGTTAAGGCATGGTCATGTGACTTTGGGGCCAGTAGGACATAACTTCCAGGTCTAACTGATAAAAATCTCCAAGCTCTTTCCCATATGGCTGGCTGGGATGGAGATCTTCATGGCCACCTTGGAAGCAAGTGTTAAGGATGTCAGAGCTCTATGAGACTGTCTCGCAATAAGTAAATGAAGGAGAGCCAGCCTGGCAACACATTCATATATTTCCAGAACTATTGTGTTGAACCAAATAAACTTCTAATAAGTGTGAGCCTTTATATGCATGGAGTCTATTTGTTACAGCAGTTAGTCTTAATTGGACAAATATACCTCTTCCCAGTGATTCTCAACTGGGAGCCCATATGATGGTGATGGGAGGAGGGATAGTTGGGAAGAAAATCCCCCCAAGTGACTAAGACACTCCCACCTCCATGTCCCCCCGTTGTAATCATCATCCTACACATTTTCCATGGTTTTCCATGAAAGCTGGGATTTAAAGATACATTTAACTAGATGAGAGGCTTTGCCAATGTAAAGAACACACACATTCACCCGCATATCTGGACATAGGCAGACACAACAAAATCATGGCTCGTCATCAGTAGTATCAGGTGATGTGTTATGATCCATTTCTTTTCAGAGCAATCAGAATTTCATCAGTAATCATTATCATACCAGTCCCCACGGGGGGATGAAAGATGTAAAACACGTGGTTGGTGCCCTTGAAAAACATAGCACAGTGAAATAGAAAGAGCACAGAATTGAGGTGTAAAGGACTTGGCTTGCAAAAGTGACTCACCAGCCGTGAGACCTTGGCAAAATCGTTTCACCTCTGCCTCTCTTCATTTGTTACCAAAGGATTTAAACTTGCAACTCAAAATTGCTGTAAGGTTATATGATTCAATGCATATAAAAGGTCTTGTGGGGAAAAGAAACAAGTACATCATGGATTATGACCAAGTGTTTCGCACGCTATGGCAAAGTTCGATACCAAGTGTTGTGAAAACATAGCCTGTGGAGGTTGGAGAGTCAAGAGGAGAGACAGGGACGCTTTGGGGTAGGAAATGATGGCTGATCCCAGGACAGATGTGGGATTCAAATGGTAGAGGTTACAGCTGTTTAGAGATGATCGGGAAGTTTCCCGGATCCTCTGGTCTTGAACTCAATGCTGAAAAATGAATACAAAGGCGAAGAGAAGGAAAACTGGTATGACACCATGAAAGCATCATCAAGCATTTCTTGAACACCAATTAAATCGTTAGATACGCTGAAGTTTCAACGCTGGCGTAGAGAGATACTATAGCACAATGAAGTGGAAACCATTTGGGACTGGAAGTTAAGAGACAAGATTCTAGAGTCCGCTCTGTCATTAACTACATATTTGATTTTGGAAAATCACAGCAACCGCCCAAGCCTCATCTCCTCATCTGGGAAATGAAAACATTGGCAAGATGATTTCAGATCTCCTTTCCTGATCTTAATGTGGGATTCTACTTCCACCTTACTCCTTCCGTTTTTACCAACTGCATCTCTCAATACAGCCTGCAGGGGGCACTGGACTAGGAATCAGAACACTTCTCTTCCCAGCTCCACCCCTGACCAATTGTGTGACCCTGGTCAAATTGCTTAACCTCTCCATATCTCGGGTCCCCATCCATAAAACAGAGGGACGAGCAAACTCTCCACCTACCACTAAGGGGTGTAGCCAGAGTTAATACCCTCATCGTCCTTTGAGCTCAGCAGATGAAAGGCACTGAAAAAAGTACAAAGAATTTTTATGTGCTATTGACTTTATTTTATTTTCTGTGGGGGAGGGAGTCTGCCCCAGCTGGAAAGCTGCTTTCTCTGAATCAAAGGGCAGGAACCCAGCAAGTTTCTCAGGAGTACCAGCCAATCCTCCAGTTCAGTTTCCTTTAACCTGGTGCTCGGGGCAATAACTGTGCAACTTTGCAATTTAACAATGTGTTCTTTGTCCCACAACTGTTCTCATTTCGCAACTGCCCAGGTAATATGTTTGAGCCTGTAGGAAGAGTCAAATAGTTAATGAGGGAAGGGTTTGGCATGCCCTACATAGGTTCTACCAGCAAGTCTCAACAAGAAGGCATTCTCTCTTTCCTGGTTTCCGACCTACCCCCAGAACGTACAAGTGTCACTACCAGGAATGAGCCTGCGTTCCCAGCAGGCTGTAATACCAGTTTGGCTTTTATTGATGCATTGGTGAGGTGTGTTTTGTTTATGGTTTTATGCTGTCTATTTTCCCAGGGATATTATGTTTTGCACAGAGCCCCGGAGTTTGCGTCAGCTTTTAAAGCTACCAGCACCTTCCCAGTTCTTATTAAGCTCTTAATATGATATGAATAGGGGAGCTATTAGACGAAAGAGCCATAATCGCCCTTGAGGAAAACATCCATCACCAGCCTTTATGCGGTTCCTGAACCTCTCTCGGGGGTGTATCTGGTGAGAGTGTTCCCTGGGAATGCCAAGAAGCCAGTGCCTTCAATGGTACTTAGAAAGGCATTTTTCTAACCATTACAAATTGCCTAGTCTAGTGTCTCAATTCCATCTACGTGCTGAGCCTCAATTAAACTTGTCGGGGTTTGATCCTTTGTCCCCAGATGTGGCTCTGACAGAGATTGCTGACATAAATACGATGGGCTCCAAGCGCTTGCCAGGCTCCAGGCTCAGCTGGGACAGCTGTGGCTTTTTAAATGTCATTCCCAAGACATCCTAGAGGTGTTCGGCTTCCCTCTTTCTAATCTGGGAAGGGAGCCGTGGGCAACATCAGCCCAGGTGACACTGATGTATCCTGACACAGCATTCCTGCTAGACAGGCATGCTACCTGCAGACGCTTCCAATGGAGAGAGCGGCCACTGTCCGTAAGGAGGGTCTTGCCGAACTGAGGGCATTCCATGCATAAATCTTGAATCTCATGTACCTCAATAAGCTTCCTTTAAGACTGCACGCACACACGCGCGCGCGCACACACACACACACACACACACACACAGCTGAAAAAGTTATCAGGGTTTGCCTTACTTAACTGTAGTATTCCAGGAAACGGTCCAGGGAGCAAAATCTTTTCCCCATGGTTTCCTGGTTCCTCATTCCTGACTTGCTCTCCTGCTGTCAGCTGAAGCCAACGAGAGAGGTGTTCTCATTCTGGAAGCTGTTGGCTCATTACAGCCCAGGCTGATTTTAACTGGCTCTGGGTGGGTTTTATTCTGAGGGCTGGCTGGTAAAAGCCACAGCCAAGTTTGCAACAGGGCACTCAGGTGCCCTCAACTTGAGTTCCACCTCAACTCCGACCTGACCTTAACTGACGGCCCTGCCTGTTTACTCAGAGGTGGTTTTACTGCGGGTGACATAGAGCAGTGAAAGAACAGGCATTCGAACCCGCAGAGCTGGGCTGGCATCTGCTCCTGGGACTGACTCGCCAGGTGACCTGGAATACTTTTCTTCATCCAAGTCACAGTCTCCTCACCCACGACCCAGGGTATTGCGTGAGTTTTCTCACACCTCCCGCATGTGCAAGTTCACACGTTCTTTCTATCTCAAGTGACTCAGCCATGCAAGGATCAGAGTGGTTCCGAGGCTGACCTTCTTTCAAAGGCGCTCTACAACTGGTCTAAGGAGCACAAGAAAACTTCTGCAACACGGTTGCAAAAAAAAAAAAAAAAGGTGAAATATATAAAGCACTTTCATTCTTTTTCCAGTAGAAATCCCGTCAAGGAGACCATCGTTGCCTTTGACTCCATAAACCACCATTATGCCAAAAGCCGGGAAACAAATGTCTGCCCAACCCTGGCCTGTTTTCAAGACAAATCCAAACCGGTGATGCTATTTGAAACCCTGGCTCTATGAGTAGGACTGAGGAGGGTCCCCACATCACAAACCGGGCAGCTGAAGCCCAAAGGGGTTAAATAATAGTCCAAAGTTCACATAGGTCTAAATGGTGGATCAAAAACCAAGATCACACCCTATGAATCCAAATCTGGGGTGCTTTCACATCTACGGCACTGCAGCTCTTGCCTCATTGACCTGTGGGCATTCGTGATGTCCTCTGGTTGCTAAATGTTAAGAGGAACCTATAGTAAGTTAACTGCGAACACAAAGCAAACGAACAAAAACCACAAGACCATAGTCTTCCTAGCACAAGAAGGATGCCATTGCAGATACAAAGCCCTTTGCAAATAGACACCAAGAGCATTAGTTAGTTCTTTCTCTCACTTCTTCTTTTCCATTTTCCCCTACTCCCTGTCCTCCTCCAATAGAACTTTACTCGCTGGCCTCAGAGAAGGACTGGTCATTTTCCAAAGATTCCATGTTTCTTGGCCCCTTTGACTTGTCACAGCTTAGACCTGCTCTGTCTATAATACCTGCTACACCTCCCACCTTAGCCATTAGCACACAGCATACAAGTGAAAGGGAGAAATCCCAGACCCTTTGGCAAGGCTGGGGGGAAAAAGCCAAGGCCTTTTAACCAGACAAATGTAACTTTAATAAGAACTCTTAATCCTAGCTGTACCTCACTGCTTTACTTCTCTGAGAATCAGAGGGAAATTACATTGTTCCCCCCCCCCAGCAAGTGCAAAGATTAAACCAGACCATCTATAAGGCAAAGAGCACAGTATTTGCTACCCCGTGGACACTCCAGGAATACTATCCACTTCATCTCCTCCCTGCATCCCCATATGTATTCCAGAGACTCACATGTGCCCATCAATTATAGTGCACTGTATTGCAATAATTTGTGTCTTTCTCACTAGACAACTAGTAAATTCCGCAGTGACGTGAATGGCCATTTTGATCTCCGTGCCCTAGCATTCAGGCTGGTATACATCAGGCACTCAATATGCAGTGAAGGAAAGAGCCATACAAGAGCAGGAAGTTGTAAAGAAACTGTTTTCCCTTCTTTGCCTAGGAGAAAAGTACGTTACCTTTGATTTTCTGCACCTCTTTAAACCAGCCTTATCTGAATTTTCTGAACTTCAGATGACTTTAAGTGCTAGTTCCGAACTGGATAGTTCAAGTTAGCAGGGTATCTCCATCAAGAATTCCCCTTCTACATTCCACACACACCTGTGCTTGTGCACAAAGTCGAAAGGTAAACATCTGAGTAGAGTCCATCCTCCTGCACCTGGAGACCCAGCACACATATGGCTAAACAGTTCTTCAGCTTGGCCAGGAACCCACAGATTATAAAACTGCCCTGACAAGAGGCACTAGTCAGACGGAATGAAAATCAAGCCATGGGTCTAAGGGAAGCAAGGAATACACTTGATCTTAGCCAAAAGGCCAAGAAATGATTGGGACGCAAGAAATAGAAGCAAAGATACTCTTCTTGGCCTCCCTCATTCCTTTGACTCCATCTTGTGAAAATCTACATTTATTTGAGGTACTTGAAGTTGAACGACTACAAAATCACAGATTATTTACCATCTCTTCACATCAGTTTTTTCATCAGTTAAATGGGAGAATAATGCTGCCACAAAATAAGGATATCACGTGGAAATATCCTCACACTACGAAATTTCCACCTGGACCTGCTTTCCCCCGTGCAGACCCAGCCTTGAGTCGCATCTGCTTTACTTACAGAAATCTCTGAGAACACTTCATGAGTAACCTTGGGCAGACAAGCCAGCATTGTCCCTGGACAGCCCCATGAACAGGACAATGGCTAGTGAGTATGTCTGTGTGAGCATTTCTTACCCCCATGATGATGCCGGTGACATTCTGTTCACTATCCCGAGTAATGGATGTCACAGAATAAAGATGCACCCACCTGAATGGTGCTGGAATTGTTTCTCAGACAGCAGCATTCCAGGGAAAGGGGCCACAAAAGTCATGCTGAGAAATAAGGGAAAATGTTATAAGCTCCAGAACGCCAAAGTTTGAAAGGATCCGTGGCACGATTGGTTCTGAGTATAAGGATACTTGGTGACATTATGGAGGATGGATTAGAGAAGAGGACACTGGTGATAGAGAGAGTCAGTAAAAGGCTTTTGTGCAGAAATGAATGTGAAATGGTAACATCCAGACTTAGGCCACTGGCAATGGCCACTGGCAAAGGACACTGAAGTACACTGTGAAGGTAAAAGCCACGTGGGCGGGAGACCAATTTTATAAATGAAGATGGAGGAGAAAGAGAAAGAAAACAAAGACACTTCTATTTACACAATTAAATACTTTTAAAGCCTTCATTCCCTAAAACCCAGGATACACTTATCCATCTGTGACAAGAGCTTTGTCAAAATAATACTTGATTGGGAAGACGTCCTTCTTAAGATATTTGGTTTCACCACTTAAATCACCGCCGCCCACCCCCCCCCCCCCCGCCAAAAAAAAACCAAAACAAAACTGAATTAAGTAGTGAATGTGATTTGGTCACTAAATAAAAGGATTGGATTGACCACACCAAGCCTTGGGACTCATTTTTATGATTCATGATGAAAGAGCTTTGACTACCTTGAATGGTTGAAATGGTAGCATTCCACTGCAGAAAGACCTAGTCTAATCCTGGCTCACCAAGGTTGTATCCTGAGGCCAAGTTTATAAATTCCAACCCAGGACAGATACTTTATGGAGATTCCATCCCTGACCCAAGTGGGCCATCTCCAACAGCAGGCATATGGCAGGTCCATGATCAGTTTCTATTCTATGTTTTAGTGTAATGGAAAGAGTTGTCCTATGTTTGAAAATTTCAAGAATTCTGTGTAAACTTGGTTCAAACTCCCTAGAGTTGGGGAATAGAAAAAAAAAAAAAAGAGAGAGAGAGAAAGTATTCCCCAGAATTTTCCATGAGTTGAAGAGGGTTCTCTTAGGTACTAAGGAAAAATAAAAATAAATAAAATTAAAAATGAATAAAATTTAGAAAAACATCATCGTGTATTTTTGGGAAACAAGACTTCGTAAAGTTTACAGGTTAATGTATCAGTCAGAGTACCAGCAGGAAACACAGAGCACACTCAAATTAGATAATTTGGAGAGTTAAAAAAATTTTTTTTAATGTTTATCTATTTTTGAGAGAGAGACACGGAGTATGAGTGGAGAGGGGCAGAGAGAGAGGGAGAGACAGAATCTGAAGCAGACTCCAAGCTCTGAGCTGTCAGCACAGAGCCTGATGCAGGGCTCGAACCCACAAACTGTGAGATCATGACCTGAGCTGATATCAGATGCTTAACCGACTGAGCCTCCCAGGTGCCCCTGAAGAGTGTTTTTAAAAGACGCTATTTGCAGAGATGTGAACAAGGCATCGAGAAGCCCTAAGGAATATTGCAGTACCCACGGTTAGTTACAGACTTAACACCCTAAGGTCATAAGGGACAAGGGCGTAGAGTATTCACTGGAACCTGGAGTCAGAGAGGGCTGGGTAGAACCAGGAGCTGGAGGCTTTGGTGAAGCCGAGCCTGCAGGGAGGGAGCCAGTGGAATAATTGTGCCAAATCTACCATCCTACCTCCCTCCAGACACTAGAAACATGGGAACCTATTGATTTGGTCTATTTAGGTCAATCTTGTGGGAAGTAACTCAGGCTGGAGGGGGTGGAGATGGCATCTGGAAAGGTGAATGCCAAGATGCACAGATGAACTGCTTTCCAAGAAGCCTCACAGTCTTTAATAGGCTAGTAAGGCATTGGGTTGCTTCTAGAGCTACACCTGCCGTAGCAGTTCCCAAACTAGTATGATGGCAGATGCATTCACTGAGCATGTCAAAGCAAGCGCTTTGAAGAAATGTTAGTGGAATGGCAGATTTGGAGATTTGGTTTAGCGTACTAATGACTGGCAAAGGTCCACTGTGACTTATGAAGAATTTTGTGTAATGCTTCTACCCTACAAATATCTGTGGTTTGGAGCAGAGATGGTTACATTATCCTCATTTTTCAGTTGAGGAAACAGAGAAATCTTCCTGCTCATTCTAGTTCACATACGTCCACGAGAAGCTTCTCCCTGGACTCCATTAGTATCCCTGGATTCCCATGCCATGAATTCCAGGGGTCTAGATCCACCTCTGAAATTTCCTTGGGAGGTACTGATTTGAAAATAGGATGATCTCTGCTACCAACTGAATGCCTGTGTCCCCCACAAAATTCATATGTTGACACTCAACCCCCAGTGTGATGGTATTAGGAGGTGGGGCCTTTGGGAGGTGTTTAGGTCATGAGAGCAGAGCCCTCATCAATGGGATTAGTGCCTTTATGAAGGAGACCCCAGGGAGTTTCTTGTCCCTTCTGCCTTGCCAGGACATAGCAAGAAGAGAACCATCTATGAACCGTGGAGTGGGCTCTCGCAAGACACTGAGTCTGTTCCCACCCTGATCTTGGACTTCCCAGCCTCTAGGACTGTGAGAAATAAATTTCTGTTGTTTATAAGCCACCCCGTCTGTGATACTCTTTTAGAGCAGTCCCAAGGGCTAAGCTGATCTCTCTGAAGAACTGCTTGTAGAAAGCTCACCAGCTTTAGCCTCAGACACTTTAGTAAGCCTCTAGATTCTCACTCAACAAGCCCCTCCATGAACAAACATTTTCAAAACCCTTCCCTGTGTCAGAACTGTGCTAGCAACCTGGAGAAGTGAGCCGGTGATAGGAGTGGTAGAGTTTGGGTTAAAGTGAACATAAAATCAGGGAAATCTTGTCCTGCCCTATGGGTATTTACGATCTGGAGGGGAACCACCCCATATGCCCATCAACAGGATAATGGAAGACAGACTGTGATGTATCCATACAATGGGATACCATACAACAACAAAAGGGAAGACATTGCTGATGCTGTCTACACCATGGGTGAGCCTCGAAAATACATCGAGTGAAAGAAACTAGACACAAAGAGCACATACTGTGTGATTCAATTCATATAAAGTTCAAGATGTGGCAAACTAATCCATATTGGTAGAAATCAGAATATCAGGTCTCTCTTAATGTGGAGACTAGGAAGGAACATTGAAGAAACTTCTGGGGCAATGGAAACGCCCTATTTCTTGCCATGAGTTGTGGTTTCACAAATGTATACACAGGCAAAATATTTCCATCGGTGGTGTCCTTAAGATTGGTGTAATGTCTGTTTGTAAACAATACCCACATTTTAAAAATCAACTAGGCACTGTTACAGTATGATGTGCATAGTCATTATGGTGCTGGCCGCCCGGCAGTTTTCTCCGCCTCATGCGTATCCAAGGGCCTTCACACATATGCTTTGGGAGACCAAACCACAGGAGCCGTGCTGAGTGGCAGATCTAGGTTCGCATGCCAGCTCTACACGTCCTGATGTGTGACTTTGACCAAGTCACATAAACCCTCTGATCCTGAACTTTTTCATCTGTAAAATCAAGCCCCAGCTTACAGTATTAGTATACGAATTCAACGAGAAAATTACTAACTTAGCAGATTCCCTGGCACATTGTTAATGCTCAAGATACACAGGTCATGATCACTGTTGCTATTGCTGCTCATCTGCCCTCTACTCCACTTCACCTGTAGAGAGAAAGACCAGAATAGAGAGGGGAGGGTGGGCAGAGGGAATGAGTAATGTCTATGAGATCTCTCTGTCTCTCTCTCTCTCTCTCTCTCTCTCTCTCTCTCTCTCTCGTCCTCCCATCAGTCTCTTACAGGGAAGCTTGAGGCTGACTGCAGTGGAAGACCTAGCCAACGGGACAAGATGGGACAATGGGCAGCCCTCCTGCCTGCCTGGCCTGCAGGCCCTTGTAATGTGCGGGGCAATGGCTGCAGTGCTGGGCTCCTGTGCGCACCTGCCCCAGGGGAAGTGCGGGGCTCTGGTGGACTGAGTAGTCGCTCCCTCACCCACAGCCCTCACAACTCTGACCTGAGTTCTTCGCAGAGCCTGTGTGCCTAAAGGCAAGAGGCGAGGCTCCCGTGTGTCTGCCAGCCAGCTGCTTCCATAATAGGATATTGATCTCCACCAGGAGGGTAGCAAGCCCTGAGCCAGGCATCGGCTGTTAAAGGCAAGGCCTCTGCAGATGGCAAATCCATGAGCCGTCAATTTGACATTAACAAGCAATTATAATGCAGTCCCTGTGTTACCTCCACGAGGGGATATCAGGGTGACTGTTTCAAGAGGAAAAAGAGAGGAAAAAACACATTGCTCCTCTAGAATTCTGTCTGATGAGGGTGAGGCTAGATGGTGTAGCAGAGTGAGCACTGGACTTAAAGTCAGGAAAATAAATGGGCCTATATCTAGAGACCATTACTGTCCTTCTCTGAGCCTTACGGCCTTGGTTCTCAATCCTGGCTGCACATTGGAATGACCTGGAAAGCTTTTCAACCTCCTAGAACCAGAACGTCAGAAGAAGTATATCATAAACTCCAGGGAAGAGACCCAGATATCCTGTTTTTAAGGCTCTCTGGGCTTCTGCTGTGCAGCTGAAAACCTTGAGGACGTTCAAAGTGAGGTGGCTGACATCAGTGATCTTTAAGACAGTGACTTCCAACCTTGCACATGCATGCAGGTCATCTGGAATTGTGTTCCAGTGAAGATTTTGACTCAGTTGCTGTGACTTAGCACATCTGAGACTCTGCATTTTTTAAAAATTATCTTCATGTTTTGTTTTTTTATTTTTGAGACAGAGAGAGACAGAGCATGAGCAGGGGAGGGCAGAGAGAGGGAGACCCAGAATCCGAAGCAGGCTCCAGGCTCTGAGCGGTCAGCACAGAGCCTGATGTGGGGCTCGAATTCACAGACTGGGAGATCATGACCCGAGCTGGAGTCGGACGCTCAACCGACTGAGCCACCCAGGCACCCCTGAGACTCTGCATTTTTAATGAGCAACTAGGTGATGCAGTTGTAGCTAGTCTTGGGACAATATTTTGAGTAACAAGACTCCAAGGTACTTTTTCTCCTAAACATTTGAAAAGCGTATAGCAGCATTGTCCAATAGAACTTTCTACAATGAAAGAAATGTCTCTATCTGTGATGTCCAGTGGTATAACAGCCAAATGTAATTATTGAGCACTTGAAATGTGGCTAGTACCACCAAGGAACTCAGTGTTTCATTTTATTTAATTTTAATGTAATTTAAATAGCCACATGTATCTAGTTGGTGCCATGAGACTAGAGGTTTTAGAGCATGAAGCATATGACAAGGTTAAGAAAAGATGTTTGTACCATATACCCACGGGCAGGATCACATGTACTCCCATCCAGAAATAAGCCCCAATTCATGGCGCAATGTTCTTCTCTTGGCTCAAATTAAGCCTAAAGTCTAAGTCAATATAAATAGAATGTGTTGATTCTGGCTATACCATAGAATGGAAGTGGCTATAGATACAGCTAAAGAGCTGATCATTGTGCTAGGCCTCCTAGGAAAGACTGAATTTGGGCTTTAGCTCAAGGACAAAGATGAAGGTAAGGCCAAGCTTTTATGGCCGCCCAGAAGAGGGAATCCTTAATATAACCCAGAGCTAGCAGGGGAGGCAACCAGAGAAGGTAACATTGGAGCTGTGTCTGAAAGATGAAGAGAGGTTCACCAGAGAGCCAAACCGGGGAAGAATCCTAGGAAAAGGGAAGAGCAGGTGCCAAAGAAAGAGGGCAAAAATTAGAAGCTGAAGGGCACTAAGCATGTGGCAGAGAGGAGAGAAAGTGAGACCCTAAACGGCTTGGGGATGCGTAACCTCGACAAAGGACAAGAAAGGACAAAGCACAGTGGTGACCATGCATCTTCTTATTTCAAAGGGCAACAGGCATTATTATTGAGAAGGTTTGGGTTTTGGTGTTTTTTTTTTTTTTTTTTTGAGAATTGTCTCCTAAACAGGACCACTGTATACAGTTATAGACATTGCACTCCACTCAACTCCAGGAGGAACTGTTTGCATAAATACCGTGTAAGCGGTATCCCATGGAGTTGTGCGATGACCCTACTCTGCCTCGTTTCATTTTTTTCCCATTTCAGTGCCTTCGCTTCTGGTCCAGAAAACCCCCAGAGAATGGAAGCTTCAGACAGGAGATACCTAGAAGATAAGCCCCAATCCCTGCAGCTTCAGTTTCCTGATAACCGAATGGGATGAAGAATGACAGGTCTCCTAGACGCCAGGTACTGTTCAAATGCTTGTTGGGATGAGCCCTGGGTGTCATATGTAAGCGGTGAATCAAGGGAATCAACCCCCAAAACCAAGAGCACACTATATACACCATATATTAGCTAACTTGACGATACATTTAAATAACAATAATAAGTACATGTGTCATCTTGCATTTCTGATAGCCATGCCATGAGGGGGAGAGCATGCCTGCATTTTTCCTCGGAGGAAATGGAGCCGAGACGTTAAGAAAGTGTAGGGTAGAAACTGTTAGAGCCAACATACTCACCCAGTGTGGTCTAAGTGGTCTAAGAACCCCGTTCTGTCCACTACTTGATGCTTCCCTGACAGTGTTCAGGGAAATCCATGAGTCAGTTTCAATGTTTTACAACTCTCCTGGAAATCAGTTATTTGCTTGTGATTAGGACACATACCTTCAGACATCACGGGGCTTTGATGAGGCTTAAATTATATCAACTTATTGTGGCAACACTAGTTATCTCACACTGATTAGAACCTCTCATTGGCAACGGTGTCTGCCTTAGATCCATTAGAAACTGAAACTAATTGCTTTAAAATTTTCATTTATTTGGCATCTTAGCAAAATATTACTACCTGGGGGGAAGGGTAATCAAATGGATCCTTGCTGGTGTATCTACCACATCCTGCCTGCAATCATAATGATGTCTGCAAATCTGTATACCACCCTCAGTTGTCTCCCAGGGAGCTCACCCATCCTCTCTGTTAATTATTGACACATTCACTCGCTAGCTTTCCCTATCACACACATGCTAGTTATGGCCAAGTCTGTTTCTCTTTCCGTTTTCTCACTTCATGGCACCTAACACCTACATCCAGCTGCCTGTGGGATACCTATGCTTCACTGTCCCATGGCCCTTTTGGACTCGCTATGCCCAAGACCAAACATATCCCCTTTTCTCAAAATCTTGTTTTTCTTCTTGTTTCTCCTTTCTCACTGAATAGGACCACCACCCACGTGGTCACCCAAGCCAAGAAGCTGGGAGTAACCAGCCCCAATCCTCCCTTGCGTCCATCTAGTCACTCCTCAATTTATGTTAGGATTAAGATCAGTTGCATGTGACAGAAAATCTAAATAACAAACGAATAAGAGCAATTATTTAAATAACAGCTATTTAACCATCTCTCCCATAAAAGAAGTCCAGATGTAGGAAGTCTGAGCTCCATACGCTAGTAGAGTGGCCATCAGGGATCCAAGATCCCTCATTCAGCTTACCGTATAGCTGGTAACTTCCTTCCTAACGTCACCTCACAGCCCCAGATGGCTCCCGGAGCACCGCCATCATGTCCATTGTGTGGAAGAGCAGAAGGAAAGGGCTTTAGGGTGGAGCGAGAGGGGGGAAACTTCTGGAAAATTTAACTTCCTATAATCAGACTTCTTCCAGATTTCACATTATACTCCTGCTGATGCTCCTTGCCCATGTCGTAGAGCTCTGTGAGAGCAGTGAATACAGTCTTTTAGCTGGGCTGCCTGCTGTCCCACAAAAATGAGATTCTGTTACCAAGGCAGGGAGGGGAAACAGATCTGGGGAAACAGCTAGGTGTTCCTGCCATCCCAACTGTCACTGCTTCTACTCACTTTAGATTTAACATACCTGCCTGCTTCTCTACATCACACCGTCATGGCTCTAGCTGAGGCCCAACCCCAGAGGAATAGCAAGTTAAATGACAACTGGGAAAATTTGCACAGAGCAAGAAAAACCACCTTTATCCTACTTAGAATGGCTTTTTTCAATTTACCTGCTCCCCCCACCTCCCCTGCCCTCCAAAAAAGCTCTTAGTTCAGAGGGAACAATGATGTAAGAAGGACTAATGTTTCTACCTGCCCCTCAATTTAATAGCAAGAGATCCCACATGTCAGACAGGAAAGAGGCCTAGGAAGGAAACTGTGCATTATGATAAATAATTGATGTTAATACCAACAACCAAGACAAACAATGGTGATAAATGACACAAGAGAACCAAGGAAATTGTTCCGCTGTGATATCTTGATTTCAAACAGATTGACTCTATAATCATCCAACACAGTTTCATCAAGAATTTCATCAATGTCGAAGCCCCTGGGCTGCTAGTTTCAGTGTTTACTATCAGTGTGTGTCTGAGTAACGTGAACTGGCTTTCCATCCATCACCTAGTTCACAGGGGCTGTCTGCCTGTCATGATCTGGAGACAAAAATGAAACAGTATAATAAGGTTTGTACCTCTCCTCTACCTTGACATTCCCATAGAACCCTCTTCCCTCTGCCCCTGTATCTAGTCCTGTGCCTGGCCTGTAGCATCCCAGAAATCGTTATTGCACTAAACTAAACATAACACTTGATTCCATGGATTTAATAATTCATTCTTACTTGTACTGTATAGTCAAATGAGTAGTCAGCAGGTCACAGAATTTAACCCATCACTCTGCGAGCCCACATTGCTCTTGTCCTAACATTTCAACAAAGCAGAGCATTATCTCAACTTCCCAGCATCAAGTCTAATTATCTGTGAGGCTTAGGCCTACCTACTCACCTCTTATTTCATTATCTGCTAAATGGGAATAATAATATTGACCTTACTCTATTTTTTTTCAAAGAATAAATAAAAATAATCTATGTAAATGGTAAGCACATTTTATGGTTCTTAGGAAAAGGCAGTACAGCTACACTTGCCTCCCAAAATACACACACTTCTCCCAGTTGGTATTTAAAATATTTTAGACCTTAAATGAACTGAAGATAACCATAAATATGATGAGCATAATAACTAGTTTATTGAGTAAGTTACACACATTATCTGACTTAAACTTCACAACAAACTTGAGAAAAGCTTATCACTCTGACAAAAGGGAGCTCAAAGTCACCAAGGTTCACAAGTGGAAGCGTCTATATCTAATCCCGTGTTAAGCTTATTAGAAACATTCAAGACCCCAAGTGTCCAATGACTGATGAATGGATAAAGAAGATGTGGTATATATATACAACGGAATATTACTCAGATGAAAAAGAATGAAATCTTGCCATTTGAGATGATGTGGATGGAACTAGAGGGTATAATGCTAAACGAAATAAGTCAGTCAGAGAAAGACAGATATCATATCATTTGACTCATATGTGGAATTTAGAAACTCAACAGATGAACATATGAGAAGGGAAGGAAAAATCAGATGAAAACAGAGAGGGAAGCAAACCATAAGAGACTCTTAAATACAGAGAACAAACTGAGAGTTGCTGGAAGGGAGGGGGATGGGTTAAATGGGTGATGGGCATTAAGGAGGGCACTTTTTGGGATGAGCGCTGGGTGTTATATGTAAGAGATGAATCACTAGGTTCTACTCCTGAAGCCAAGACTACACTGTATATTAACTAACTTGAATTTAAATATTAAAAAAAGAAAGAAACATTCAAGAATGGCCAATAAGCATGAGAACTTGGGCAAGATTGGAGAACGTTTAAGTTCCCTTTGCAACTTGTATCCCAACTCTGGAATCTAATTTTTGTCAAGAAAAACTATATTCCACAGGGTAAAGGTAAAGGTGGCCTCCATGCAGAAGCTGGCAATATGGCATGGTAGAAACAGAAAGGAATCAGGAATCAGTGTGTGTGTGTGTGTGTGTGTGTGTGTGTGTGTGTCTGTGACTTCACTATTCTGACTCAGACTTATATTTGAGAAGTGGAGAGAGGGAGTGTTGCCTTGTAAAGAAACTGAAGTAAGTCCAATTTTTGAACACCCACTTTGTACCAGACACTGTTCTAACAGCTTTATCTCTATAACCTGTAAATCGTGCCAGTGAACCTGTGAAGTTGGTTTTATACGACCTTCATTTTATGGTTGAGAAACAAGGCTTAGAGATATTGAACCTATACCCACGGTTCCAATACTGGAATGTCTGATACCAAAGCCCCTTTTCTGTTTTGACAATATCTATGAGGAATAGAAATACAATATTGGAGTGGCAGATTACAAACATGGCCTACCTAACCGATTATGGTGGTTTTAAAATATGTCCGCCAAGTCTATGATACTCCTCCATTCAAATGGTGAAGACTAATTCCCTTCCCCTGGAGTATGGGCTCTATCAGTGACTTCTAATGAATAGGAAAGGCGAAAATGAAAGTATGTGACTTCTGAGACTAGGTCACCAAGAATACTGCGGCTTCTTCCCTGCCGTCCTTTCTTAGATCACACTGGGGGAAGGTAGCTGGCATAATGTGAGGACATTCAAGTAGCCTTATGGAGATGTCCACGTAGTGCGAAATAAAGACTTCCTCTCAACTGCTGGGAAAGAACTGAAGCTTTTCCCAATAGTCACATTATTGAACTATCAAGACTGAAGAATTAAGCTAGGGAGTTCATTTTGCCTTAAGCTGCTCTGCCTCGTGATTGTCAATGGTAGAACCATTTCCCCTCAATCCGAAGAAAATCATAATTGGAGACAAACACTCACTATTCTATGGCATAAAACACAAATAGAGATGTCTCCCGTGAAGAATCTGGCAGGGTATCATGGTGGAAACAGAATAGATTCAGAAATCATGGCACCTAGGTTCGAGTTCCACTGGCACGACTCCTCTAAATCTTGATGTTCTCACCTACAAAATGAGGATAATAATTCCCAATTCACAAGGTGATCATAAGAATGTAAAAATCATTTAAAGAGCGCGCCTAGCACATTTGTTCATTCAACAAACAAAGATGCGTTAGGCATTGTGTTCATTACCGGTGAGGATAAGACACATAGAGCCATACCCTGACAAAGCTTGCGGAGAAAAGTAAAGATAATCAAGTAGTTATATTTTTAAAGTATGGTAAATTGTATATCGCTTAGTAGGTACTCAATAAATATTTGTTTTTCCTCCTGTTGACTTTCTACTAGAGTCCCACTTCGTGCTGGTGGTAGTAGGTTTTCTTCAAGACATCTCATTTATCATGAGACAATACCCCTGTGAACACTAAAAGCATGGTCACAGTCTCCCTCCATTTCCGGGCATGTTCCACAAAAATTGGAGAATTGACCATTATCCATGACCCCGATACTTTATTTTTAAAAGAACATAATATTCATCTTCCAATTCACTGATGAGATTTGACATTAGTGTCATTATTAATAAGGAATGTTAGGAACTTAAAGCCTTCCCATAATAATAGGCTTATATACAGTCCTTGATCCAAGAAGGTGCATATAGTCACTCTGGACCTTCCTAGAAGGACATGGAAGGGAGGCTGAAACACACTTCTTTCCAAATTCGCTCTGAAACTGCATCACCAAAAACTGACATTCATTTTCCAATTGATGACTCAACTGGCAACAAAATCCTCAGGCTATTATAACTCAGTAGAGATTAGTGAGTACAAGTCCTGGTGGCAGTCAGGGGATTTGTTCGATTTTCCAGGGCTCTACAGATGGTCTGTAAGTCTGAAAACCATCATACGTCTCCTGACGGCTTGGTTTTCTGCTGTTTGTCTATTGGTGATATTTTCACATGAAATGGCAGTGCCTGGAGAATACAGTGGATATTAGAAAACCTGGGTTCTACAAACTAATGGGGTGGTCCAAGTGAGTCATGTCCTCCCTTCCAGAGTTTCAGTTTCCTCAGACATAAAGTAAAGGCAAGCCTTTTTCCTGGATCTAAAATAATATAATTGCTCCTTTTCAACAATGGCTGCTACCACTGTTAAGCATTCTTTCTTACTCACTGCTTTGGACTTTTTTTTTTTTACATTGTTTTTCTAATCTTTTAAACAAACCAGAGAAAAGTGGCTTTATGATGCCCACTTTTTAGGTACAAAACGTTTGTTGAGTAACCTCCCTAAAGTAAGAGGCAGGGCTGGAGTTTGGACTCAGCTCTGTTCTGTTCTAACCTATGTGATTCTGGATCACAGACTGACATAATGACAAATTATTCCAGAAATACTGGGCGGGGGCGGGGCGGGGGGGGAAGGCTGGTGCCATATATCACACAAGGAAAAATAAAAAATGAGAAACGTAACAATATTCAGCCAAACATATATTTTATTATGATTTTTCTCACCTCTCATTATCATTAAGGAATCCCAGGGAATAGGCCTAGTATCTGTAAGACATGTTCAACCTGGAAGAACTCTGCATATTTTGGGGTCCAGAGCACCCTGTCAGCTCCACTTTTAGCTCCAGTATAACCAGAAGGTGAGGATCCCCTTTGGACCTTAGAGATTTGATTTTTTTTTCCACAGAAATTGCTGAATACCTGGCATGTGCCACGCCATGTCTGTGCTTCTATGCATGCATATTTCACTGTCTCCCTACATCTAACCAGTGAGTCAGGTGCAATGAATGTCATTTTGCGTATGAGGAAAATAAGTCTCAGAAAAAGGGAAGACATTTCTCAAGGTCATACTGCAAGTGAGAGGCAGTGGAAGAAGGAACCCGAGACTCCTAGATTCCCTCATCACACCATGCCTGCCTCGTGAACATGCTAATCTCCCATAGCTTATTTGGAAAGGCCTACTCCTCTTTCATTCATGAGCAGGCAACTCTATCCAACAAACCTAGAGGCAGACATGAAACAGGAAGTTATGAAACCCAGGCAGGAAACAAGTAGAGTGCTTTAGACATGGTTGTCATCTGGAGTGGGGAGCAGGAAAGTCCCTGGCAATGCAACCCTAAAAATAACAATGAGTAGCTGGAACTGGGAAGGAAGAATCTTCCAAGGACCCTGAAACTGGATATTTTCTCAAATCCCACCTATGATCAAAAACAAATCACAAAGAAGTGAAGATACCAACCTCCAGGAAATATCAGAGTTCAATTCATGCTGAAAAATCTCCTGCCATTAGGGAGAATGACACATTTCTGAGAGATTTAAAAAAAAAAAAAAACAATTCAAAGGGATACATGCATCCCTATGTTTGTAGCAGCATTATTTACAATAGCCAAATTATGGAAGCAGTCCAAGTGTCCATCAATAGATGAATGGATAAGGAAGTTGGGCCATATACAATGGAATATTACTCAGCCATAAAAAAAGAATCAAACCATGCCATTTTCTTAAAAATTTTTTTTAATGTTTATTTATTTTTGAGACAGAGAGAGACAGAGCATGAACGGGGGAGGGGCAGAGAGAGAGGGAGACACAGAATCGGAAGCAGGCTCCAGGCTCCGAGCCGTCAGCCCAGAGCCTGACGCGGGGCTCGAACTCACGGACCGCGAGATCGTGACCTGAGCTGAAGTCGGACGCTTAACCGACTGAGCCACCCAGGCGCCCCATACCATGCCATTTTCAATGATATGGATGGAGCTAGAGAGTATAATGCTAGATGAAAGAAGTCAAAGAAAGACAAATACCATGTGATTTCACTCATATGTACAATTTAAGAAATAAAACAAGTGAGCAGGGTGGGTTGGGTAAGAGACAAGCCAAGAAACATACTCCTAACTACAGAGAACAGACTGATGGTTACCAGAGGACAGATGGGGTGGGAGGATGGGAGGAAATAGGTGATGGGAATTAAGGAGTGCACTTGTAGTGATCAGTACTTGGGTGATGCATGGAATTGTTGAATCACTACATTATACACATGAAACTAATATAACATTGTATGTCGAATACACTGAAATTACAATAAAATTTTAAAAAGAAAAAACAAAACAAACAACAACAGTGACAAAAAATCAGCAGAAAAATGTTAAGAAAAAAGATCAGCGGACAATGCTGCTGAAAAAAGATCAGCTGCAGATGGCAAAGAGAATAAGAGCTGTATTTTATTCAGAACGTATTATGTACAACCCTTTAACTCCAGTACAGACTCTGTAAGGTAGGTGGTTAGGATTCCCAATTTATGGATTGGGAAATTGTGCTTGAAATTCTTCATTTGCACCTCCAGATCTTTTCTCCACCCTTCTCCACCTGGCCCACACCCTAGGAGACTGACATTTATGGACTACATCAATGAGCTCCTTGCCTTCTGGCTTCCAGTTGGGTTTACTCAATGGAAGTCATCAGCAGGAGGATTGGAAGGTAGGAGAATGACATCTGGCTCTTTATTGTTCCAACTCCTTTCCTGCTGGAACTTGGATTGGCAGCAATATTCCATTGGAAGTTATAGCTCTCTCCAGGCAGCTCTTTTCTACAGCTGTAACTACTTGCCAGACTCTGGTAAATGCTTTCTCTCCTTGCCCTCAATCCCAGGCTCAGAATATAAATGGCTTTCTGCTGTCACTAGCCTGAGATGCTTCGCCATCCCTTGAGAATGTCCCTTAGCTCTGTCTGCATCTTTGTAAATAGTCTTGCCCTTGAACTTCCTCGACTGAGGCTTTTAAGTGTGCAGATTGGTTACTTTGGGAGGGACCCTGACAAATATGGAATCCAACACAGAAGGGTTAAGTAGCTGGCACAAAGTCACACAAATGGGGTTTTAGTTGAAGCAATGCTAGTTGCTATAAGATATAAACTCCTAAATCTCAGTGATTTTAATCAAGATGCATAAATTTCTCACTCACCCAAGTCCAGCATAGGGGTTCCTGAGTAGCAGGTGGCTCTCCTCCAAATGGTGATTCAAAAATCTGGCTCCTTCAACACCCTGGTTTCGCTATACTCAACAGGTGATTTCCAAGGTTCCCCTGATCATCCGCATCAAACTGGAAGAAGGAAAGAATACATGGGTTCAAACACAGAAGCTTGTGTGCCGGGCCTAGTAGTGGCAGGCATCTCTACCACTCATATTCCATTGGCCAAAGCTCAGTATATGGCTGTCCAGTTGGAAGAGGCCCAGAGAGAACTTGTCTGGGAGGATAAAGAAAGGGGTTGGGGGCAAAGCTAGTCAGTGGCTACCTCAAGGAGTGGGTGTGAAAGTACAGGCTCAAATTCAAAACTGTCCCATTCACAACCCAATACCTCTAGTTCATGGTGTACACCGTGTGTTTTTGAGAGAGAGAGAGAGAGAGAGAGAGAGAGAGAGAGAGAACACAACCAGGGGAGGGGCAGAGAAGAGAAGGAGAGAGAGAATCCCAAGCAGGCTTGGCACTGACAGTGTCCAATGTAGTGCTTTAACCAACGAACCGTGAGATCATGACCTGACCCAAAACCAAGAGTCAGACACTTAACTGACTAAACCATCCAGGCACCCCTACACCATGTATCTATTGTGTGCATCAAATAACAAGATTCAATTATATGAGTTCAGGGGTCAAAAGAGACAGAGCGAGAACAATTTGAGTTACATGGTAGGTCCAGCCCATGATTCCACCAAGGGTGTACCTGCTCTAGAAAGAATATAAGATGGGAAATGTGAACTGCTGCTGCCTCAGTTTATCTCAAAGAGTGCTTGCCCGTAATACAGCATCTCATTGCATACCGGTCTGTGATTCTAGCACTTAAGGACACCCATTTTTCTATCACTTATCTCCTATTTATTAAACACACACACATAAATACATTTCATCATAAATATTACTGTAATGGGATTATATAAACAAAATATGCTTTCTATGACTTATAGTCCCTTTTAGAAATCTGAAGGATAATTTTGATTATACACCTGTTTGCCTTATCCACTGAATTTAGAACATGCCCTGATGTATCCTGAATCTCCATTCTACCCAGACTGTAGATCTCTCTCCCCACTCACACCTCGCTGAATTTCTCTCTACTGCATGTGAGTTTTATAGTGTTAGTACACACCCTCTGAAAATACAGACAGTGGAACTTTTCGCATTGCTATGTAAATCTGCAGATTCACCGCTCAATAAGTATTGAGCTGTTGACTTTGCCTTTTTTCTACCTTGTAGGCATTTCCAGTGATCCAGAAGTTTGGAGAAAGAATATGTCTCATGAAAGTCACTTTTCCCTAAATGAGTAATCTAGGGGACTCACGTAAAAGCAGGCTGGCAAATGTTATTTCAAGATTTAAAAACAATGTCTTTGAATCCTGCCTCAGTAAGTAAAAAAATCACAAGCTCTCAGCTTGCTGATCATCTCCAAGGCACTCTCTCTTATTATATATTGACCACATGAAAAAAATATATGACAGGAAACAGAATTTCAAGCATTATTAGATTATCATAGTTATGATTCTATTGATCTCATCATTTGCTAAATGTGCTGTATTATGCCAGAGCAGTGAAGAAGTCCCTGTCCCTGCCCTCCAGGACTGTACCCAGCGTAGACAGACAATGCATGCATTATCAAACAAAAACAAGATAATCGCTAATGGCAATAGCTGGTGTGAAGGAAATCAAATTCAGGTGGAATGTTGGAAAGTGTCCTGAAATGGGAAAGTGGCACGCAGCTTTAGATATGTGGTCAAAAAAGGCCCCGGGTGATGAGAAGTCTTGCCTGGTGAGGCGTGGAGGAACAGTACTCCAGGCATCAAGACCAACCACTGCAATGGCTTTGAGATTAGGATGGTTTGGAGAAACTGGAAGAATAGCATGAGCCTTTGGGGCTGCACTGGAGACATTGGACGTGAAGTAGAAAAGGAGCCAGGGGTGTGGCCATGGCCAAGGTGTTTCCGTGGTCTGTAGAGCCTGGAGGGCACGACATGGCAAGTGTGAATTGTGTTCTAAGAGTAATAGAAACTGTGGATGAGGGGAATGAGCAGAGGACAGTTGTAGTCTGTTTTGGGAGGGGTTGTTGGTTTTACTATAAGGATCACTTTGTTGGTTGTGTGCAGAATAAGCTTTTGCTGAGGATGGGAAGGCTGGCAAGAGTAGAAGCAGAGAGACCAAAGGATGATAAGAAATGACAGCTTGGACTGCAGAAGGAGACTTGGAGGTAATGAATGTGTCAGATCGAGGACACAGTTCGCGATGGGGCTTTTGGGATCTGCTGATGGGCACGGCATGGGCTGTAAGGGAAAACAAGGAATCGAAGTGACTGTCAGGGGTGCAGCTTTGGCAGCTTGCAGAAGAGTTGACAGTAGCTACGAGGGAGACGGCTGGACGAGGTGTTCTACAGGAGTGGTAGAAAGCCCACCACCACCCCAGCCCGTCACTTTCAAAGGGCTCCTCTGGGACCAGTTCTTCCAACAGGCATTTGCCTATAGGAAGGCAATATGGGCCCTGCCCTCAGAAAGTCCTAAGCTGCAAGGAAAAATGGATGTGCAGACAGATCATCATACTGAGAGAGAAAGCCCACAGGCATTCTTGGAACAAAGGGAGAGACAGTGAACCCAGAGTGTGGACTCAGACGAGTTTTCTGGAGGATACGGCACCTAGCTAGGACTTGAAAGATGAATAACAGCCAAAGAAGTTCCGTAGGGGCAACTGGGCAGGGCAAATGCCGTGAGCAAAAGCAGAGCACTGGGGCATCATTACACCTGAGTGCAACCAGTAAGGGCAGAAGCAGAGGACAATCAGAGATGGTATTGGAGATGTCAGCAGGTCCCAGTCATGGACAGAGCTTAGCATCTATCCCATAAGCCTAAGGAGAAAGCCACTGAAGAGTTTAAGAAAGAAGTGCCAGGGTCAGACCTGTAGGATCACAAACAGCTTGTAGGTGGTGCTGATGGTAGCAAAGAGGGAAATGTCTTTGCCATTCATTGCTTCTGCCACTCATTTTGTCCTTGACTTTGATTTATTTATTTCCCTATTGCTGTCTGTCATCTCCTGGTCTGGAAGATGTGATGTCTTATCCTCTATTGAATCCCTGCCTTGTCTCAGACGACACCTAGCATGGAGTGAGAAATCTATAGTGTTCCCTGTTATATCGCCTGGCTAGGATTTCAGCAAGGTCTTCATCAAAAATTTGGGGATCCTAGGAATAAAAAAAATCCCCCCGCAAATTCACCCCACTTCTGCAGCCCTGTGGCCTTTTAATATCTCATTCAAGAAAGTCTTCATTTACTGTTGGACACGTATTTGCATATCCCCACCTAAGCCTTTAGTTGGGGATCCCTCCCAAAAGGATTTTGCGAGCCCCATGAAATTAAATAAGATTGTGGATATGTATGTGTGCTTTTCTTCTGGGGAGACCGTCCATACCTTTCTTCAATGATCATACACCACTGAAATAGTCTTAAACAAAGTCTTCTCTCCCAAGTTTCCTCAACTGAGTTCAACTCTTCTTCCATGAATCTTTCCTGCCTACCAGGAAGCATTCCCAAACTGACCTCTTACGGCATATGCATTCTGTACCATATCTTTAGGTAATTCCACTGTGTTTATCATCATAAAAACTAAGACTTATCAAAAAATTGGTAACAAGTTTGTTTCAATTATTAACACTTTAAAAGAGCCATAAGGACTCTTTTCTTTTGCTGCTTATACAAAAATTAAGTATTCCACCCAACATAACTACCATACACACATATGCATACCCAGCACACATACATGCACACACACACACACACACACACACACACACACACACACACAAGCACACACACGACTTTGGCCAAAACAAATAGTAGAAGAAATTTCCAGCAACTTCTGAACCAAAGAAAATAGGAATAAACCGGGCCATGCCACATTAATTGCAGCGAAGTGTGTGGGCACCGGAGTCAAATTGCCTGCAGTTGAATGTTGGCTCTTCTACTTGCTAGCTCTGCGACTCTGGGCAGGTTAATTAATCATGCCTCGATTTCCTCATTTGCCAAATCTGTCATTTGTCTCACTTTACCCTGTAAGGCTCTTGGGCGAGAGTCACACTGTCAAGACGACTTGTACCTTATATTTTACCTTATAATGTATCGGTTCAACTTTTGCTGAATTTGATGTCCGTTCTGCCCATTCTGCATGGTTTAGAGCATCAAGTATGATGACTTACCTAGAGTTGATGCCCATCTGTCTCTAGAGCTGAGGCTTTGAATCCCACCTCCATTCCTCATTAGTGGTAGGAATGGAATTTACAAGGATGATGTGACCCAAAGCTCTCCTCTTATCCTGAAGTTTAGTACAGCCCAGGAGAGTCAAGTGTCTTGCCCAAGGTCACCGAGTGGGTTAATGATAAAGCTAAGACTGGAACTCAAAACTTCCAGTACCCAGCCCAGTCCTTTTTAGCAAGTATTTACTAAGTGCATCTTAATGCTCCAGGGTCTGTGCTTATAGACATGATTGAAGCACAGCCCCTGCTCACAAATATGTCACAGTCTAGCAGATTTTATTAAACCCAGCAGGTGGCCAATTGCAATGCTCCCTAATTTTGTTTGAGCTGGGGTCTGAGAGGGAAGGGAAATGCATGGTGCTTTCCCATCTTGGGCTTTTGGGGAGTTGATTCCCAGCCACTGAGTATTCACAATCTGGATAGCTTCTAAGTCTTAACCTGTGCCAGTTCCCAGCAGAAAACATGCATGTTCAAAGCTGTACTATGTAAACTTCAAATGGAAGATGAGAATGCTTCTGAGGAGGAAAATGCTGGCAGTAGGAGAAATCAGACCAATGATTTAAGCTTAAAGGAAAGAGATTATGTTTGGCAAGATGTTTGGAGCTGGGGGCTCCAGGGCTGGCTCGATAGATTTGTGACTTCAAACCATTCAGCTGATGTCTCTCACCTTCTCCCGTTTTCCCCTCATAGTCTCAAAGTGGCTACCCTGTCTTTAGGTGTCACAGTTTCACATAACCACATTTAAAGGCAAGAAGCAGGAGGCATCCAAGGCATAGGAAGTGAGAAGGGGAGACAGAGAGAGAGACAGAGAAGAGGAGAGAACACCTCCATGCATCTCTCCTTCTACAAAGGAAGAGAACTATGTCCTGGTTATTTGGAAGACGTCCTCTTCCACAGAACATTGCACAGAACTGGGTCGCGCGCTTGCCCTGCTGCAAAGGAGGCTGAGAGAGCATGGATCTGTCATTGGTCCTTCCAACCGACATGACTAGAGGCAGGTAAGGGAAGTCAACTTTGGGATGGTTATTGGGAGCTAGTCAAAAAATGTTTGCCATGCCCAAGCTGTTTAGGTTTGTCCAAGGGATACCTTATCCTAATACTACATATTAACTTGGGACTTAGCTGTTTAGGCATACTAAACAGCTCTACTTGGAGACTCATATCCAGGAGTTGGCAAATCCCTGCTCCTCCGGCACAAGAGCACTTCCCAAACCAAGTTAAAAGGGGAAAGGCAGAGGCCAGTCAGATTTCAGGGACACCTGCTGTTCTACCACACACCATGCTCTGTCAGACCTTGCCCTCCACGCCTCGGTCCTCAGTGGCCGATAATAGTGGAACTCTGTGATTCACGAGGTTATGGAATTCTGCCATTTACTAGGGCTCAAAAGTCTACCACCCACTGATACTGAAATTCTACTTCAAGCAGATCTCCGATTCGGCCATCAGCCAGGCCTCAGAATCTTGGCATCCCCAGAACTGCCGTCCACACAACTTTTATTTCTGAGAACTCAAGGGTAAGAAGAGAATTTCAACCCCCAAATTAAGAACGGCCAATTCAATACATCAATCTAGTGAATTCCGAGTAAATTGTCAGTTGCCAAACAGCCTCTCAGGATAGCTGTAATTAAAAAACTAACTTCTCACAGCCAACTTTGGGCCCACCCATTGGTGACTGTGCCCCCTTCTCCCTCGGGGAATATTCCAAGAGTCTGTGCTGTCCTGGGCAGCTTCTCTTCCCCCATATGAGTAATAGCTCCTTCAAGGGGTGCGTCGGAGATGTCCTGACAGGAGAGTCTGGCTTCCCGCCAGAGGAACCTCTCACTATTTTCCTCTTGTTCGCCTCCTCTCTTCCCTTTTCCTCCTAAAGGGAAAATCTGAGGGTAGGTGTTCAGTTTAGTCAGCCAGGGTGAGCCGCTTTGACTTGTGGGCGGTAAATACTGCTCCCTCACTCTATGCCTGACCTACAAGCATGTTGTTTCAGCCTACTGCCCTGAAGCTTCCCTCCAGAAACTTCAAGGCAGCAGTACATGTTTTCAGTGTTCCTATCGGCTTGGACAGAACATTCCAGGGCAGCAAAAGTCCGCAGCTCTGGCATCATTCAAATTAAGCCACACTTTCACCTTCCAGCTCTAGGTATTGGCCAAGCTCTTCAACCAGCTTCCCATTCTCTGTAAAACAGGGATAGCAATGCCTCCATTATCGGGTTGTCGTGAGGATTAGAAGACGCCACGTAAATAAAGGGCTTACACCTATAATGATTCCTGGGACATAGGAAATAATTTTTAAAGGCCAATCACATAGAAATGTGTGGGGGGGGTATGTATGTGTACAAGTCTGTGTGCACACATGCATATTCACACATTTATTCACATGTCCATCTGTCAAGTGTCTCTTGCCTACTAAATGCCTGGACTTCGTGTAGATGCTGGATCCATAAACACTGAACAAAAGTGATAAAACTCTATCCTCTATGTTCTAGAGTAATGATAGAACGACAAATAAATATATATGATGACCGGCGTCAGTACGAGCTATGGAGGAAAATCAGGTGTGGTAAGGGAAAGGCATGTTGGAGGGGCTATGGTGCTAATTTGCAGAGAGTGGCCATAGGAAGTCTTTCTGAGAAAGGGGCATTTGAATGGGCCTGAAGGAAAGGAGGGAGTGAGCCACGCGGATGTGCGTGGCGGAACCTTCCCGACAGAGCCGGTAACTCATAACATGTGCAAGCACTGAGGGGAGACAGCTACCTGGCCTGCTGAGGACAGGAAGGAGGCCAGGGGGTCAGAGCAGAGGGGCAAAAGGGACAGTGACAGAGCACAGAGAGGTCACTGAAGGTAGCTCACATGGGACTTTGTGGGCCAGTTTAAGAGATTTGTGTTTTCTTCTTAGGAAGATGGGAAGCCACTGGAGATGTGCGGACAGAGATTTGTCATTCTCCAAATTATGTTTTTGAGGAATCACACTGGTAAGTCTTCGGGGAAGAGACTGGAGGGCGAAGTGCAGAAGCAAGGTGACAAGGTAGGAGGCTCCGGCAACATTGTGGCCAGGGAATCACGCTTGCTCACACTAGAGCAGTGGTAAGAGGGGTCTTGAGAGGTATCGATTAATGGTAACTGTTGAAGTCAGAGCTGACAGACATTGCTGTTGGAACAGGTGTGACTGTGTAAGAAGTCATGGGTGACCCTTACAATGAAGTTCTCGTTTCCTGACACTAGAAATACCACAAAAGAAGGAGTCTGGGGAGAAATCAAGAGTTCATGCGTCTAGTGTGTCTGCTACGGAGACTGTGTGCCAGGCATCGTGCAAAGCCTGGAATTCTGGAATGACCGGACAACATAGGCTTCGCACTTAGGAAACTCAGGTTGCAAAAACAGACATTTACTGTATCCTTACCAGGAGTCAGGTATCGTGCTAAGTGTTTTTCATTTAATGAATTTTACTGTCTGTCTGATGGGGGAGACAGCCATTAAACAAATAATTACCTCACTATTTATTTAATTATGAGTGGGAAATTATGGGGCATATCCCTGGATATAATCTGGGAGAACTGCTCCCCAGGCTTCTTAGGGAAGGTTATACTGGATGAGAGGAGAGAAGAGATATTTTCAAGGGTCTGGCCATCATGGAAAGACTTCCTGTCATACTCAGTTTGAGACCACTCATTATTTCACAGGCACAATACTTACCCACTGACCCCGGGAAAGGAGAGGACCTCCTACCTGAGCCCAGACATTACCTGCTCAGACCCACTCTCACACACCTGCTAGCCATTTCCCCAAAGGACAGACCATCCGTTCTCCTTCCCACTTCCCTATCCCAATGGAGCCAATCCAGTAGGAAATATCTTGACTCCAGAATGTAACAAGCTCTCCCTCTGACCACCACATTTCTATAAGAACCCCATTCTCAGTCTCCACTTTACCTCTCCAATCCCATCGGGATGTATAGCACTCATCATCTGATCAGATCACGTCTTGTACAATTCTGAGATGTACGTTATTAGTGCTTGTGTAGTGCGTTCATGCTTTTTAGCAATAACTTCCCAGAAACACCACAAACTCCTTGAGGACAAGGACAGCGCCTTGTTCTGCTTTTGTGGCCCCCAACAAGACACATCACAATGCGAGCCACTCAGATTTGAGATCATTCAAGAGACTATGAACTGAGGACCTTAACCTCTAACGGAGGATATTTGGGGGAGAAAAGTCATCTTGTGAGTACTCAGAGTTCAGCCTGATTTAGGCTAAGCAAAGTGCCCATGAGGCCAAGAAGCAGGCCAGAAAGTCAGGTTATTAAGTTCCAAGGGGAAAAAGGAATAGACCAAAATGTTCAGGTTGGCCTGGTCTGAGTTCGTGAGATTCCTTCCCTGAAGCCAAGTCACAGGGGAGCTAAGTCATGATTGGAAACCATTTTATTTTATTTTATTGCTATGAGAAGTCATTTCTGCAGCAACCAGAAAATAACTGAGCTCCTTACAACATGATATCGTTTCTGTGTGAGGAATCATGGCAGCATAAATTGCCAGTTATAACTAATGGAGTTATTTCTCCAACCTGGATAACCCTTTGACATTTCCCATGTAGTTAATGGAGTCCAGATCTCTGCCTAGCTGGAATAGTTTTACCGTCCACTAGAGCTTATCAGATTAGCCTCTTTAGGCTGAAAAAGATGCTCAGTAAATGATGTCGAACAGACAATGGGGCTCTCCTTGCGCTGGGCATAGCCCAGTGGGGCTAATTTAGGTTTCTCTTTTCTTTTAGGTGTACTTGTGGAGCAAATCTACCACTCTGTTGATTTCTGACTCAAAAAAGGAAAAATTGAGGACCCGGGTGTTCTAGAAACGATCTTTATCAGGAGATAACTATGTTTCAGACAGCTAGTGGAAATACCTTATTATCAGCAGCATCAAGAAACATTAGAAGCATTTAGAAACCATGGTGATTTCAGATATGGCCACAAGAAAGCAAAGATTCAACTTGAAATGTATTGAGTGCCTAGAACTGTTCAGTCAATGACTCTTTGATTTGGCTCAGGCTTGTAATGTGTTAGCACCTGTGCCCCAGTGCACCACGTACTTTGTGTTACGGGTGAAGAAACCAATGCTCAGTGAGGCTGGGTGAGTTGCTTATTGTCAGCAAGACCTAAAGGGCAGAATCACCAAAGTTGGAGCTTCTGTGACCTCCCTCAGCTCCATTCTGCATCACTTGGTAAGAAATGCCACTTAGGGATCTGGGTCCGGCTATGTGGGTATGGTTTCCCAACTGGCTGCACATCAAAATCACCTGAAAAGCTTGTCAGACATCGATCTCTACACCTCGCCTCAGAGGTTCTGATCGCATGGGTGTGGCATGGGCCCCAGAGGTATGGATGTTTGCATAGACAATTCCAGGGCCAGTGTCAGGTTGCCGTGGGTATTCCAGGTGCCTGCCTTCATAAAAAGCACCACAAAGTAACAGGTACGAAGTATTCTAGTTCTTGGTCCTATTGAGTGCATATTTATCCAATTCAAGACAGTAGCACTTTGGGTGTGTAGCATGCCCTGCCTCGTCTGATAAGTATTTCTTGAAGTTGGGGGTGAGAGACAGCAATGGAGAGAAAGCTCTATGATCTTGCCACGTACCGATACCAAGAGACTTGGACCTAGCCACCTCACCTCTCTGAGATTCACTGTCTATATCAGTAAAAGTGGGACTTACAGGCAGTGCCTGGGTGGCTCAGTCGGTTAAGCATCTGACTCTTGATTTTGGTTCAGGTCATGATCTGACGGTTCATGAGATCAAGCCCTGCATCAGGCTCTACACTAACAGCACGGAACCTTCTTGGGATTCTCTCTCCCTCTCTCTCTGTCCTTCCCGCACTTGTTCTTTCTCTCTCTCTTTCTCCCTTTCAAAAATAAACTTAAAAAAAAAGTGGGACTTAGAGTAACCACTCTAGGGGTATTACGAGGTTCAAGTAAAATAATACATGTTTGGGGGCGCCTGGGTGGCTCAGTTGGTTAAGCGTCCGACTTTGGCTCAGGTCACGATCTCTCAGTTTTGTGAGCTCGAGCCCCGCGTCGGGCTCTGTGCTGACGGCTCGGAGCCTGGAGCCTGCTTCGGATTCTGTGTCTCCCTCTCTCTCTGCCCCTCCCCCGCTCACGGTCTGTCTGTCAATAATAAAAAAACATTAAAAGAAAAATTAAAAAAAAAATAATACACGTATTCACGTTAATAGCCAATATCTATCAGAGCTGGAAGTCAAGGGCACAGTATGTGGCCAGACACCCCAGTTTCATCCCAAAGCACCCTCTCACCGGCTGTCAACTAAGGGGAGTTACTTACTTCTCTGTGCCTTGGTGTCATTATCTGTAAAATGAGGAATAATAATGCCACTAGTACCAACTCAGAGATTGTTGGAAGAACCAAATGAATTAACACATAGCAGGTTTGATTTGGATCCTGGTTAATATCAGCAAGGACTTAATAAATAAACTAGTACGCATGCAGGGCATACATATTCTCATCTAGTTTTCACCAATGCTTTTGAGATAGTTACTCTTAGTTTCCCCATTTCACAGATGATAAAACTGAATCCCAGTACCTTGCTCCAGACCTTATAGCTAGCAAATGGTGGAACTGCATTGCTCCAGACCTTGGAAATGCTATGCAGTATTGCCTCCCAGGACAGCCCAACCCTCGTCGTGAATGAGACTCTTAATGCACAGTCCTACCTCTCTTTCTGGCTGTAGGCTTCTGAAAAGGTGGAAACAAGTCACACTGTACCCCTGACATTTGCATAGAATCCTGCTCATGTTAGAAGATGAGCCTGGAACAGCTAGAAAGATGGGAAAGAGGGATAACTCCTGCATTTGGGCAGACATTTTTAAATTTTTGGAAACCCAGAGGAGCACTTGACCAGTCATGCCCCCACCCCCGTGCACGCTTCCTTGACTACAGTTTTCTTCTCCAGTCAGAGCTTCACTGTGTTTCTGCAGGGCTCTGCTAAACAGTATTTTGCTGTGGTTTACACTCTGCTGCTAAAGCCTAGTCATAAATGCTACTCTCTCTGACAGCAAGATCTTAATCCACACGAATGGGTCTCTGGTGCAGGAATGGTGACACTTTGGTACATCTATGAGGGTTTTCATAGGCACGAAACATGTTACAATGCAGAAGGTAACCTTCAGCCCTCTCTTAGAGTCCAACCTGCCACCAAGAGAGCAGAGCTCAGAGACCCCAAGCTGACCTAGCGGTCAGCCCAGTGCGGACACTTGTCTCCGGACCTCCCATTTTCAGGCTGCTGAATCTCAGGGAGGGTTGTTTCTCACGCTGCTTTTCCAAATCGTAGCACCTTTCCTGGCTCCATCTAAAACTGGCCCTCCCCCCGTCTACTTTTAGATTCTGATGTCCCCAGTGCAGAGAGATTTCCTGGAAACAGAGCCAGCCCTTCCCGTAAGCGTATATAACAGAACAGTGATTGCAGAGAGTGGGGCCTGATGGAAAGAAAACCCAGACATGTAAAATTTGACACCTGAACCAGCATAAGCGCCCACACTCCCCCCAACCCCCTCTCCCTGCTTCACTCCCGCCTTCAATACGTCCCTAATTTTATTTGGGGGAAAACCACAACCAGAAGGTAACACCAGGAGCCAAATTCCCTGGCAGCAGCCATGCTTTTAAAAGGGAGAGATGAAAAAATTGTCAAGACCTGTGGGGATTTCTAACACATTAGGAGGGCCCCCAAAAGACTGTGTTACACCAAGCATAATATTTTATTTTTCTTTAAGAGCTTTCTTAATTGATTCCACGCAAAAGGCTTGCAGGTAATGAGTTTTAAATAAATAATAATTATGTGCCACCATCCTGTCTGGCCAAAAAAAGTAAATGTCTTTTGCTGTGACTTAGGTAAGCGTGGGGGATAGGAAAGAGGTCTGTGTGACAAATGTGGACCTCGCTGCAAAGGCAGGGCCTTGATTCTTGGGCCCAGACATAATCGAATCTGACTTAGACGCTCACTGCTTTGTCAACAATTTTGCCCCAAACATGGTGCTGGGTCTTGGTGAGGTGGAGATAATGGACTGCATACCAGGAGGCTGAGAATCATTAAAATGGGAGGTCTGCTTGGGCTTCAACCTTTCTGAGACACTGCAGTACCAAGGTGAAGTCCTCCAGGCCTCCAGCCTTTCCACACGCACATCTCTGTCCTGGAATGCCCTCCCTCTCTTCCGATCCTGGGGATGGTCATTAGGGCTCTTTACCAGGTTTTGGATTCCTTTCCTTCCAAGCATATGGTAACACTGCAACTCCCCGTCCACTTGACGAGGCATTTGTGACCATGGAGCTAGATTTGGTTAATGAAATATAACCGAATGCAATGTTTGTCCCTTCAGGCAGAAGCTGTGAGAGCCAGTGCTTACTTGTGTCTCACTGTCTTCTTCTCACTACTTTTCAGACGGTAAAGACTCTATCAGCCTGGGCTCTGCAGTAATGAGACATAAAGTGAGATCCTCAACTGACCAAGATGGTCATAGCATGAGAAAGAAGTAAGCCTTAATCTACATTTCATATACCTTAAATCTTACAACAGCTAGAAGCTGTTTGTTACACAGCATAGCCTAGACTCAGCTGACAAATGGATGCTCCCTCCACTATTCCCATTTACCTGGCTAATTCCAGCCATCCTTCAGATCTTCACTTCATGGCTCTTCCCCAAAAGAAGACTTAACTGACCACTCTATGCCCCAGTTTTGTCTGGCACCCATAAGCTGGTTCCTATCATCTCCAAAGCACCCCAGCATAAGACTTAGCTCATTATCACGTTAACAGGTTTGTTAGTTCGTTTATCCACAGCCACAGAAGGCTATGAACTCCTATGGAAGAGGCTATGCCTCATACACCATTTCATCCCCAGTATCTAGTGCAACACTTGATAAGAGGTAACTATATTTACATGTCCATATATAGCTGTGTCCATAACAACTTGTTGAATTCATTCTCTAACTATTTCTGTTAAGTCACTATGATAATAGTTCTCAATTAATGCTGATCAGAAGCCCTAACACACACACACACACACACACACACACATACACACTCCTGTGTATTTAAGACATATACAATAGTAATAGGCACACTATTATTTTAGAACTAAAGGAAAGAATGGTGGCTGACCTAAAGAAAAGCACTCCCTATGCCTGGCCTTAATTTTACTCATTTTACTTTTTTTACTTAATTTTACTTGTAAATTTTGTTGCTGGAAAAGTAGATTGTGGGCTTCGGAGTCAAACAAGCCTATGTTCAAATCCCTGCTCTGCCGTTTTTCAGATGTGTGACCTTGATCTCTTCAGGCTTTTGTTTCCTTATTTACAAGAAGAGGAAAATATGCCTATCTCTTACAGTTAGTCATAAAGGTCAAATAAGATAATGGGTGTGATGTGTGATGTGCCCATCATCTGAAACATGGGAGGCAATCAATGAAACTGAGGGATATTAATATTGTTAATATGATAATAACTATGTGTTTACAGATTTCACTCTTGCTGCTAGCCCTTGCTGAGGGCTTGGACCTGGTCTTATTTATCTTTGTGCTCTCAGTTTTTAGCAGTCCTTGTATATGGCAAATGAAATGACTATTCATTCATAAATGACTATTCATTCATAAATGAATGATACAAGACTTGGGATAAAAATAAATGTATTTGTCCTAGATACCCTTGATTCTCCCAAGACTACAAGCGAATGGAGAAATAAAATTTATATCCTATAGGCTTGACTCATGCCCCACTCTAGTCATTTACTTATTTATAAAAGGGTTCAATGTTCAATGCCTAATAACCAAAGCTGTGATTATGACTAGTGACATTAGAAATACAAATGAAGAGATGCCACAACCAGCATATCATCCTGCATGCAGTGGGTACTCTGTAAGCCTAAGTCAAATTGAATCGGATTGGACTGGATAGAGATAACTTGAATTGAATTGAATTGAGTTGAGTTGAACTGAATTATAATAATTTCATAAATCTGAGAGAATATTAGTGTTTTTTTTAAGGAGAGGCTCTGTTTTGTTTTCTATCTCCTTAGTGCCTAGCACAGAGTGGGAACCTAATGAATATTAATGAAAAAATGAATAAATTGGCAGCCAGATAGTAGCCTGTCAACATGACAGTCCAGATGCCCTGTGGAGAACAAGGGATTCAGAAAGCCTGCCAAGAAAATGATGGAATCTGTTTAATCCATCTGCACTGATGAACATGAAAAGAAAGTCAAGAGCAAATGAAGAAATAAGGACAGTTTACTGTTCCATGATCACTGAATTCTTTATAACAATTAGGAAGCTGATCAGCCCTTCAGGCTATATAATTGCATGTAACAAATAGTTTTACCCTTTGAAAAGTATAAAACTCCAAATTGCACAACATTGAAATGCCTTGCCAAAGGAAGAAACTAAACTCCAAGGGATTCTCAACACCTGTCACCTTGTGGAGTTCTGCAGGGCCTGCTTACTCTGTTTGTCCTTTCCAGCATCTCCAGGCATGAGGTAGCATCCCTCCTCCACACTTACCACAGTTGAACACCCAGGCCAATGGCTGGTGAGTGACTGGGATGGGTAAGGCACTTCCAAAGAGAGGAGGAAAATGCTGATTGTCACTTCAGCCAGGATAGGCAGTCTCTAACCAACCCACATTGTTGGGGAAGAGCTTAAGTCCCCCAGCTCTCCAGTCCAGATCCAAACACAAACACCGTCATGGATGAGTTATAAACTCATAGACCTTCAGGACCAAAGAGGGGAATCGGGCATAACGTAACCAAGGTCCTTCACTGGGGTGGGGGTGGGGGTGGGGGGTGGGAGATAAAGCCCGGCATGGTGAAGAAACTGGTCAATGTAGCATCAGAGACAAGCTTCATATCTCTCAACCACCAAGACAGTAGGCTATCCAGGTCTCTCCTGCCTGAGAGCTTCATGACCACCCTCAAGGTTGTCCTATGTTGGCCTTCAAAAGGGTAACTATTTGGGCAACCTGATCGTGAATTAGTTTAGTGGAGGAGAGGTAAGAGCCCATGAAATGGAAAATGTAGACTTGTGTGATACTGACATTTGATCCAGAGAAATTCCTTTATTATGGCTATAAGTGTTAACAATAGCCTCTTTAATACGGGCTGTGGAAAACATTATCTGGACCAAAGCACAAGTCTATGAACCAGGGCAAAACCAGAAATAAGGAAAACTGTGAAGTTAGAGCATGACGTCTCTGGTGTCCCGATTCAGGATCTCTTTATATCTTCCTGCCACTTTTTATCTCTCCTTGCTCTGTCTGTATCAAATTCTGGTCTCAGACTCCTCATTCACACTGAGGTAATAAATGATTGACAGCAAAGTGGCCGCTTAGAGAGGCATTTGAGGTTAAAGACATGAAGTGTGATTGTTTTAATGATTATATTAATTATAAATAATTACGATATAATTAATTATAAATAATTTTTAATCATTTATATTAAATATCAATAACATGCAGTATTGCATTAGTTTCAGCTTATTTAACAATTTTACACATTTCTCGGTGCCCAATTTCTTTTATCTGTTGCACTGATCCCTCAACCCAACTTTCCTCTAGCAATCACCAGTTTATTCTCTCATATTTAAGAGTCTGATTTTCTTTTTTCTTTGTTTATTTGTGTTTTGTTTCTTAAATTCTATATATGAGAGAAATCATGGCATTTGTCTTTCTCTGAATGACTTATTTCACTTAACATAATACCCTCTAGATCCACCCATGTTATTGCGAATGGCAAGATTTCATTCTTTTTTATGGCTGAATAATATTCCTGTGTGTGGGTGTGTGCGTGCATGTGTGCGTGTGGGCATGCACACACACACACACACACACACACACAGTCTTCTTTATCCATTTATCTATGGATGGACACTTGGGTTACTTCCATACCTTGGTTATTGTAAATAGTGCTGTAATAAATATATGAGCACATGCATCTTTTCAGATTCATGTCTCTTTGGGTAAATACCCAATAGTAGAATTACTGGGCATATAGAAATTCTATATTTTTTGAGGAAACTGTGTACTGTTTTCGACAGTGGCTGCACCAATTTGCATTCCCAGCCACAGTGCACAAGTGTTCCCTTTTCCATACACCTTCCCCAACACTTTTTATTTATTTTGTTTTTCATTTTAGCTATTATAACAAATATAAGATACTATCTTGTGGTTCAAATTTTCATTTCCCAGATGATTGTTGATGTTGAACATCTTTTCATGTGTCTAATGGCCATCTGTATGTTTTCTTTGGAAAAATGTCTATTCATGTCCCCTGCCCATTTTTTCATCGGACTATTTGGTTTTTGGCTCTTGAGTTGTATAATTTCTTTATATTTTTTGGATATTAATCCGTTTAATCCACTAATTCATTTTAAATGTTTATGTATTTATTTGAGAAGAGGGGAGGGGCAGAGAAAGAGGGAGGCAGAGAATCCCAGGTAGTCTCCGTGCTGTCACCACAGAGCCTGACGAGGCACACAACCTCATGAACCGTGAGATCCCAACCTGAGCCAATATCAAGAGTTGGAGGCTTAACCAACTGAGCCACCCAGGTTCCCCTCCATTAATCCATTTTAAATCATTTTGAGTCTGTGTATATGGTGTAAGAAAGTGGTCTAGTTTCATTCTTTTGTATGTGCCTGTCTACTTTTCCCAGCACCATTGGTTGAGGAGACTTTTTCCCATTGTATATTCTTGCCTCTTTTGTTGTAGACTAATTGACCATATAAGTATGACTTTATTTCTAGACTCTCTATTCTGCTCCATTGATTTACATGTCTATTTGTGTGCCAGTACCTTACTGTTTTGATTACTACAGCTTTGTAGCATATCTTGAAATCTGGGATTGCAATACCTCCAGCTTTGTTCTTTTTCAAGATTGCTTTGGCTCTTCAGGGTCTTTTATAGTTCCATACGAACTTGAGGATTATTTGTTCTAGTTCTGTGGGGAAATGCTGTTGGTATTCTGATAGGGATTACATGATATCTGTAGATGGTTTTGGGTGATATGGACATTTAACAATATTGGTTCTTGTGAACTTGTGGTTATTGACCTATCACACCGGGGACATCAGAACTGGAGAGAGACATGGAGTCTGAGATAAAGAACATTCCCTACAACAAACAATCATCCAGCCCAAAGTACCAGTAATGCTAAGGTTGGAGCGACCCCTGCTCTGGGTTATCGCAAGTTGCTTAAACTCCCGGCATGAATTGTCAGGTGAACAATTGATAGCAACCTGCCATCTGCATAACTATGCACCTCAGCCTTTCTCCAGAAAGGAGGTGTCCAGGCCCCTGCTTACAACATTCTCAGTCTCTCATCAGCACCATCACCATGGGAGCCCTGCATGTGTGCATGCTACACAGTCTCATCAAGTATCTCCCACCCTTAAGGTCATCCTGGGACAGAGGCAGTATTTTTACTCCTCTTCCACAGACTAGGAAACCGGAGGGGGGGTGGGGGCAACCTATCAAGATCATTCAGAGAGAAAAAGGAAGAGTCAGAATTCCCACCCAGATCTGCCCCAACTCCAGAAACCAAGTTCTCCCTATTCATACTTCAGACAAGAGTGCTGCCTCCAAAAGCTGGAAACTTTTAAGAAGTGTTCAGGGGCAGATCAACAGTATAAAGTGCCATCCAACACTATTTGTAAAGATTATGTATCCTGAGTCACATTTCAGAAACTGGACATTTCTACCTGGGCTAAGCTAGGTGTAGTAGGTAAAATAATGTCCCCTCCCAAGCTGTTGCTGTCTTAATTCCCAAAACCTGTGACTATATTCCCTGAGATGGCAAAAAGAGATTTTGCAGGTGTGATTAAGGACCTTGAGCATATGTAGCCTAGATTATCCAGGTGGACTCAAGATCATCACAAGGGTCCTTATAAGAAGGAAGCAGGAGGGTCAGGATCAGAGAAGATGTGATGACGGAACCAGAGGTCATAGGCGTATCGACCAGGAGGCAAGGAATGCGGGTGGCCTCTAGAAGCTGACAAAGACAAAGAAACAAATTCTCTACTAGATCATCTGTGAGGAATACAGTCTTGCGGGCACCTTGATTTCAGCCCAGTGAAACTGATTTCAGACATCACCTCTAGACTATAAAGATAGTAAATTTGTATTGTTTTAAGCTAACAAGTTTATGGTAATTTGTTACGGTAGCAATAGGAAAGTAATATACTCCAGTATTCTCCAGTAATATATTCCAGTATTCTCCAGTATTTTAATCCAGTATTTAATCCAGTTGCCACATAAATACAGGACACCCAGTTAATATTGAATTTTAGAAAAACAGCAAGTGATTTCTTTAGTATAAGTATGTCCCATGCAATATTTGTTTGTCTTGTACTTAAAAAAAAAATGTTATCTACTTATTTTGAGAGAGAGAAAGCACAAGGGAGGGGCAGAGAGAGAGGGAGACAGAGAATCTCAAGCAGGCTCCACACTGTCAGCACAGAGCCTGATGCAGGGCTCGAACCCACAACTGTGAAGATCGTGACCTCAGCCAAAGTCAACAATTGGATGCTTAACCAACCGAGCCACCCAGGCGCCCCTGTTTGTCTTGTACTTTTATTTGCTCAGTCTGGGAACTCTGATCAACCCAGATCCTCCCTCCTAACTAACCTCTGAGTCCCCACTATTTTCCATCCTGCCCATCTACTCAGTCACCATAGTGTTGTTACACCTGCCACTCTGGGGTTAGTCTATGACTCAACAGAGTGAAATTATCAAGACCTCAGACAAACAGCTCTGAGGCAAAGTTATTATTCTATATCATTGCCTATCAGTTATTTATAGTCTATAACGCAATGCCATATGTAATGGGTACTATGTTTTCCTATTGTGTTGTAACATCATCCAACTCGTCAGAACCACCATTGGAGGGATGGATTGGCCTGGTGAAAACAGCCATGCCGGGTTTTTGGGTTTTTTGTTTTAACAATCTGTGTGCATTTTTGAACCTGAAAATCATTGCTCTTTTTAGATAAAAGAAAACTCTCCTTTGAATTCAAAGAGAAAGATAGAATTCATCTTTTCTGACAAATTGATTTCCTAAGAAACAGGGTAAAGCAAACGAGGTGCCTAGGGCACAAAATTTAAGGAGGCTCTTACTTTTAGATGCCAATCCCGCATTTGCACAGCCTGTGGAATAAAGCCCCTTTTTAAATTTGGCATTCTCTGAACCTCCCCTGCTTCTCTCTAGCCTGTCCCTGCTAAGAAATCTCACCTGCATGCATCAACAGAAGCCAGAGCTAGTCTGGCCTGTTCCCATGGCCTATGGAAAATTGAGGCCCGGAAAGATGTAGATAATCCAAGATGCACTTAGCTGAGTGACTGTGGTGGGCCTGGTGGTGGCAATCCCACCATTTGTGACACCTGTCCCTTACTGGGCTACAGCCAGATGATGAAGTCTATACCTCACTCTAGCTTCAGGAAAAAGCCCCATCCTGACTGAATTAAACATATCAGAATAATTCCTTATCCCTGGCCTCAGTGATTAGGCACCTAAACCGCTAACAGATGGTGTGTCCTTGGCCACGATAGTTAGCTCCAGCTCCAGCAGATACACATGGGGCAGAGTGAAACCCATGTCTTTCAATCCATGGATAGAGAAGAAGATCTCTCTTTCTTGATGGTGTGGAATACAAATGAAAAGGCTGGAACCATTGCACCCATTTCATCACTATGAGGAAAGCCAGCATGAGAATAAAGCTGTTACATAGGGAAGGGCAAAGGTGAAAGAATCATAGAAAGGAAGCCAGCGTCTTTGTCAAACCTCATCTGAAGGATCAGCTACTTTTGTACTGTTCTGTTATGTGCGCAAATGAGTTCTGATTAGTATTTAATCCAGTTTGAGTTAAAATATTCTACTAATTTCACGTGCCTGTGTGGCTCAGTCGGTTAAGCATCCAACTCTTGATTTTGGCTCAGGTCATGAGCTCACCATTCATGAGACTGAGCCCATGTTGGGCTCTGTGCTGAGAGCTTAGGATTCTCTCTCCCTCTCTCTCTGCCCCTCCCCCTCAGACACACAGGCATTCTCTCTCACCTTCTCTCTCTAAAAAATAAAAGTATAAATATTTTTAAAATCCTTAAAAAAAAAAAAAAGAACTTTCTGCAGCGATAGAAATGTTCTGTGTCTGTCTTATCTAAATGACCGTTGAACATTTCAAACGTGACTAATGTGAATAAGGAACTGGCTCTTAAATTTTATTCATTTTAATTAATTTAAATTTAAATAGCCACATGTGACTAGTAGCTACCATGCAAGACAGTGCAGCTGTAGAAGCTTCTTTACCTTCATTTCAGTTGTTGCTCCTTCAGAATACCTCTCCTTGATCCTTTCTTTCTTTCCCCCAGAGCTGGATTAGGCTCACCTCTTCCCTGATCCCATAGCAAATGGGCATGCCTTTAACATTGCAATTACCTCTCTTAGAATACTTTCTTACAGTGCCTATCTTCCTCCTTTGCTTGAGATTTTTGAAGGCAAGTCTATTCCTATGCCATAATGCCTAGCAGAAGCATAGTTTTTGTAACTGTAACTATTGTTAACTGTAGTTGTATTGTAACTATTGAATTGCATGAGTTTATATGTGGTTCAGCTGTGTATTAGACGTTGAAAGGCTTTATAACTTATAATACTTTAAGGCAACATAAAATGTTTGCTATCTTTGTTAGTTACTGTTAATATTCTTGGTTATTAACCTGGAACTGCAGAGGGGAGGGAACCGATTCCCCGGAGAGACAAAAGGGAGTGGGGGAGAGAAAGTGCAACATCAAGTTTGCACAAGAGGAAAACCTCTGCAGACCTCAGACTGGGGAGCAAGAGGTGCTGAGCGTCCCTTTTTTTTTTTTTTTTTTTTTTTTGGCAAACAGTGCTTGGAGATCAAACTTGGAGGTTTTGGAAGTGCACCACTTTCTCTGCAGCAAAGCTATGGCACAGGCTCTTGGCGAGGAAAGATTTGGCCCCAGAGTAGATAGCATTGTATAGGAATCTCTGGGGCACAGTGGGAAAGAACATTCCCCTTCCTGAAGTACTTTTGGAAGAGGGTATATTGCCTCCCCAAGGATAAAAAACCCTGTAGGTGCCATTCAAAGGCCTTTCATCAGCAGGGGACGGAGGCACACCCAGAGGGAATATAACCTTTCCTGCTTTTAGTACTGCTATACCATAGACTCTACGCACTGTGCAGGTAGGTGAGGGACTGTTTCTCAGGGACAGAGGACTTCCCACAGCATGGGGAGTCTCTACTCCAGAGGAGGGGAGTGGATCTGTGTGGTGCCAGGTCCTTTAAGACTTGAGGTTTTAAATCCCAGCTGTGTTCCAAAGAAAAAACACAGGAGAGCTGTGGCACAGGGCGAGCTGACCGCCCTCCCTAATCTGCAAGGGTTGCCTGAACAGTGCCGAGTGTGAGATCCCCAACCCAGGAAGGAGAGATTGAAGCGATGCCATTGTCCCCCCTCAACACGAACACGGTGGGGCTTCAGAGAGCAGCTCCCAGTGGAGGGGGGACCCCTGACACCAATGCCCGCCCTCTCCCCTTCTCTACCCCCATGCCTGGCAACTACTTATTTACTGGGGCAAGACTAACTCTGAGCCACCAGAGCCGGCCTCTCCTCCAGAAGACCAGCACAGTCAGCAGCCCCCCAGTGACACTGAAAATCGAATGCTTCAGAATGACACCTGCAGTGCCGGTGGAAATGGGACCAGGCTTACTTTTATTTTTCTTTCTTTCTTCCTTTTTTCTTTCGGAATAAGTCTCATAGTTTCTTGTCTGTTTTTTCATTTCCTTTTCTCCTTTTGGGGGTGGGCTTTCCCCCACCCCTTTTTTCTAGGCTTATTTCAACAAACAAATCAAAGCACACTTAGTTAAAGGTGCAAACACTCCCCAGTACAAGTAAGGAGGAGCTCTGCAGAGGACTGACCAGTAGGAAAGAGCAGCCAAAACACAACAGCAGAGTGCACACAGCATACAACAAAAACACGTCCCGGAGTGCCAGGTCCTGGAGAGTGTCTGATCCCCTTTTAATATAGCGGTATTCTCAGGGGCAGGGCACATACCACACTTTTAAAACATGCAAAAGACAGAATGCAGCCAAAATGACAAGAAAGAGCAATTTTCCCTAAAAGAAAGGTCAGGGAGAAATCACAGCCAGGGACTTGCTCCAAACAGATATAAGTAATGTATCTGAACAAGAATTTAGAACAACAGTCATATGACCACTAGCTGAGCTTGCAGAAAAGCACAGGAGACACCAGAGAAACCCTCGCCACAGAGATCAAAGACCCAAATAGTCAAGCAGAAATTAAAAAGGCTATAACTGGGATGCAAAACTGACCGGATCGAGTCACAATGAGGATTGAAGAAGCAGAGGAGGGAATAGGTGATATAGAAGATCAAATTGTGGGAAAAAGAGGGAAAGGAAATGATTCGATCACAAAGGCAGACTTAGAGAACCTAGGAATTCCATAAAACGAAACAATATCAGTATCCTAGAAGTCCCAGAAGAAAAAGAGAGGAAGAAGGAGCAGAAGGTTTCTTTGACAAATTATAGCCGAGAACTTCCCTAATCTGGGGAAGGAAACAGACATCCACATTCAAGAGGCAGAGAGAATTCCCCTCAAAATCAACAAGTAGGTCAACATCATGATATACCATGGTTGAAACTTGCGAAATACAAAGAGAAAGAGAGAATTCTGAAAGCAGATAAGGACAAAAGGTCCTTAACCTACAAGGGTAGACACATAAGGTTAGCGGCAGATCTGTCCACAGAAATTTGGCAGGCCAGAAGGGAGTGGCAGGAGATATTCAATGTGCTGAATGAAAACAACATGCGGCCAAGAATTCTTTATCCAGAAAGGCTGCCATTCAGAATAGGAGAGAGAGAGAGTTTCCCAGACCAACAAAAACTAAAGGAGTTCCTGACCACTAAACTAATACTGCAAGAAAATTTTAAGGGAGACTCTCTGAGTGGAGGGGGAAAAAAATAAGACCAAAGCAACAAAGACTACACAGGGCCAGAGAACACCACCAGAAACACCAACTCTACAGTTAATACAATGGCACTAAATTCGTATCTTTCAATAATCACCCTGAATATAAATGTACTCAATGCTCCACTAAAAAGACATAGGGAATCAAAATGGATTCTAAAAAAAGCAAGATCCATCTGTATGCTGCCTACAAGAGACTCATTTTAGACCTAAAGACACCTGCAGATCAAAAGTGAGGGGATGGAGAACCATCTGTTATGCTAATGGATGTCAAAAGAAAGCTGTGGATCAAGTCCTCCATCGGGCTCTGCACTGGGTGTGAAGCCTGCTTGAGATTCTTTCTCAGTGTCTCTGTGTCTCTCTGTCTCTCTCTCTCAAATAAAATTTAGAAAAAGAAAAAAAGAAAGAAGAAGAAAGCCAGAGTAGCTGTGCTGATATCAAACAAATGAGTTTAAAACAGAGCGCAACAAGAGGTGAAGAAGGGCATTATATCATAATTAAGGAGTCTATCCACCAAGATTTAACAATTGTAACTATTTATGTTCCCAACTTGAACACCCAAATATATAAATCCATTAGTCATAAACATAAAGAAACTCATTGATAATAATACCATAATAGTAGAGGACTTTAATACCCCCATCTACAGCAATGGATAGATCACCTAAGCAGAAAATAAACAAGAAACAATGGCTTTGAATGACACACGGGACTGGTTGGACTTAACAAATATATTCAGAACATTTCATCTTTAAAGGAGCAGAACACACATTCTTCTTGAATGTACTTGGAACATTCTCCAGAACAGATCACAGACTGGGTCACAAATCAGTCCTCAGCAGGTACAAAAAGACTGAGATCATACCACGCATATTTTCAGATCACAACACTATGAAACTTGAAATCAACCACAAGAAAAAATTTGGAAACCTCTCAAATACATGGAAGTTAAAGAACATCCTACTAAAGAATGAATGGGTTAACCAGGAAATTCAAGAAAACATTGAAAAAATATGTGGAAGCAAATGAAAATGAAAACACAACAGTCCAACTCCTTTGGGATATAGCAAAGACAGTCCTAAGAGGAAAGTACATTTCAGTTTAGACCTGTCTCAAGAAGCCAGAAAGGCCCTAAATATACAACCTAACCTTACACCTTAGAGGAACTGGAAAAGGAGCAGCAAATAAAGCCTAAAGCCAGCAGAAGAAAGGAAATATTAAAGATTAGAACAGAAATAAATAGTATAGAAACAAACAAACAAACAACAACAACAAAATAAAACAGTAGAACAGACCAATGAAACTAAGAACTGGTTTTTTATTTCATTTTTTATAATGTTTTATTTATTTTTCAGAGACAGAGACAGAGTGTGAGGAAGGGAGGGGCAGAAAAAGAGAGGGGGACACAGAATCTGAAGCAGGCTCCAGGTTCTGAGCTGTCAGCACAGAGCCTGATGTGGGGCTCGAACTCATGGACCACAAGATCATGACCTGAGCCGAAGTCAGACGCTTAACAAACTGAGCCACCCAGGCCGTAAGAACTGGGTTTTTTTAAAGAATAAACAAAACTGATAAATCCTTAGCCAGACTTCTCAAAAAGAAAAGAGAGAGAACCCAAATAGGTAAAATCATGAATGAAAGACGAGAGATCACAACAAACACCACAGAAATATTAACAAGTATAAGAGAATACTATGAAAAATTATATGCCAACAAACTGGGCAATCTGGAAGAAATGCACAAATTTCTAGAAACTCACAAACTACTAAAACTGAAACAGGAAGAAATAGAAAATTTGAATAGACCCATAACAAGTAAAGAAACTGAATCAGTTATCAAAAATCTCTCAACAAAAAAGAGTCCTGGGCCAGATGGCATTCCAGGGAAATTCTACCAAATATTTAAAGAGGAGTTAATACCTATTCTTCTCAAACTGTTCCAAAAAATAGAAATGGAAGGAAAGCTTCCAAACTCATTCTATGAAGCCAGCATTGCCTTCATTCCAAAACCAAAGACCCCACTAAAAAAAAGAATTACAGGCCAATATCCCTGATGAACCTGGATGCAAGTGTTCTCAACAAGATACTAGAAAATCAAATTCAACAGCACATTAAAAGAATTATTCACCATAATCAAGTGGTATTTATTACTGGGCTGCAGGGCTGGTTCAATAATCACAAGACAATCAATGTGATACACTACATAATAAAAGAAAGGATAAGAACCATTTAATCCTCTCAAAAGATGTAGAAAAAGCATTTGACAAAATACAGCATCCTTTCTTCATAAAAACCCTCAAGGAAGTAGGGATAGAAGGAACATCCTTCAACAATATAAAGGCCATATATGAAAGACCCACACCTAATATCATCCTCAGTGGGGTAAAACTGAGAGTTTTCCCCCTAAGGTCAGGAACACAACAGTGCTGTCCACTCTCACTTTTCAACATAGTCCTGGAAGTCCTAACCTCAGCAATCAGACAACAGAAAGAAAAAAAAGTTATCCAAATTGGCAAAGAAGAAGTCAAACTGTCATTCTTCACAGAAGACATGATTCTCTACGGGGAAAGCCCAAAAGACTCCACCAAAAAACAGCTAGAATTGATATATGAATTCAACAAAGTCATAGGATATAAAATCAAAGTACAGAAATCGGTTGCCTTTCTACACACCAATAATGAAACAACAGAAAGAGAAATCAGGAATCGATCCCACTTACAGTTGCACTGAAAACCATAAAATACCTAGGAATAAACCTAACCAAAGAGGTCAAAGATCTGTACGCTGAAAACTATAGAAATCTTTTGAAAGAAATTGAAGAAGACGTAAAGAAATGGAAAAAGATTCCATGCTCCTGGATACGAAGAACAAATATTGTTAAAATGTCAATACTACCCAAAGCAATCTACATATTCAATGCAATCCCTATCAAAATAACACCAGCATTCTTTGAGGAGCTAGCACAAACAATTCTAAAATTTGTATGGAACCCAAACAAGACCCCAAATAGCCTACATAATGTTGAGCAAAGCTGGAGGCATCATAATCTGACTTTAGCCTCTGCTACAAAGCTGTAATCATCCAGACAGTATGGTATTGACACAAAAAGAGACGCATAGATCAATGGAACATAATAGAAAACCCAGAAATGGACCCACAAATGTATGGCCAGCTAATCTTCAACAAAGGAGGAAAGAATATCCAATGGGAAAAAGACAGTCTCTTCAGTAAACAGTGCTAGGAAAACTTCACAGCAACATGCAGAAGAATGAACCTGGACCACTTTCTTACACCATGCACAAAAATAAATTCAAAATGGGTAAAAGACCTAAATGTAAGACAGGAAACCATCAAAATGCTAAAGGAGAAAACAGGCAGCAACCTCTTTGACCTTGACTGCAGCAACTTCTTACTAGACATGTCTGCAGAGGCAAGGGAAACAAAAGCAAAAATGAACAATTGGGACCTCATCAAGATAAAAAAACTTCTGTACGGCAAAGGAAACAATCAACAAAACTAAAAGGAAACTGACAAAATGGGAGGAAATATCTGCAAATGACATATTGGATAAAGGGTTAGTATCCAAAATCAATAAAGAACTTACCAATCTCGACACCTAAAAAACCAAACAATTCAGTGAAGAAATGGGCAAAAGACATGAACAGACACTTTTCCAAAGAAGACATCCAGATGGCTAACAAACACATGAAAAGATGTTCAACATCACTCATCATCAGAGAAATACAAATCAAAACCATAATTACATACCACTTCACACCTGTCAGAATGGCTAAAATTAACAACTCAGGAAACAACGGATGTTGGTGAGGAGATGGAGAAAGAAGAACGGTTTTGCACTGTTGGTGAGAATGCAAACTGGTGCAGCCACTCTGAAAACAGTATGGAGGTTCCTCAAAAAGTTAAAAATAGAATCATCCTATGACCCAGCAATTGCACTGCTAAGTATCCAAAAGATTAAAAAATGCTGATTCAAAGGGGTACATGCACTCCCATGTTTATAGCAGCGCTATCAACAATGGCCAAACTATGGACAAAGCCCCTTGACTGATGAATGGATAAAGATGTGGTGTATATATACAATGGAATACTACTCACTGGTCAAAAAGAATGAAATCTTGCCATTTGCAATGGTGTGGAGGGAACTAGAGTGTATCATACTAAGGGAAATAAGTCAGTCCGAGAAAGACAAATATTATATGATTTCACTCATATGTAGAATTTAAGAAACAAAACAGATGAGCATGGGGGAAGGGAAAGAAAAATCAGACAAAAAAAGAGAGAGAAGCAAACCACAAGAGACTCTTAAATACAGAGAACAAACTGAGGGCTGCTGGAAGGGAGGTGGGGGGGGATGGGCTAGATGGGCGACGGGCATTAAGGAGGGCACTTGCTGGGATGTGCAGTGGGTGTGACGTGAATCACTGGGTTCCATTCCTGAAACCAATACTACACTATTTGTTAAGGAACTTGAATTTAAATAAAAAGATACATCTTTGTTACCTTTGGATCAATAGCTTGCTCTTTTTTATTGCTGGGTAGTATTCCACTGTAGGCATGTACCATGGTTTGAGGAGTCCACTTAAAACTTTGGGTTTTTTTCAACCCAATAAAAGTGTTGCTGTCATTATTAAAAAAAAAAAAAAATCCTCCTGGCTGAGCCCATTGTCAGAGCTTGGACCAGACAAACATTAGGATATTCATTTCACTTCCCCTCTCTGGGTCTGTTTCTCTGAGAGAAGTGGAAGATTACACATGATCATCTTTGGTGCCCCTTCCAATACATCATCTTATAATTGTAGTCTAAGGTTTTGTGGAATAAAAGGAGGAGGAGGAGGAGGAGGAGGAGGAGGAGGAGGAGGAGGAGGAGGAGGAGGAGGAAAAGGAGGAGGCACCAAGGGAAGCAGCAGCAGCAATGTATAAAGGATGGGATATAAATTCGTCCTCATGATAAATACTGCACAGTGAGACTTTCAAAATTGGCCAAATGAAGAAATACCAGCATGTAAGCCCACAGGTTGGCCCTAGACCCTTCCTGCAGACCCCTGTTCTTCTGAGCAGCTCTGAAAGGGCTGGCAGACCCTCTCCAGCAGGAGGACCCTGCTGCTGCTCTTTTCCCGGCTCATCTGAGCATCATCTAGTGCTAGGGTCCGACAGAGAGGATCTGTGTCCTAGTCTGCTTCTGCCTACCCTGCTCAAGGCACACTGGGAAGTAACCTCAAGTGTCCCCTGGTCTTTAGTGGGACCTCGCACATCTTAAGGAGCAGTGAGGCGAGTGACCCAGGGCAGCCTGCTCTGCACCGATCTCCTTTTCCCAGAGGGTCAGTGGTCCAAGTCCCATTGCCAGCTTTCCGCTTCACTCTTTACCATGAGTTTTTCCTCTCTTCTGGCATTCAGGAAAGTATCGTTTCCATTTTCAAGTTGTTTCAAGAGAAACGACTCTGCCTTACACTTGAGAATTTGCCAAGCACTCGTTTTTATTATGGCTGCTAATTCTTTATTGTATTGCATTTTCTTTTGGCTATTTAAAACCCTTTATGTATGCAGTTTGAATTGGGGGAGACTTCTGGCTTAAGAGGGTGTGCAGAGAATTCTACAAGAATCAAAATTTTAAAGATTCTTAAAGGGTGGGGGGAATCTATTCCAGGATGGGCTTATATTCTAGAATAATAGTGTACCCCCCAGAAAGACTTAATGGAGAAATGATCACAAATGAGCAAACTCACTCAGAAGGAAGATACAAGAAACAACATCACCCTGGTCTTTCAGGTTGGGTTCTAGGAATAAGGACACAGGTGCATAGCAGACTGCCCTGGGCCCCCAGCCTGGCTGCTTCTTAAGACGCAGGAGATTCTCAGTGAAGACAGAGGAGAAACATGAAATTCCTTCCGGATGTGCCTCAGGACAGGGCAGTGCACATAGTAATGACAGACACAAAAAGCTTTTTGCGAACCTCCCCCACATCATCCTATGGGAGCCTCGCAACTACCCTGTAGGATGGGGCTAACAACCTCTTTAGAGCTGAGAAAGGGCTCTAAAGATCCAGCCACAAAGCTTGAAGCTGACAAGAGCCACACTGTCTTATTGTTTCCATCTAGGCCTGTATGATTCTCTTTCTATAATAATATGGGCCTACTTTCTGATTGGCACCATTCCAAGTTCAAAGTCCCCATATAGTCCATATAGTATCCATAATGGGAATAGTAACATTTTCTATATGAGGAAACCATCTGATACCTTACACGTACTTTCACATTTATCTTCCCATTTGATTCTCCCAGCGAACCCGTGGGGTTAAGTATTCACCCCCTCTTTAGGAATAAAGAAATTGAGGCTTACATTCCAGGCACCACGTCAGGTGGCCCAGCCCACACAGCTCTAGGCCGGCTCTGGGGTCAAACAAACTTGGATTCAAGTCTTAACTCTATCAGTTCCCAACCCTGCGACATCATTTGTTTACTGTGTGTCTGTCTTCCCTTCACAATGGAAAACCCATGAGAAGAGGGGTTTTCTCTGATATGTTCACAGCTGAATCCCAGCTCCTAAAACAGAGCCTGGCACATAGAATCCTTTCAATAAATGAATAAATGAATGATGAGTGAACATGATTTATGAAAGCTCTTGGCCAATGGGACAGCACTTGTTCTCATGATTCATCCAATTTGCCTGCTTGAGACATTTACATTTTGAAGGCTCCCAGGGTTGTTTGTTTCCTTCACAGATCACCCCATAACTTTAACCCCCCTACTTGAGTTTCCTGCAGATTACAGCTGAATTTCAGGGTGACAAAATGCCACATTTCCCTTCTTTCTGGTTTCCGCTCTCTCTTTTTCCCCTCCATAACCCACCAACCAGTTTCAACACATCTCTCATTTCAAGTGAAGAGTATTTAAAAGACTGTAAAGTTTATTGAACTCTTACAACACCACATCTGTATTTGTTAAGTGCCAATGACTCAAAAAACATATTAGTCTCTGCTGAAATTCATGTGGTTTTACAAATTAGGGAGAAAGTTCTAGGTTCAGAGTCTTTTGCCAAGTTATAAAAACTTGTTACACACCTTTTGCAAGGCTCTGTTTTCTTCCTTCCTATTGTCATTTAGTCTGTAGCTTGAAGCAACAGAGTGAACTGTATCTCTGTATTCTCACTGAAAATATAGAAAAAAGATCATCCCTTTTTTAAGGGCACCTCCAAGGGGGGATTTGAGGGATTTGTGTTCATCCTTGAATGCAAATTATAAACAAAGACATGTATCAAACAGCAAAATATCTGCAACATCTCCAGCAAAACACAAAGACCATCAACATGGGTCAACAAGGCAAAATCTTCCCTCTGCCATTTATAAGATCAATGCCTATCACAAAATACACATAATACAGTCAAGAATATTTATCATGCAGTATTCATATTAACATAAAATTGGATCTAATCAAAATGGCCACCCAAAAAGAGGTTCGTTTAAGCACATTATGGTATACTTATATGAGAGAATACTATACAGCCCATAGAAATGATATTCTCGATGATTTAAGGAAAGTGAGCCTGACACCTTGATAAACGGGATTCATTCAAAGTAGAGCGTATAAACTGAGCCTCATTATTATGTGCCGACCCCTTCTAAGATGGATTTTGTTTTCTCCCCTCTCTCTCCTTTCTGTCTTCAGTCCCTGGTCCCTCCATACAGTAGAAGACACAGAACGATTTTGACTCTACTCTTGTTTGATTAAAAGGCCATGGTTGAGTTTGGCAGTCCAGACACCCAGAGATAAATGCCTGCCGAGGGCCTGTTCCCACAGCTGCTGCCCAGGGAGGCAGCATAGCACCTTGAGAACCACATAGGCTTGGGTGCTTTGGAATGAAGTAAACCTGGAGTTGAATCTCCGTTCTGCCACTTATTGGCTGTGTAACCTTAATCTTGGATTTGTTTCTCTGTTTCTCTATCAATAATATAGGGTTAATTAAGCCCATCCTATATAGCTGTTGTGCACAGTAATGGAGAAATGAGATTATTTCTTAAAGCACCTAGCAGAATTCTGAAAAGTAAGAGGTGCTAGATAAAGTTACCCGCCCCCCGACACCCCCTCTGATAGCATCTGTCCCCCACATCTCCCCTGTCCCTACCCCAATGTTCCCAAAACACTGGGAGGGGGAGAGGCTGGGGGGGGGGGAGACTGGCAAAAAAAATTGTTTTCTCATGGAATAACTTACCCACCAAGCTCCGCACTTACCCCTAGATTTATTTTTCCTTTTGTGCATAGAGAGAAAAAAGAAAAAGGAAGCCTCTGGCAGCCTTATTAATAAATTTATCATTTTCTGGATTTAGAGACTTTTTAAAATAAGTCATCCAGTGTCATATTACACTGGTTCCCACAACTCGGATTCCATGCCCCCACAAGGATTCCAAAGCACTGGCCTATCTTGGGATATACCTTTTATCAAATAATCAAGGACTAATAATAAGCAAACTGATATCATTTTGATGAGGGACAAAGAACTCTTGTACACTTTCACACATAATGACTCTTTTAATCCTCCCAGTGATTCTCTAAAGTAGGCACCATGACCATTCTCATTTTACATATGAGGAAATTGAGGCACACAGAGGTTAAATGACCCAATGAAGCTTCATCCATCCATCCACTGTCAGGGTAGATATGAGCTCAGATAACCTAGCTCTAGAGCAAAGTCATCCAACTACAAATCAGTCTTGTGAGCCAAATCCAACCTTCCAGACTTTTGCATGGCTCATGAGTTAAAAATATTTTTTTTACATTTTTAATGAATATATGTTCAATAGCTCTATAAATCTTTACGTACAGCTCTCAGCATTGCCTCGTGGCCCTCTAAACCTAAAACGTGTACTACTCAGCCCGCGATAGAAAGAGTTTGCTGCTTCCTTCGCTAGAAGATAGCCCCTCTCTAACACTGAAGACACTACCTTCACCCTGGGCATTTGCCATCACAGTTCCCTAGAGCAGTCCATCAAGAGCTACACAAGTCTTTGCCTGGCCTAAGTCCTCAACAAAAATATTTCCTGGAAGATTATAAAAGCAACTACAGAGAATAACCCCTGCGTGACTTTGAGGAAATTCTCACTTGCTTCGTGCCTCCATTTCCTCATTTGTTCAATGGGCTGGTGACACTGCCTAGCTCACAGGGTCATTGGCGGGTGACGGGGATAATATGTGGAAAGTAGTGAGCACCTCCCCTGACCTGTCTATGCTAGAATAAATGGCCCTATTGCTATTATTATTACCCCAGAGTTTTTAAATGTTGGCACAAAGGAAGCTCCCTACAAAGGGGCTTCAACAAGTTCATGGGACACCCAAGACTGCGTGCAAAATTTGTATTTAAGATGCATTTTTTGGAGAGAGTATCCCTAACTTATTTCAGATTCTCTAAAGGATCTGGACTCGAAACCCTTAAGAACAAGAGCTCAAAACTATACCAGTTATAGAAAGTTCCTGAAGACGCTCAGTAGAAAGGCAGGTGCATCCCAAGGGTTCCTGAAGCACCACAGGAACACGTCTGCTAGTTCTGCTCTGTCCTCCTCACTCAACACACACACACATCCTCTTCCTACACTCGAGGACTCAGGGAAGGAGAAAGAGGCTAAAGTTTAAGACTACATATTGGTGCCACCACTCTTAGGACACCTTCACAGAGAGGCTTTCCCCAACCAGGCTTTCTTTCTCAATACCACTCATCCTCCCTCCACCCCTGTAAATTCATTCCAGTGCTCATTTTCCTAGCTATCTGGACTTACTCTATTTACACATTTACTTATGAATTATCTCTATCTACCATGTGAATGCAGCTTCCATGAGGACAGGGGCTTGGTCTATCTTGCTCTGACCGAATCCTCAACATTTGATTCAATAAATATGTAATCAACAAATAACGAGACCCAGGGGTCCTCAGGAAGTTTCAATTCAGCTTGAACATAAACATTCAAAGGCACCTGGGGGCTCTTGATTGTACTAGGACTGCTAAGTCTCCTCCTTGGCCAAATTGCCCCAATTCAGCTAAAGGGTGCATCAGAATGCACATAATGCATATTCAGCAAGGAGATGGGAAGAGTGAGGGGAGGGTATGCCCATTCTCAAACAACTTATGAATACCCAGTGTGTAACATCCACGATGTTTTCACATTTGAGCTTCCTACATCTGGCTGCTGCTACCTTTGGGCCAGTACATACCTCAGTGGTAGAGTGGCTATACTTTGGGAACTAAAATCCAGTCTAACGAAAGGACAGAATATCTAAATTGAGCCTGTTCTTTAAAAAAAAATGGATTTTAATTTTTTTATTAATTCAGCAAAAACGCATTGAGCATTACGATGCACTAGGTACCGAGCACTGACCTGTGAACAAAACAGACAAAACCTTACACTTGTGATGTTTATGAGAACTCCCCTCCCTCAGTCCCATTCCCTACAGCCTCTCGTATCTAGTTTATGCAATTTTCCCCCAAATACTTTTAGCATAAGGTAATGCACACAAACGTACTCATGTACACACAGTGCACCAAACATATCATGATCTAGATCAGTGGTTCTCAACCAGGGGAGATTTTGTCCAGGGGAAACCTGGGAATGTCCAGAGACATTTCTGGTGTAAGTACAGGGGGCAATGCTACTGGCATCTAGCGGGTGGAGGCCAGGGATGCTGCTAAACATTCTACAATGTACAGGATAGCTCCTCACAACGAAGAATCATCTGGTCCCAGATTTCAAGAAGTACTGAAGTTGAGAAGCCCTGGTCCATAGTTTAGGACTAATTGCAGACCCAGACAGCACTGGTACCTTTCTCAGATTTTCCTTAATGTTATCCAGCTTCAAAAACTACAGTGGGTATTTGAAGTTTCCCATATTTTAGAGACGTTCCACATCCTTCTCACTCTCCTTTGCAATGCTCAACCTCAGCCCCACCAGTCACATGTCCGTATGGGAATCTAACTGAGAAGTGATCGAGATGAAAAAGGACGTGCTAGATGGAAGCCATTTTTTTGGCTCGAGATGGCAGTGACGGCTGCCTTTGAGGAATAATGGAGGTGAACTGTCTGGCATCCTAAGTTCCAGATGTGAGCTGTGGTCTCTGTGCTCAATGGCAGTGATGGATACACTGTGGGTCCATTCTCGTGAAAGAGTTTGGATGTGGCTCTTGTCCCTGGAGCTGCCAAGTTTTTGACACTTTAGCTTCGCAGAGATCCAAAAAACTAACTAATATACTTTAATAAGTTCTCCTCCTACCCAAGCCCACTAAAATGGCTCCACTGTCTGTTTGCACTGTCTGATAATAATAAGCAGGAAAAGTTCATGACCAATCTGTGATACGAAAGGGATGTATTTATATTCACTTAGATCTCTACTGACTCACAGCAATCATTTCATTTTGAGGTGAAGAGCACCTTGGCTGCTAACATAGTAAAACACCTCATTGTGCACTGCATGGGGGGAAAGACCACAGAAAGTTAATAACTTCTTCAACAGCAAAAGAAGAAACCTTGTTCTCAGCCCTATAAAGTAGCCTATGTCTCCAGCCAGCCAGGAACTTTTCCTGGCTGTAAATACAACCTACGTGCTTATGTCTCTATTTTGCAAGCACACACACACACACACAAAAGGAATCATAAGCCATCTATGCAACTTTTCATATCAAATTAAAAGGAACGGAAGGAAAGAGAATGAGAGAATGAGTGGTGCGGGGGGGGGGGGGGGGGGGGGCGGAGTTCCATAAAGATTTTAAAGCCAGACTGCCTTTGAGCTTCCTTGAAGGTTAGTGCAAGGAGGTTATAACACCCGGCTTGCTGAGGATCTGCCCTACCCCAGGAAAGGAGGACGGCTAACCCATGGAAGATGCACACTTTCATCTTGGCTTTGCTACACTGGGGAAGGGCAGACACATCAACCTCCTCTGCTCACCAGTTCACCTTTTGCCAGGAGGGAGTGGGCGTAGCATTCTGGTCACTTTCCAGGCCGGACTAGGAAAATCACAAAGAGGCTATAGATCTGCAGCTAGTCTCACAGCAACAATCTGATCGCCCAGGAAGTAGAGTCTAAAATCACGCTCACGCTCAAAGCAATAGTAACCATTTATCTTGCGCCTCCCGTGCGCCTGATACTTTGCTTACATTTTCTCTAATCGCCATGGCCATCCTACAAAGTAGATTAGCACCAGTTTATATGTGAAGAAGCTGGAGATCTAGGAGGATATGCGATTTGCCTAAGATCCCACAGCAATATCTTAGAGTCTGTGGGAACTGGTGGTAGAATCTGTCTGAACTCAAAGCCAATTCCCTTTTCGTTGTGTCAGGATTCATCTCTACTCCCCTCCAACCTCATCTTCCAGACCATCTCCCTGTCTGCTGCCATAACAACCCCACCCTTTTGGACCTAGGCAACCTCCATCTCTCAGCGCAGCAGTGACGACAATGATTTGGATACAGTGGAAGATTGGTAAGGGCTTGTCAACTGAGATCCAGCTTCCTGTCCTGGGTCTGGCACCAAATGGAAAACCAAATGAATATGTATTTTGTGTACTCACTTCACTCTCTTCGGTCTTGATTTGCTCATCTATTACACAGGGGTATTGGAACAAAAGTCTAGAAGGACCCTTTCAAACAGTTTATTTAAATTTTATTTGATAAAATGCCTGTCACTGATGTTGTCAATAAACTCCCCAAACACACACACTCAAAAAAACACACAGAAGCTTTACCTAATGTTTTGAGCCATTAGCTCGATGTGTAAAATCTCGCTGTGAAGGATTGGTACAAATATTCTGTCTATAGACAACTACTCATTATCTCCTTAATAGCACCTTATGCGATGTATATATATATTATTGATTTGATAACATTGCATTTATGGCCAACAACAGGAAAACCCAAGCTTACGTACACATGTATTTTCTCCAGAAGGCATATCACAGTCTTCTTGGTCTCAGGAACACTAGATAGCACTTCTCAGGGACCATTTTAAACAGCAAAGTCACCAACCGCGAGCATAAAAAATGTGAAAAACTTGGCACTAAATAGACTGTAGAAAGGACACTTGTTTACAACGTGAGAGCTAAAACAAGAAGGCAAAGGGTCTCCTTGTTCGATCTCAGCTGGAAACATATGTGTTGAGTGACTCAAACTTTTGCCACACTGTGCATGTTCATAAATGACTGTAAGAGCACAGCCAGTCTTCTGACCACAGAATGAACTGCTTTGGGGGTTAATCCCATTACTTTCTGGGTTGGACTGACAACTGCCCAAGGATTTCCTCATGCCCCCTGGGATATAGATCTTCCAGCAAGGGCCCCTTTCTATGCTGCCACAGCCCAAGCAATTTAAAACACAACAGATGAATCATCACATTCTATCCATATCCAAACCCTTTGTTTTTCAAGCCTGGTTATAAGCTGTCCCATACACCTTGGTCTCCCTGCTCTTTCTTCTGTCATGTATGTTTAAATTCACCTAACATTAACTGAGAACCTACTGTGTGTCTCTTTTGTTTACAAGTATTACTTAATTATACCTCCAAAGAGCACTGAGAAGTAGATTATTGTTGTCATTTTACAGATGGGCTCCCCAAGGCTTATAGAAAATAAGCTACTGTCCCAGTTACTAATCATGGTGGACCTCCAAACTCCAACCCACATTTCCAAACTCCACTGGCAGTGTTCCTGTCTCTCAATGGCACTGCCCAAACTTTGGGATGACCTGGGAAAATGGATGGATGGATGGATGGATGGAAGGATAGATAGATAGATAGATAGATAGATAGATAGATAGATACAGAGATGATATAGAGATAGAGATAGATATAGATATAGATATAGATATAGATATAGGTATAGGTATAGGTATAGGTATAGGTATAGGTATAGGTATAGGTATAGGTATAGGTATAGATATATTTTTTTCATTCCAGGGTCCACCCCGAAACTACTGAATCAGAATCTCTAGAGATTCTTAGGCAATTAGCCCAGCTGTTTCTGCCAACTGGAATTTATGAGCCACTGCAGGACTCCACATGCAGTTTCGTCTGAAGCAAATTCTTCTTTTGAAGCACACAAAATGGGCGGTGACATGAAGAGTGGGCAGGAAAAAGTGTCCTTGCCCAAAACTTTCTCTTCCCCTCATCTCCATGAGCATCCTTGCAAAAATAGCTACTAGAGAATGTCAGAACACATGTTACCCACCACTAATAATTCAGTTTATTTAGCAAATATTTATCTATTCAGGGGCGTGTCAGACCCTGCGTTAAATGATGGGGCTGCTAGAGAAAAGGGTTCAGTGCTTCCTCCACGTAAGACAAATAAAGATGATGGCCCCGAAGTTGAGGAGTTGTCACTGGGGATATGTAAAAAGGACTGGGGGCATGGATGGTGCTGGGGAGCCTGGCAGAAAGAAATCTCTGGGGAATTTCTGCTCTGTGGTCTACATGGTGTGCCGCACCAAAAGAGAATCTGAGCGAGAAAGAAATGCAAGAGAAGGACAGAGACTTTACAAAATTCTTTGCGTTGACCTCACTGTTCTTTCTTTTTCCTTTTCTCTTTTTAAATTTTGGTTGATTTGTTTATTGGTGTTTTAAAATTTACACCCATTAGTTAGCATCCAGTGCAATAATGATTTCAGGAGTAGAATCCAGTGATTCGTCCCCTACATATAACACCCAGTGCTCACCCCAAGTGTCCTCCTTAATGCCCCCCACCCATCCCCCCACCCCAAACCCCTCCAGCAACCCTCAGTTTGTTCTCTGTATTTAAGAGTCTCTTCTGTTTTGTCCCCCTTCCTGTTTTTCTTAAAGCGCTTCCCCTGGCACAAGAAGACATTAACTGGAGAGAAGAGATTTCACAGAGGCGGTGATAAATCAAGATATGTTTGTTTCATTTTTACACATGGAATTTTGAGTGATTTGCTGTTCATCTCCACCCTTTTCCATCCAAAGTCATTATGAATCTCAAATTCAGCCCTAGGTTGACTGGTTGACTCTTCCTCAGATGTCATAAACTGATCCCATTACAAAGAATGGAAATGATGCCAATAAACCCACCCTCTTCTTCTCAAAGGGTCAGGGTGAGTCCCTGCGGAGGGGGGATGTTAGGAATCACACTTCGCAGAATCAGACCATCAGCCCTACTGGTCACAGTTAGAACCCCGAGAACTCTTCCTTCCCACCCCCAGGCTGCTTCCTCCATCCAGGGGCTCATTGCCCCTCCCCAATGTCCAGCTAGTGGCTGGTGCTTTCTCCTCCATCCCTGACCGTGGGGAGAATTCTACATCCAGAAACATACTTTCACCTCACCATCTGACTCTGCAGTTCAATTTGCTTTCTCCCAGAAGCCCTCCACTCTCTCCATCATTATTTCTCTAAAAGGACCATGGCGTTCCCCTCTAACCCACCTGCCACCAGACGCTTCCTTCTGAAACATGAATCTCCCTGTTTACCATCTTCCATCTGCTCCTTTACTGGACATATTATGTCAGCCTCGACCCCACAGGACACTTGGATTGCGTACACCCCTGCCATTCCCATGGGCAGCTTGTGAAAGCCCAGGCTTGTTCGAAAGTTCTCCATGCTGTTTGTTATGCCATTGTCTCCTTCTGGAGTGGCATCTTTCCCATCGACAGCAAGAGATCTACTAAACTCAAAGCTCCGTGGCCGAGTCTGGTCTTGTTCCAACTATGTCCCCGGCACCCAACTCTACATCTAGCAAGTAAGCAGGTGCTCAATAATATGTATGAAATGAGCGAGTGACCAAAGGAGAGAAAAGTAAGGAAGAGGGAATTCTTGCTGAGCCAGTGGCTTCGTGATGAGGCCCCTCCAAGATGTCCGAGGACAGTGCCAGCCTCTTTCCCCTGTGTCCCCACAGCATGTCAGATACCCCTATGCTGTCATCCTTACCACTCGCATGGCACCAGCACCAGCATCCCTTCTTGGGCACAGTTTGTGCCAAATTTCAGTGACACATGATAACCGCGTAATACATAATCACTAACAACTTAAATTTAGGGACATACTTCATCCCCTCTCGTCTTTCTACAGTTTTACCTGATTCCCTACCTTTCCTCTTCACCTTCCTATCTTCAGAAGATTTCGGATCTCACCCTCTTACCCCAGAATTACTAGCTGAGATGCCTTCCCCTGCACCTTTCCCCCTGCTTCTTTAAATCCTATATTCCTCACAGCCAGCAGAAACTAGCCTCCTGAACCTCCTCACCCTACAGGAACATTCCTCCTGTGGCTCTCAGGTCTCTTTAATAATGGTAACGATAAGCATCATGGCTACCATTTTTCGAGTACCAGAATGAATCACAGGTGCTTTATAGAGTGCATACACACAGACATTTTTGTAACTTACGCACACCATTGGCAAAGACAGGAAACTGAGGCACAACCAGATTAAATAACTTTCTTGAAGTCAGGCAACTGGTAAATGATAGAATATGCAAACCTGGTTATTATCCATTTCTTCATCCATTCATTTATTCATTGAACAAATCATTACTGAATGCCTGTGGGGTATTATTCCCAGACTTGGACACACTTTGGGGTGGAATAATTCATTTGGCAAACATAACCAATTCTGCTGTTTAGACAAAGTGAAGGCAGACAAAGGAGGGAAACCAGAAGGGATTCCAGATTAATTGACTCAGAATTAAAGCAAGGCAGGAAAAGGGAAGAGTGGGGAGATGAGTTTCAGTTTCAGACAAGAGCCCTGAAAAGAGAGCAGTTTGTAGGGAGTAGCTTCCTTCCTCCAGGGCTCCTGGTTGAATGAACTCCCTGAATGAGGAACGAATGTTGAGACTTGTTTTATTGCTATTTACAAAAGTAGGTTTTAAAGAATCAGCGATTTGCAGATTCCACTCGGATGCGTCACACCCGTCTTTCATTCATCACACCAAAGAGAGCAGGGAAGTTGAAGGCACGGACTTTGAAAGCCTACGTATTGTGAAAGGGGAAGCCTGGGATCCAGTGAATGATTGTTCCAGGATGAAGGCAACAGCAGTGTCCTGGACAGGGGTTTATCTCCCTCTCCCCTCTTCCAGGTAGTTAGATGCTTGTCAGTTTACCCTTTTAGGCTCTACTCGACCACGGTTAGTGCTTAGCAAAGATGACCTAGATTTGGAATTACCCTTTTCACCTGTAGATCCTCTCCTTTAGTAGATTGTCAACCCTTCAAAGACAGGGACTTTTCTATTCATTGTTCACCTGCTTCCATGCCTAGCGTGTCACCTAGCGCCATGTTACTGAGCTGCTGGGAAACAAAGGATGGGCAGAAGGAGAGAGGAAAAGGAAGAAAGGAGAAACAGAAGCCAAGGAGGCCTATTGGATATTTGATAAGGTAGTACTAACAGAGCGCACTTGCAGTCAAGAGTTCTGTGTTCCAACTCCAGTCCTGGCATCAATAAGCAAGTACTACAGACCCTCAGATCCCCAACTTCTTATGCTGGGAAATGGAAATAAATAATAGTGCCTCCTTCATCAGATCGCTCAGGAAATTAAATAAGGTAACGCGCTGGGCAACATTTTGTAAATTTACCCAACTGTAGATGCAAAAATGGCTACTGGAAGATGGTCTGACAAGAATGAAGTGCTCTTCAAGACTTCAAGGAATTGCCATCAGACATTGAAGCCGGTGGCTTTTACCAGGACCTTGCTGGCTTATATGAGCTGTGTTCCTCTTTAAGACGAGTCAGGTGACCAGCAAACACAGTCCCTGCAAGGTTTTATATTTAAAGAAGAGAATCTTAGGGGAGCCTGGGTGACTCAGTTGGTTAAGCATCTAACTCTTCATTTTGGCTCAGGTCGTGATCTCATGGTTCGTGAGATCGAGCACCATTTTGGGCTCTGTGCTGACAGCATGAAGCCTGCTTGGGATTCTCTCTCTTCTTCTGTCTCTGCCCCCCCCCCACTCTCTCTCAAAATAAATAAAGTAACTTTTTTTTAAAAGGAAAAGATACTTGGAGCGTGCATTGAAAAGAAAAGATTCCAACTGCCATTGTCAACAGCCACACTGGTTGTGTTTGACAGTGAGTGAATTCTGTCACTTCTCTTAGCATTTATTGAGCTTTTATTGTGAACACAGCATTCTGAAGCATACTGCTAAGGAACGGAGAGCAAAGATAATTAAGATTCACCTCATCCCCCATGATGTTCAGTCCACTTCCTTCCCTACAACTGGTTTCTCCATTTGCCCAACAAGAGGTTGGGAACAGCTATCTCAGACTTTCTACCAGGACCTTTTACAATCCTATAATGCTCGAATGCTAGGGTTCAAAGGGTAATTGTGATTACCATATTCTTGATGATTCTTCTGGGATAAAGCTGTTTGCTAGGAATCCCAAATTGATGTCAGCTCCAAACAATGGCAAGTATACAATTCACAAAGCCCTCTCTCATACATTCGCCTACTGTATCCTCACTACAAGCCTGCAGGCTAGTGTTCTCAGACTCCTTTACAAAGAAATAATTGGGTCTTAAAAGGACTAAATTATTTTAAAAAATTAATTAATTAATTAAAAAATAAAAATAAAAGGACTAAATTATTTGCCCAGGTCATTGACAAAGAAATTAGCTGGGCCAGGGCATAAAACCAGATTTTCTATTCATTCATTCATTCATTGTTATTTTAATTCCAGTTAAAAAATACGGAAGCTTCACAAATTTGGGTGACATCCTTGCACAGGGGCCATGCAAATATCATTCCAATTTTTAGTGTATGTGCTGACAAAGCCAGCACCAGATTTTCTATTCCTAAACAGAATTTGCTTCATCCCCTTCACTCTGCAAGAGCTTTTCTGACCAGGTGATCGAGTAATATTGGCTCAGGGAAGCTGAATTTAGCCGGAGGCCAATAGGACCCTTCCAAAAACCCGCGGTCCCCCCTCAAGCACTTGAAAGCCCAGAGTGGGTTAAGTCTTCCCTGGCTCAGTCCCAACAGACATTAAATTCACCTGTGCTTGCTCTGAAATAAATCAGTGTCCTTTTCTGCTGCTGCTGTTGTCTGGAAATAATGCAAATGCAATGGGCCTGCACTGACATTATGCTTCCCTGGAAGGATACACATAATAAATTGTCCCTTAATGCTGTTAAAGAGACATTTTCCTCTTATTCTGGAGCTCTGGAGGTTGGTTTGGGCTCCTTACCCAGCGAAGAGGAAAACATGGTGCCTTGTCACTGGGCCCAGTCATTCATGTGACCCCTCGGTGCGCCTCGGATTCCTGCATTGCCAAGTTCAAGAATGCATTTTCTAGCCCCCGTGTCAAGTCACGGGATGATCTGGTAACCTAGACTGGTTTCCTGGTTTGTGACTTGACTGTATTTATTTTTATTTTATTGTAAGCAGTTAAATGTTTACTTATTTGGATGCTTCGAAGCCAAGGGAGACTGGAGCTCCTGGTCCACACCATTCATCCTTTGGAAGAACGCCAAAGCCGTTTCCGCAGAGGACAGAAGGCATTGGTCTCCCCTGCAGGAAGCCACTGCCGCTCCTTAATTGTTTGCTAGAGGAAGAATCAAGGGTAAAATTTAAAGTAAATGGCTGGCCGGGTTGCGCTAATTCATCAAAGCATGTTTCAAGTCAGTAGTCAAAGCATGCATCAGCCCCGGGCACCACCACCTTCTATGCAAGTAGAAAACCCAGCAGACCTCCAAGCAGATGAAATCATTAGGAGGCATTCAGCAGTGCTTGAAAAGCAGAGAGGAGGCAGGGATTTCTGTGCACGTTCCGCTTTGCCACATGGGGAAACACCAGTTGTCTGTGACCTAGTTATCTGGGAGAGATACCCACAAAACTGTTCACTGCATGGGAACCCCATCCTCCAGTGCGCCCTGTGTGCTCAGAAAACAATTAGAGCTTCCTAGCTGGACTCTATTCCACTTGCTTAGAGATTTTTTTTAGTTGCAGTAAACACAAACCCACTTAAAGTAGCTTAAGAAAAGGATAATTTTCCAGGGAGAGACCATGGACAGGAAATAAAACCCAGGGTCATTAGAGATTGGAAGTAGGCACTGGAAAGTTTCCAGAAAACCCATCAGCATCTCACCTCTCTCTCAATACATAGCCCGTTGTCTGTGTAATGCTTCGTTCTCCTGATTCTCTGTGAAATCTCCTTGCTCTTAAGCATGGAGTCATCGATTCATTCAGTAAATATTGAATTCTACCATGTGGCTGGCCCTGTTCAGGATGCTGGGGATCCAGCAGTGAACACAATACTCAAAAACCCATGCCCCTGTGGAATGTGCCCTGCAGTAGAGAGCTAGACACGAAGAGGACAAGTACGGTGTGTTAGCATTAAGTGCTTAGAAGAAACGATCAGGACAGGAAATGAAATGTTGAGACAGCACTTAAAATCTTGAATAGGACGGTCATGTAAGACTCCACAGGGAAGGTCATTTTTATTTTTTTTTTATTTAATTTTTTTTAATTCTTTTTTAACGTTTATTTATTTTTGAGACAGAGAGAGACAGAGCATGAATGGGGGAGGGTCAGAGAGAGGGAGACATAGCATCTGAAACAGGCTCCAGGCTCTGAGCCATCAGCACAGAGCCCGACGCGGGGCTTGAACTCATGAACCGCGAGATCATGACCTGAGCCGAAGTCGGACGCTTAACCGACTGAGCCACCCAGGTGCCCCGGGAAGGTCATTTTTAAATAAGGACCTGAAGGAAGTGAGAGAAATAGCCGCACAAATGACAGGCCGAGCACACTGGGCAGAGGGTACAGCAGGTACTGAAGGACCTGAGGTGATTCAAGGAGTGGCAGGAGCCCGGTGGGGTGGGGAGCAATGAGTAGAGGACTAGTGAGAGACGAAGCCTACATCTGGGGGTGGGGGGTGGGGGGGAATCACAGAGTGAGGACGCTGCCTTTTTCTCTGAGTGAGGTGGGAAGGTCCAGAAAGGCTACCTCCACCTGAGTAACCACATGGCCCGCCCAATCCAGGAGTGGTTTCTTACTGCTAACCTATTACTGAATCAAAATCCCTTTGTCTCCAAAAGAGAGAATCCAAGAGACATTGACCATGCCCACTCTGCTTCTGCAGTCATCCTGAGTTCTAGGGGCTTGCCCAAGTACCAGTCCAGCCAACTAGGCTAAAGCCCCACCTGACAACCAGTGACAGCCACTGTCTGTATATGCAGATGCCATTTCCATTTTTGCCTATTTCACTCAAGAATGCAGAGCAGTGGGGCCAGCTAGTCAAATTTCGGGGATATGGAGACCCAGCTATATCTCTTGGGCAATTTCTCTCTCTCTCTCTCTCTCTCTCTCTCTCTCTCTCTCTCTCTCTCTCCAAAATACTTGAGGAACAGTGGACGGTACAGGAAGAGACTTAGTATCTGGGAGAAAGTACCCCCACCCCACATTGGGTCTCACAGAATCTTTGCCGACTAAATGAATTGACAAGTGTTAATAAGAGTATCAGGACCTTAGGAAATGGAGATCCTTTTCGAAAACTCCGATTCTCAGGAAGATTTTCACATCAGATCTTCCACAGAGACAAAATTAGAACACGTACAGCCTCAGCAATCTCTTTACCCAGAGTCCTCAGATATGGCAGAAGGATCCACAAGAATTGTCATGAACATTTGCGAGGGGGTGCCAGTCATGTTACTATTAATAAATACCATACTAGAGTTGGACATGTTTTTGAATAAATTAGAGTGAATTCAATATGAACCCCAAAATATCATCATCATTCTCACTGCTAGCATCCAACGCGCCTTCTGAGTGCAAGAGAAAGGGTGAAGCTATGGCTGGACTATCTGAGCCGCACATAACCCTACGCATGTCCCACACGCGTACATCTTCCCTTTTGTGACTCTTGCTGGAAAATAAAAACACAGCCACTTCTGTGGGGAATAAGATTGCTGCAATAAGGTACTTCTCTGCAGGGCAACTGCCACTTCTTTCTCAAATGACTGCCACAAGGACCGGCATGTTCCAGAACTTTCTTCTCTTCAATTCTCAGAGCACTGAACTCGTGGAATGGCCAAACAAACGATGATCTTTTTCTAAGAACAACCCTAAAATGGTTTCCTGTGTCATTCTTGTAATTACATGCAAGAAAGTTACCATCTGTAGTTCAGCCGTGGCTCTTCACATGGAAGAGGAAATGACTAAATATATATTTACATAGCTCTCATGAATATGCATTTTGTAAATGCACAAATATGTACAATTACTTGATAGACTGTTTTGGTTCCTATCTTTCGAATATTTAATACAACCATAAATGTTTAATTCATATTTACTGAGTTGATTGAACAGTGTTAAATTGATGCCAAGTCTTGCTAGAAACGAGATTGAGTGTCTCTAGCATATTCGTGCAGCAGGATCTGGCCAGCAGAAGCCACACTGACTGGTTAAGTGATGGTTTTCTTGTAAAGAATATCGAACAAAGCTGCTCATGAAAATTGACTTGGCTGTAGCCGACGGGAATGGGACTGCATTTACGTCCCACATCAGCCTGCAGAGCCCTTCGTCATTTGGCCTCCCTGCCACCCCTTCGCAGCTCTTTCCACTCTGTCCCCTGTCACTCAGCCACCTCTCATTCCACCTTAAGTCCCTGCACCAGCCGCATCCCGTGCCCACAATGCTCTCCACACAGACACCGAGACTTTGCTTACGCACCACTTGCTCACAGTTTATCACGACCAGCCTTTTTGAAACTGCAGGGCCCAACACTGTCGAGGGCTCCTTCTGCTTTTATATTTTATAAATACAAAATATTTTTCCATGGCACTCGCCTCTCACATCAAACATCATTTACTCACTTATAATGTTTATGATTCATGGTCCGTCTCTGTCTGCCCTTACTAGAAGGTAAACATCGTATGAACAGAACTCCGTTTGTGCACTGAAGGAGCCCCAGACACCCAGAACAGAGCTGACACTTCAGGGCCCCAAAGTGGAGGGAGGGAGGAATGGGAACCAGGAGTCCTAGTTCCAATCCAGCATGGGAATGAGGCAAGGCCAGGGCAGAACAGCAGCAGAGAACTCTCCTGGGTACATGTCAAGTTTCTGCCAAGGTAGACCACACATCGTTTGGAAGATCACCTCTAGGGGCGCCTGGGTGGCTCAGTCGGTTAAGCGTGTCGACTTCCGCTCAGGTCATGATCTCGCGGTCCGTGAGTTCGAGCCCCGCGTTGGGCTCTGTGCTGACAGCTCAGAGCCTGGAGCCTGTTTCAGATTCTGTGTCTCCCTCTCTCTGACCCTCCCCCGTTCATGCTCTGTCTCTCCCTGTCTCAAAAGTAAATAAAAAACGTTAAAAAAATAAAATAAATTAAATTAAAAAAAAGATCACCTCTAGAGGTAGCACCCACGTGGAAAGGTTTTGCCATCGTACTATGTAGATGCAAAATGGGGGTGTCGGCATCGGCTTCAGAGATCTGAAAACCAAATGCCATAGAGTAGATGAAAACATACCCATCTATCAGGGCAAGAGAGGAAGTAAAAATGGAGTAGGCTTCTCATGAAGCAGGGGATTGTTTTGTAGGGTGATTCCTACCCAGAAATTGTTCAGCTGCAACCAAATGCCAGGAGAGGCTATGCAATGTGGCCCATCACTGCAGTGTGGACACAAAGCACTCCAAGATGTAGCTTCTGCAGCAGAGTCATTTTGCAAAGAACGTATGAGGGGAGGCCACACCTGCCTGGGGTGTGGTGTTGCACCCACGTCCCAAATAGGGGATGGTATCCTTGTAACGACAGAAAAAGAGTGGATGAAGATCCTGGATCCCACAGTGTGTATGTTGAGCAGTTCGTGACAAATTGAACTGTTTATGACACAGAATTCATCGAGCAGATCAGCCCAAACCAAACGCAAGGGATCATCAAGATGTGAAATAGATTATGTAAAAAAGGGCTATGCTATTGAATGGGACAAGAAGACAGCGTGAGAATAACAGAGAAACAGAGGACAAAGGATAAAGATAAAAAGGAGGGGCTCATCCTAGAACCAGGATAGAGACACCTCCCTAATTCTCCTGTCTACAGATGTCACCAAGATTCTGGTGAAGGAAATTGCTGGTAATTACCAGAACCACACACTCTAGTTATAAATGGAGAGTATTTATAGCTTGTCATACACGTGTGGGAATGTTTAAGGGGATGTTTAGTGAACTGTAAATAGCGTGGGTTCAGTTCTGCCCAACTAATCCTATATGCCATAATTATAAAGACTCAAGTAAATACAAACCCTTCAATTATCAAGAAGAGATATCCGAACCAAACAGAACTAACAGACAGTAGCAGTCAAACTCTTGATGCCCACAAAAGTGTGGAAGACAGAAGTACTTTCAGACCCTCTTAGGGCTTTATAAGCTGGTTACACGACACTTAATTTCTGGCAACTAATTTTGCAATTATTTTTCAAAGGCTATAAAAACATTCCTAATATTCATCCCCCTACTCCTCTCTATCCACACTTACAACTTCTGGGAATACGGTCCACGGTCCATAGAAATAAGACAAAGAAACCAAGTTATTTGCCCACTGGTGTTTGTGACTGCACAGTTTGGGATAGTAAAAAATGAAAAACAACAGAAGCATTCCGTTATCATATATATGGTTAAGTATGTTATGATGTTTCCCTTTTGTTTAAAATTTTTTTTTAATATTTATTTATTTTTGAGAGAGAGAGAGAGAGAGAGAGAGAGAGAGACAGCATGAGCAGGGGAGGAGCAGCGAGAGAGGGAGACACAGAATCGGAAGCAACCTCCACACGTGGGGCTGGAACTCACAAATAGTGAGATCATGACCTGAGCCGAAGTTGGACGCTCAACAAAATGAGCCACCCAGGCACCCCTTCCCTTTTGTTTTTATTACACTGAGGTTATGGAGGTAGTTTTATGAGTTTTGAAAAATGTATGCCGTTGTGTAATCACCACCACTATCCAGATACAGAACACCTCCATCACCTCCAAATCTCCCTCAAGCAGCCAATTCCACCCCCCAGGAAATCCACTGACAAGATTCTTTCCCTGGGGTTTTGGTTCTTCCAGATCATTACCTGAATGGAATCACAGAGTATGTAAACTTTTGCATGCCTTCTCTCACTCGGCATAACCCATGAGAGATTCGTCCAAGCTGTTGCTGGATGGAATTCTTAATACAGATGCATCCATATTTGTTTATTCATTCACTACCCACTTTGCTTTTTGGAACTTTCTATTTTGAAATAATTACAGATTCACAATCTATAATTATTAACTCACTAAATTAGAGATTTGAGAGAGAGCGCAAAGAGGTGTCATGCACCCTTCACTCGGATTTCACAAATGGTTACACCTTACATTTTGTAACGATGTCAAACAATAGCAACAGCAGGAAATCGACAGGAGTGCCCCAAGTTCTACACCCTATTATCACACGCCTAGAATCCCCATAAGCACCACTGCCATCATGATAACAGAACAATTCACTCACCACAGAGATCTCCCTTATACTTCCCCTTCCTGCTCACACACCCCCACTTTCACCCCTTTTCACCCTCTGCCATCGATAAAGTCGTTTTAAGTACTTTCTGCTTTGACGTCCTCCGATAACCACATCAGACGGCGCTATCATTTTGGCTTCAACCATTCAACACAATTTAGAACCTTCGGGAGGGGAAAGGAAGCCTGTCATATTTATACATGTTTTTACCTTTTCCATTTATTTTCTGTTTAGGGGAATTCCTTTAGAAAACTTGCTCTGCTGGGGGCAAATTCTCTCAGTCGTCCTACACCTTAGAATACCTTTATTTCCCCTCTGTGCTACAAAAATATGGTCTCTGGGTATAGAACCCTGGGTTAAAGGTTCCTGTCCTTCAGCACTTAGAAACAGGACAGCACTTCCTCCCGGCCATGGAGGTGGTTTCTGATGAGAAATATGGTGTCATTCATTTTGTCTCTCCCCACCCCCCCACACCCCCCTGCCGGAAGTAACCGTCATGCCTCTCTCCGTGATTTCAAGATTTTGCGTGTTGCTTAGTTTTCAGAAGTTTTATTATGACGTATCTTGGCACAGGTGTCTTTGGGTTTATCCTGTTCAAGGTTCACTCGGCATCTTGAAACTGTAGGTTTATCACTTGTCAAATCTGGGAAAGGTAGCCATCATTTCTTCAAATACTTTCTCAGTGCCACCTTCTTTCTCCTCTCCTTCTGAGATGCCAATGTCATAAATGCTGGATATTGTGTTTTATTTTATTTCATTTCATTTTTAAAGTTTATTTGGGCGAGGGGAGGGGCAGAGAGAGAGGGAAAGAGAGGATTCCACGCAGGTTCCATGGTGTCAGAGTGGAGCCCAAGGTGGGGCGGTGGGGGGAAGAGGTCCGAACCCAGGAACTGTGAGATCATGACCTAAGCTGAAATTAGGAACTGGACGCTTAACCGAATGAGCCACACAGGCACCCTGAGATCTTTTATTTTATTCCCACACATCCCTGAGGCTTGCCTTTTTGTTGTTGTTGTTCCCCCTTTAAATTCCATTTTCTTGCTGTTGTTCAGACTAGGTCATTTGTATCGCTCTATCTTAAAGTTTTACCACTTGTTTGGCCTATTCCTCCATTTTACTGTTGAGTTTTGGGGGGTTTTTTGTTTTGTTTTGTTTTTTGTTTGGTTGGGTGTCGTGTTTTTTTTTAATGTAATTTATTGTCAAACTGGTTTCCATACAACACCCAGTGCTCATCCCAACAGGTGCCCTCCTCCCTGTGTTTGGTTGGGTTTTTCGAAAAAATATTCTAACATTTCCATTTGGCTATTCTTTGTATCTTTGCCGAGCCTTTCTATCTTTTTATTCTATTTTTCAATCATGTTCATAATGGCTCACTGAAGCACTTTTATAATGGCTGCTTTAAAATTCTTGCCAGACAATTCTAACATCTTAGTCATCTAGGTGTTGGTATCTCATAACTGTCTTTTCTCATTCAAGAATTTCCTGGTTCTTTGAAGTGATTTTTTTTTTTAATTGAATCCCGGATATTTGGGGTTATAAGACTCTGAGTCTTATTTAAATCTTCTCTTTCAGCAGACTTCCTCTGATACCAGCCAGAGGGAGAAGGGAGACACCACCTTATTCTGCTGGATGGAAGTGGAAGTCCAGGTGTTCCCCTTGTCCTCTTCTGACTCTCAGGAAAATGGAGGGAGCCCTCCTTACTCCTGGATGGGGGAAGGGATTCAGGCTCCCCTCAGACTTCTGCTGGTACCACTCTGGCAAGCAGTGGGCAGTATGGGGGGGTGCTCATTAGTGCCCAGTCAGGATAGAAGTCCCAGGTCCCTATTTAGCCTTCTCTGTCACCACCCCAGCTAGGTGAGGGTGGAAGCCAAGACCCCCCATAAAGCCACAGTTAGTAAGATGGTATGAGGCTGCTCTTTTCTCGTGGTATTTGGTAAACCGTGTCTAAAAGTTTTCTTTCTTGCTAAGCCGCCCCTTTTTCGAGAAATCAATCTTTCCTTGGGGCCTTTCTGTCTGAATGCATCAACATTGCTAGGATGCCAATTTCTCTAGCACCCAGTGTGGGATATACAAGGCAAAAAAGAAAGTCCAGAGAACTCGTTGCCATGTCATTCCCTGCGTCCTGATGTCCCCTGGCCGGTCTGCCTACTTTCCTCCATCTCTTAGAGTCCTCTTACATTGGTTTGATGTGTAAATCCAGAGTTTCAAGATATACTTATCCAGAGATATAGGGAAAAGTGCCTATCCATTTCGTTTCAAAAGCTTTTTTTTTTTTTAATGTTTATTTATTTTTGGGAGACAGAGAGAGGGCGTGAGCGGGGGAGAGGCAGAGAGAGAGGGAGACAGAATCTGAAACAGGCTCCAGGCTCTGAGCTGTCAGCACAGATCCCAACTCAGGGCTCGAACTCACAAACCATGAGATCATGACCTGAGCCAAAGTCAGACGCTTAACTGACTGAGCCACCCAGGCGCCCCTCAAAAGACTGTTTTATAAGACTATGTTGGAGCACAAGAAAATAAAGATAAAGCATTAAGTGAAAAGAAGATTATCACATTTTCTGCCTAATGTGGTTACTTACCACTTCTTTTTTAAATCACAAGTGTGTAAGAAAAAAGACTGGAGGGACATATACCCAATGTTAATGGGTACTGAGTTTGTAAAACAGAAAAAAAAGGGGCGGAGCTTTTCTCCTCTACTTTCCAATCTTCTGTACGATAGCAACATCACATTAAACATTCACATTAACAGAATAACAAAGGCAATTTGTCACTCAGAGAAGTAAAGCAAAGATTCTGAAGAATGGAAACTTCAAAGAGCCCTATTCCAAGGTGGCTATGTTACGTTCATAAAACTGCACTGTAATGTAAACCTTACCATTTATGAAGTCTATGAAGAATAGGCAGGGTTGTTGCTTTATGTTGAACAAATCCAGCTGGTATTTGAGCGAGGAGAGTAATACGGTCAGTGGAAAGCAGTTTTATGGAATCGGTGGAGAAAGAAGTGGTGTTTTATATTGAAGCACGTATTCTCTGGCACAAGCCCACAATAAATTGAAATCGACACCAACAGTTGGCTCAAAAATAATCAACTACAAATATGCTCAACATAGAAGCATTCTCGTGGACAGAACCACAAGTCGCGCTCCGCATTGTTCCTAACAGCTCTTTAGAAGTCACCAGATGCAGTCCTAGCGAAAATAACCCAGTGAGGTACAAGTTAATTACATAGTTACCAGCAAAATCACACACATTTTTTTGCAGTAATAATGTGGTAAATAAATACATGCTCACTCCATGGGAAATGGTGGCAATTATCAGGAGCACATGTTCACACCATCATATTGCTTACTGATAATCGTGCAATTAACCAATGGCAGCATGCGAACATGGATATTTATGCTTCTCTGAGCTTTGCGTGCTATGTGGCACGCATGTGAAAAGCACAGATGGGAAGTTTCAAGGGTGAACCCCAAGAGTGTGAGCATTTATAGTGGTCACGTCTTAGTCTCCAAACCTCCCCAAAAAGGGAGCTTCTGGTTTATTTCAGTCACAACTATTTTTAACCAATTGCTTCACATGCAATTAATGCTCAATAAACTCTCCATTAAGTGAATTAATAAAAGGTAATAAAAAATGTGTGTGATGTGAGTAATCCAAAAGGAACAAATAAACAAGAATAACTTACGTTTGTGTTGGGGTTTCAGAAAGAAGCTTCGGGTATGAAATCAGAAGTTCCTAAACCAAACACCAGGTCTCCAATGACTAATTAAGGAATTTCAAACAAATTACTTCCAGCCTTTGAATTTCAGTTTTCTCAACTATAAAAGGGAAGTTAAGAGGTTTGTTATGTGGCTCAAATGAGCTAATGTACGTGCAAACATTTGTAAACCAAACAAAAATATACGCATAGGAAATAGTTTTGCTAAGATGCTACCATTTCAACAGCAACAAACCCAGACCTACCTTCGCAGAAGCATGTGTTATCTGAGAATTTCTCACTGGTAGCAAAAGAGAGAGGGGAAGAGAGCACAATTACTGGTCAGGAGGGTGAGGGGGTAGCATAAAAGCCTTCCATAATGGCTACTCTGCAGAGTGAGTAATCCATACAAAAAATTTTGGACATATTGGGTCTAATCCAGAACTAAGCCTATGGCAGGAAGTTCCTAAAATTATAAAAGCAGTGGGAGTTGTATAACTTCCGTACCTCTATGACATACACATCAGCTCAAACAATCTATTTTTCTCATTTCAGTGGACTCACTTGGGAGAAACAATATACTTTCTAAATAATAAGGATAGAGGAATTTTTTTAAAACATGGCAATTCTTTGCTTACCAACCAATGATTCCCCTATCTCTCTAAATTTCTGCTTCACGCCATCAAGAACAACATGCCGATCGTTAGGCTAATTGCAGTCAGAGAAAAAGCATCATATCTAAAAGAGCTTTGTACGTCAGAAAGAATTCAACAAAGTTTTTCTCACTTATTGCAATTTGCCAACCCAGTAGAACCTTTTATTCAATATGAATGGGTCCCAAGGTTGGCTGGTTGATTGAAAAATCTGTTTATATGGATTCACATCTTTTACATGCTTTATTTTAGTTGAAAATATATAAATGTTCATTTAGTCACCAATCTTTTAATGTAACAACAAGGGTTTTTTGTTTTTTGGCTTTTTTATGGGTCCAGTGATTGGAGATCAAAGCCTGTGTCTTGTGTAAACACACCCATTATGCATTGTCCACAAGTCTGAATCTTTCCTGGGGTGGAGTGACAACGTCAAACACTCGGGAAGAAATCTGAGTACAGATCTCTTACCGATTCCTATGAATGTTTTCCCAATGATTTGTATGTGTCTCAATCACACCTAACTCAATAGCAATTTTAGGAAAAAGTTGTCTTCATCAAGTCTTTCCAGAGCATTTAGCTTCAATTTCATGGACATCTCAACTCTCATTTTTGTACTCATATATCATCAGTTTTTATAACAATTAAATGACAGAATTGCAAGAAATAGTTTAACTGACATAAACAAATTTATGCATAAACATAACTCAAGTGCAAAATAAGTCCTGGGTCTCCACTTCGCCTTCTCCTACATGTACAGAACAGAATAAGAAGAGAGCATTTCTCAAACTACAGTAAACTAAACTGAAATTTTTAAGTTCTTTCAGTTTCCACTCTCCTGTACAAAAATGCATGCTCTGTATTTATTGCCATCGTCAGGGATGGAGTCTCTCTCTTCCTTTCCCCTACAAGGTAAGTAACCTTATCTTGCTCCTCTGATAGCTATGGAATGCACTTTTGAGTTGTTGTAAGAAGATACATTTTCCTACTAGTTTCTATTTTTTTTTTTTCAACGTTTTTTATTTTATTTTTGGGACAGAGAGAGACAGAGCATGAACGGGGGAGGGGCAGAGAGAGAGGGAGACACAGAATTGGAAACAGGCTCCAGGCTCCGAGCCATCAGCCCAGAGCCCGACGCGGGGCTCGAACTCACGGACCGCGAGATCGTGACCTGGCTGAAGTCAGACGCTTAACTGACTGCGCCACCCAGGCGCCCCAACTAGTTTCTATTTTTAAAGTAAATTTTCATTTTAGACTAGTTTCATGTTTACCGAAAAACCTCAAAGGTGGCACGGAGCTCCCATATACCCCACACCAGGTCTCCCCTATCATTAATGATTGCTGGCTTTTTGTACATAACTTTGAAGCATTTTATTCAGAACCAAAGACCCTCCCACGTTACAGAAGCCATCAAAATGTGCAACATTTCTTTTGTAATGTTATCACGCTTTTTTGTATTCCTCACCATGGATCCATGACGACAGCTACCAAAGGTTATGTACACTTTTATTGTTTTGACTGTACAGCACCCTTTCCTTCTACTAGGATACAAGCACCTGGTTTACGGTGTGAAGAACCACCCCACTCCCCTCACAATTTCTGTTATTCCACCATTCTAGGGGTGGACCAGTGACCAGGCCTGGCTAACCAGAGCACCCTTCGCTGTGGCCACAATAATCGAGGCACTGTTAGGGTAGGTTATAACCACCTTGTGGGAACAGCCTAACTGAGAATATGATCTAAGAGAAAAGCAAAGAAAGAGAGAGAGAGCAAAAGAGTATTCTAATGACATACGTGCCCAATCATTGGGACTAACTATGTTTTTAACTGTTATTCTGAGGTAATAACTCATGGAATTTTCTTTCACCCTCAAAATAGTAAATGATACAGTCAACCTAATGGGAGCCCTGGATTTATCAATGCATGAAGCCAGCCGCCTCCACTGTTACGTGAACCAAAAAATAGTTTTAGGAAGAAGAGAAAGGTTGGTTTCAAATAATTTGAGAAGCAGAGGGTTACTTGCCGTGTTCCTCATCACACATCAGTCACAAAGTCTGGTTGACCATTTACAGTCAATCCATGCATAACCTGCAGAGACCACACTTGAACATTTCCCTACAGGAGGCACATGCAAAGACCTAGAAGCAAGAAAGGGAACAACGTATTTCAAGAACTACAGGGAGATCAACAAGGCCAAAGTGGAGAGAGAAGTAAGAGGGAAGGGAAGGGAAACAGGGGGCTGGCCGAGTTGCACAGCCTTTAATGGGGACTTGGACTCTATTCTAAGTCATTGAGAAACTGGCAAGGGTTTCGGTTCAGAAGGAGAGTTGCCATCACTTATCCATTTTGCAAAGGCCACTCAGCCTGCATAGGGAGGATGTAAAACAGGAAGCTGACCCAAGAAGCAACGAGGTCTTGAGTTGGGGCCATGGTAGCGATAATGGGAAGAAATGTATGTATTGGAGGTATAGTTAGGTTGCTCCCGCATGTCAAACGTGGAGTCCTGTTAATAGAAACCCTGCCTGAGCCTGGTCCACTTTCTCTCCTCAGACCAAATCACTAGGGTCTGAAATCCAGCCTTGCACAAATCGATATTTGTTCAATGGATGAATCTCAAAGATTTGGTAGTTCTGAATAATTGGTGAAAACGAGACACCTCAAAATTCTCTGATGAAAATATTTTGTCTCAGTTCCCAGGTTTATGCACTCACAGAGGAAGTGTTCAGGCATGACATACTTCAGTATGGCCACCTCCGTTTTCTTGGGCAAAAGCAGAAGTCATACTTTTAAGATTTCAAATACTTTATTAAGGGTAATCAGTTCTGGACTGATCGGAAAACACTTCCAGTAATTAAACATCAGTGTTTTAGTGAAAAGACCAGTGAAAAAGCTTAAAGATCTCAATTGGAGTTTCTACACCCCTGTTTCCCCACCTTACCTCTTATCTTGTGAGGTGGAGAGAAGAAAACCGACATCAAAGTGATACCGCGAAACTCAAATAAATAAGCATTATGAAAACATTTTGTGATATGAAAATCCTAATACATTAGTAAGAAGGGGTTAGTTTATTCACATTGAGGATTTATACGGTGTCACTCTTGCAAGCTAAACAAAACAAATGAACAAAGGAAAAAGAGACAAACAAAAAAAAAAAACCAGACAAATACAGAGAACTGGTGGTTGCCAGACAGGAGGTGGGTGAGGGGATGGGGGAAATAATGAATGGGATTAAGAGTTCAGTTCTCATGAGGAGAACTGAGAAATGGATAGAATTGTGGAGTCATTATATTGTACACCTGAAACTAATGTAACACTGTATGTTAATGACACTTCAATAATAACTAAATAAATAATAAATACTCCGTCAGCCACTACTTTTTGATTTGTTTCTTAAGAGGCATTCCACTATTGGAATCTTCCAGATACCCTTAGCAGACACCTGTGGGTGCCTACACAGGAGGCCTTCCCTCTTCTTTCTAACAGGATCCTGATTTCCAAGTGCGACCACCACTCTTCCCCATTTTAAATCATGGGCTTTCACCAGTGACCAAGCGGGTTCATCTGTCAGTGACACATTTGCTAGAGATTCCGGAAAACAGACGTTCCCTTCGTCTTTCACGAAAACATTGTGTCCTCCCCACTGGATGTGAGCAAAGACAGCCATAGCCTCCAGCTGCAGGGGTATTAGAAGTATGAGTGGAGCAGAAGAGAATTGCCTGACTATCGTGGAAGCAGAACCAAAAAATGGAAAAAGAAACAAGACAGTGGTCACGTCAATTTATCCTTAAATCAAGCCACACGTAAGTTCCAGGTCTGTCTGTTAATGGCCGAGTGACCTTGGCAAATGTCCATTGACTCCCCTGGGCTTTTGTTTCCTCGTTTGTATAACAGTGATAACTGTCCACTCCTCACGGTGTTGTGGTGAGGGTTGAATTAGATGACAGTTGCCACATCTTAGAACAGACCTGGAGAACAGTAGGTGCCCAGCTGATGAGGGCTCTCTCCCATGGCCCAGCTCCTAGGAAGAGGGCTACACTGGGATGGTACAGTAAAGACATGAAAATGAGATTCTTGTTTGGGGTTTGAGAAGAGCCAATGCCCTTCACTCAGGCTACTTTGTGCAATACCTCACTCACCTCTGCAAAGGGCCAGGGCGGGGCATGCTCCACTAAACTATTTCTTACCGTCTTATTTTCATTTCTGTTTGTGTAATTCAATTTGCATTTCCATTGGCATATGAATTCACTTTCCAAGAACAACCCTGGACCAATATGCAATATGATGTGTTTGTATATGTGTGTGTGTGTGTGTGTGTGTGTGTGCACAGTTACAGCCATCCCAAACCTCCTCATTTCCAATCTCTGTGACCATATTCTAAGGCCCTGGTCTTGCTCGGTGCAGAATTGTCTAATTTTAATGTAATCCTGAGAAAGGAAAGAGACAGAGACAAAAAAAAAAAAAGATAAGGAGAGAAAGAGAGAGTGAGATCTTTATTATTAGAGGAGACAAGGTCTTCTCTTGCTGTGCAGATGTAACTGGGAAAACCAAGGCCCAGCTGGCTCCTTCTCAACAGCAGCAGCAGATAAGGAAGCAACATGTCTGACCTATTTGAACATCATCCAAAAGGAAATCCTCTCCCCACCTGCAGGAAACTCCAAGACTACACCTGGCAAGAGAACACAGGCAACAAAAGGCAGCGACATTGGCGGGCAGAAGCATAAAATCAGCAATTTGCAGCCAGCTCTGTCCCTACCGCATATTTCCCCTTTTCTAGCCCGAGGGTCCCCAGCTGTAAAATGGGCTGTCAGAACTAACTCCCCAGAATGAGGACTAATGTCAACCTCCTGTCGGCTGCTTCCAGCCCAACCCTTCAAGCATATGTCCCAGACAGGAAAATAGGGGGTGTAAAAGTAGGAGTACAATAAACACCCCAGTACTCCTTCCAAAACTCCTTTTGTTTCATAAGATCTTCCCCCCCCCCAACCCCCCACAGCAAAATCCTTTTCATCTCCCAACTGAATGGTGCCTCTTTTGTGATGACTTCACAACATTCATTACCCAGGCCCACCCAGGCATCCTCTCCTCCGGGTCCCATAGCACTCTGAAAGTCCACAAGTGCCTGAAAGATTCTGATGCATGGCTGCTTTCAATGCCTGTGCCTCCTGCCAGGTTGTGAGTCTTCTGATGAATGCTGCAGGGTCTTTCCCAAGCCACCAAAGAATCAAAGTCAAATAAGGTGAAGAGCCTACAGTCCAGGGGTGGATATGGAAGGGAAAATATAATTACAAAAGAGATCAAAACAGACATAAAGGACAGAAGTAGCACAGAGATAGAGGGATAGGTTCTGTTGGGAAGGGGTGGGAGGCACAGGGAGGCCTTCCAAAGAAGGAGTACCTCAAGGATTAGGACCTGCTGCAGCATCTGAACCAACTGCTCCCCTAGAAGGTCTCCTGGCTGAAGAAATGGTACCGATGCCTCTGAATATTCAAGATCCCAGGGGCATCTCAGAAAGTTACCCACGGCCTCATTCAGTTGTTCTAGCAATAAAAATCAACTTGGAACTCTGCAAATCTATCCTGGCACTTAGCATTTTAGATTCTAAAGGAAGGTACCAGCCATGTGGCTGAGATCAGATCTAATTCAGTGTTCAGCCCGAGATTCATCAATTATTAAAGAATGATTTTGCTCTGCTCTCTGTGAAAGCTGGAAGTGGCATCATCTACTCAAAGACCCGTGTTCAGCTCGGCCCAGCATTAATTCATTTAATGATTCAACAAGAATGTGCTGACCACCAACTGGATACTGAGCACCATTCTAAACACAGGGAAAACCACAGAGAGTAAGAAAGTAGTCTCTAATCAGATCTAGTGGGGTTGAAAAGCCTGCCTTTACCTGTCTGCATGTTTCAGAAATCACTTCTATGTTAAATACTCCTGGCTCGTCAATCACAGTATTGATTGAAAGTCCCTGTATGTAGTTCCCTGCACACACAATGCAGAGCACTTTTTTTTGTCCTTTTTGCTCTCTCTATATTAATGCCATTCCCTCTTCCCCTGCCATTGCCTCTTTCTTCCTTGAGATTCCTCTGTGTTTCCTCAAGATTCTAATAGCAACTCCATGAAGGCAAAGAAACTTGTCTGATTTGTTTGCTGCTGTGTCCCCAGCACCCAGCCTCAGGCCAGACATACTGTGAGGATTCAATAAGTATTTGTTGATTGAATACATGGTGTGATGGATGATAAGATAAAGGCATCTCCTCTTCCAAGAAGCCTTCTCTGATTCCAAAGCTGGGGTAAAACACTTCTCCCGGCTGCTCCCACAGCCTCTCTGCCGGGTCCAGGAGGACACATTCTCTATTTGTCTCTGTATCCACCGTGAGCTCCACTAGAAGAAAGGACAAGAGTGTTTCATCCATAAGGCCCTGGCTCTAGCCGAGGGACAAGCCCAAGGATGTACTCAGATGTACAGTAAATAATGGAAACCCTCAACTCCTAGGTAACTCATTGCAGACTGGCCCTTGATCAGTTCCCAAGGACTCACTCTACCACCCAAAAACTTCCCAGGTACTGAAGAGCTTCTTAAAGCCAAAAGCAGCCGCAGGGTGGAGGTGGAAAGTATGTTGGATTGACTGTCAGAAGCCAAGAGCCCAGTCACAGCTGTGTGAATGGAGGAAAGAGTGAATTATAAACGTGTTATTATTTATTGCCATTAAAACTAAAAATTACGTTCTGACTCCGTATGCAGAAGAATCCTGTGCATTCTCCAGAATTCAACTGGCACGGACCCAATGATAGGAAGTGCAGGATAACAAGGACCACAGTAGCAATAGGGCATAAATGCTGTTCTGTTTATCCCAAGGAGGCATTTCAGAGGCTCTTTCTTCTCTTGGTTTCCTGGCAGGGATGGCAGAGGCCAATTCAAGGAGGCACCACTTGCTGCCTGGGATAGCACTATGGTAAGAATCCTCATCAGCTGAGAGTGCTATGCCCAGGAAGCTCTGTTGTGATGGCAGTTTTGGTCTGGGGTGAAAGGGGGACAAAATGCAGGTTTGGCCATGGACCACCTTAACTTTCTCCCAGTAACGCTGCCCCCACCAATGTCCCTCAGTAACCACAGAGGTGTGCAGTCCCAGCAGCTATTAACCTGTGGACACATCCTCAAGTTATTCATGTAACGTATTCATGTAAGTGCATTGTGGGAGTCTCAGGGTGGCCACGGGGTCAGCTCACCCAAAGCGGGGCATCATTGGTCTATCCCTCTTGCTGCTACTCAGAGTGATACTGACTTCATTGAGAACACATACAGCTGCAGTAACCTTTCTAGAAGTAACTCCTTACTGTGCTGGAGCCAGTGATTCCTGGAGAGAACATCTGGTAAACCGCAGGATCTTTCTCTCCTTTGCAACATCACCCAGAATTGCATGCCTTATGTAGCAGAATGTTATTTCTACTAGGAAATCTCCCCAACATGATAGTATGCCAGAAAAAGACCTGGCTTCACTCGGAGCTAATTGCTTAATTTCTCTGTATCTCACTTCCCTCGTAGGTTAAAGAGGAATAAAAATACGCACCTCCTTCCAAAGTTGTAAAGGAGAAGGGGCAGCTCCCTTGGAACACATGATATCTCAGTGGTGTCGGTCACTAAGTGAAGATTGTTAAACTTGCCCACGATGAGAATAATAAGGACTACCTAGTGAGAGAATGTAGTTTTGAGGGTTTAACCGTGCGCCAGGAAGTGTGTTAAATACTTACACTTATTATTACATTTAATTTTCACAACAAAGCTATGAGGGAGGTTTGGTTATCGTTCCTATTGGGGAGACAGGGTCACAGACTCGGAGAGACTGAGTGCTATGCCCAAATCCCCATGGCTAATTATGCGGAAGAATTACATAGGCCGTTCGCATCCAAGTGGCCTGGTTTCCAAGCCCAGATTTAGTTAGTCTAGGTTGGAGTAAGGAGGAGATTGGTGGATGCATGAATCAGAGAATAATCCAGATTTTAAAAAGCTTGAGGAGTGTCTCCTCCCAACTGCCTTGACTTTGCAGATGGGGAAGGCTTATGAAATTGGAAGCTCCTTAAGGCGTAAGCTGTTGTCAGCCAACACCTTGGCAAGAATGAGTTTACCCAAGCTGTTTGCAGTTCCAACAGCTAAGATCATAGGCTAGTAGCACACTTTGCATGTAATTACTCAAGTAATATTTATTTAAAGAAAGAATGGTACCTTGACTGAGACCAAGAAGGTCTAGATCTATATCCAGACTTCACCATTAAGTGTGATGATCCCTTCTCTGGGGCCATTTCTTTGTCTATAAATGGAGCGTGGTGTCTTTTTTTTTCCCTCAGCCATAAGACACCAAAACAGGTGAGACAAACACACTGAGGTGTATTCCGACAATGTATTTTTATATAGATCTTATCTTTCTGATGGCTAGGGAAAGAGAACCTTCATAAAAATTTAAAAAAAAAAAACCATGAAGACATAATACATGAAAAAGTTCATCTTGTTGCCAAACCAAAGATTCCCTGGAGATAGAGACCAAATTTCGTATTAATCACCACCAGTGTATCCTCAATGCTGAGGATTGCAATGGGCTGGCCGAGTCTATAGGTTTGGAGAATAAAGGAGTGTCACCAAGAATGTTTAATATGATGGAAAGAGATTTTTCAAGATAAAGGTAGGTGGGAAAATACGGTACAAAAAAAATTTGCACATACTGCGTAAACTCATCTCCATTAAAAAAAAAAAGTGCATAGGAAAACTTTTTTTCATCTAGAAGGAAACATGCAAAACACAAAGTGGTTTGCCTCTAGATAATAGGATAATGGGAAATCATTTTTCTGCCCCATTGAATTGTCTCTGAGTTCTCCAGATTTTCTGCAATGATCAGTTAGCAACTGATCAGTTAGCAACTGATCATTGCAGAAAATAAATAAAAAATAAAACTGCACCCAGAGCCCAGCTTCATAACTCAGATCCTAACATGATGAGGAGGTAACTCTGAGTCTCAGCTGTGAACTGCCCCACTTTATATTAGAGTAGATGCTTAGCCCTGGGACCTCCCCAGCCATGTTATGAACACGTGCTTGCTTTCTGCAACCCCAAAAGCTATGCAACACTCTTGCTGAAAGCCCCCTGTACCTCTTCGGTGCAGGCCAGGAGGGAAGACACTGTCAGGGTATCTCAAGACAGACAAGACCCAGATGCATCCCAACACAAACTCACAGCCATGACTATGTATCAAGGGAAGCCAGAATCTAAAGGACGGACCTAGAAGCACTTTGCGCAGTCACGTCGTATCTCCTTCACCAGCCTCCTCAAATTTTTCCACCCATACATGAGCATATTTCTGAAATCCCCAACACATCTCCAATGGGGCCAAGAAGGATAAGGACATGGGACCCAGTGTGGATAAGTAAGAAGGGAGAAGGAGAGCTATAGCTGTACCTCAAGTGGGTATCTCACAGCACCTGAAATTTCTGACTTGCAGAAATTTTACACAGTGATGGACTGGTGCCGGACCTAGCAGTGCATGGGGCGATGCTCATCTTTGAAGGGATGATCTGGGCCCTGCCGCTTCCATGAGCCCGCTCTGGTTTACGGCTCTGTCTCCGGTTGCCTATTAACATGAGTTCGCGCCAGTATTTTACAGTCTGAACCTCTGCAACAAAAAAAGCCATTCCTAGGGCTAGGCGGCCATCCACAGGAACGGCAACATACAGAAAAGGAACATGACTTCTCTGTGTGTTCCCTTTCACCACCTTGCCCTGATAGAAAGCTACAAGTCTTGTCATGACAGTGCTTCATTTCAGTGAGTGCTGGACCCTGAGCCTTTAAGACAAAGCCCTGCCTCTCTCCTTTTCCATCTCCACCATTCAGGTGATAGGTGCTAGACTCCTAGTCTCTCTCCTGCACTGCCTGCTTCCACCCTTCCCCACCCTTGACCACCTCCTCCACCTGTGGTCAGAGTGAGCTATCTGAAAAGAGGATGAGATAATCATATTACTCCTCTGTTTCAAACATCCGATGGCTTCCCATCAGGCGGAGAACAAACTCAAAACTCTCTGCACTGGCTTACCTAAGACTACATGACTTGACATTCCTCCCTGACATCTGGATTCACTTGCCTCCTGTGCTGTGGTTCAACCATGTACTCAGTTTCTTCCTACCCCAGGACCTTGGAACTGATGACTTTTTCTGCCAAAAAAAGTTTCCCTACCCTACCACCTACCCCTCAATCTCTTCTTACTTGGCTCCAACTAGGCTCTCAGCACTTTGCCACAAATTGGTATCCCCCAACCATGCAGTCCCTCCCTATCACATCACCCAGCTCAATTGTCTGTATGCTTACTGCCAGCTTTTAAATGTAGTATCTTGCATTGCCTATCTTCCTCCATAAAAAAGCAAAACTCATAAAAGGCCAAAGACCTTGACATCTTAATTTAAAGCTGTGTCTCCACAACCTAGGATACATCCTGGCAATGTCAATTTCTTTAATGCATTCCTGAGTGAATGAATGAGTGGACCAAATTCAAGCATAAATGCAAGCCCAAATCACAGAGCGGCTGTTCTTTAATGTTACCATTTGCAAATGTCCCTTTCACCTCAAATCATCAAAGGTAAAGACAAACTTCAAGAGAAAAAGTGAATCTGAATCCTAGTTTTACCACTGATTCTACGTTCCTGGACAAGTTCTCCTAAATTCCCTGGTCCTCCGTTTTCTCTTCTAAAATAGGGGAAGCAGAGAAATAGAGACCTCATAAGCTGTGGTGCCGATTGGATGAGTAGACATGTGCCAAGAAGTCCTACACGAGTGGCCCATGTGACCACCATCATAATTCTATTCTAGCCACTTGGCCGCATTGCGTACTAGAGGAAGCCCTTCGTTCTGCCATTGGAGGGTCATCTGTGCTACGGGGAGAAAATCTGAAAGCAGGTTGACAGCAAAGAGACCAGTCACTCCCACAGCTGAGCGGTACTGAGGCTGGACTAGGGGAGGGGCTGTGCAGACAGACTTGAGCCGCTGGATGAACAGGGCAACACAGAGGTAGAGTTAATAGCATTTGAGGCCATAGCTGGAAATTGGCCGTCTGCAGCTCAGAAGAAGTTCTTCGCCAGAACCTGGCCAGGATGGCAATCTGCTGTTGGACCTCCAGCCTCCAGAACTATGAGAAAGAAATTGCTTCTGTTGATAAGCCACCCACTGTGTGATATTTTGTTACAGCAGTCTTAATGGACTAAAATAAGGAATCTACTTTCTCCTTCATGGGTTTTTTTTTTCTGAATGTGTTCACAGACAAGCAGCAGGGGGGACTGTGGTGAAGAAGACACACACCCAACAACACTTTCTCTCTTCCATTCCCTCACTCTCCGCTGTGGCTTTCCAATCCCTCACCTCTGATGAAATACAGTCATCACTTCACTAGCTCCTCCTCTGAGTATCCAGCTCACATACCTTTCTTCCTGACCAGCCATCCGGGCAGACTCTGTATGCCTCCCTGGGCCCAGAAACTCTTCTTTTCTGTATGATTTGGGATACATAAGTAACAAGGGTTCAACATTCTTTCATAAAAAAAAAGTGTCCTCTTCTAATATTATAAAGAAAAGGAGGTAGCCTAGAGAACATTCTATCCCCTTAATCATCCTCCCATAGGCCCACCAATCATCAGGTGATTGGTGAGACATAAACACAGAGACCCTAGGAATATAGAAAGATGACAACCATGGACCCTTAGGGATCAGTTAAAGCCTAAGAAGCAACAAGAATTGAACCAGATACCTTAAAAGCTGTATCTCTCTCTCTCTCTCTCTCTCTCTCTCTCTCTCTCTCTCTGGATTCCCCAGGGATCTCAATACTATCTGTATATGAGGACGTTCTGAAGTCACACATTTGTAATCCTGAGGTCTCCTGTGTGTAATTGGGAAGAATTGGACTACTCAGACGTTAAAGTCAAAGAAAGTCAAAGAAAGATGAGTTCCACGAACAACTTTGGGAGGAAGGTGGACCCTAAGCCTACATCTGGACATACACATGTAAGAAATCGCCTTTCAAGGGGTCAAACAAATGTTAATTTGGCAAAGAAAAGTTCCTGCCATTGAGTAAGTTACTGTCTATTGGGGGAATGGAAGTCTACCAGGGGTAACAAATTCAAATGCCTTTAGGGGTTAACAGATCCAACAACATTTATCATGACCAAGGAGTTGTGGGGGCTGGGAAGGGGTATAAAAACCAGACAATGCAGCTCCCTTATAAAGGCTCTCAATTTCAGAAACATTTTCAATTCCATGGCTGACAAATAAACACCCTTTGAGTACTAAAGTTTCATAATCTCACACAAAGCTCCTTAGAACAGAGTCCCTCATCCTGAGCACTGTTGACATTTGCGTCCAGATAATTCTTTGTTGTGAGGCATTGTTCTGTTCGTTGTAGGATGACTGGACTCTTCACACTAGATGCCACAGGCACCCCCACAGTTGCGCAATCAAAAATGTCCCCAGACATTGTCAAACGTACCCTGGGAAACAAAAGAGCTCCCTCCTCTCACCACTTGGGAAAGAAGTGAAGGATGTCACCATAGCAAATAGCAAGGCAAGAGGACAGCCCCACACTTGAAACAGCATCACAAACAATCCAGTTGCGTCTCCACAGCAGTCTGGTGAGGAAGGATTGCTTCCCCCAGACGAACAGATGAAGCCGAGTTGCGTTAGGATCTGGCAGAGGTACTCCTTACCTACGTCAAGCCCTTCTGATTCAAAGCTGCCTTTTTGAGCAGTCTGTCATGCCTCAAGCAGGGAATGTCTATGCTGACAGCCAGAGAGAGCTGGCCTTAACTGCCGTGTTTGGAACGTCTCTCCAGCCATTGCTCTATCCACGGCCCGGAAGACGAGCTGGGGAGAGGCCACAGCAGTTCTGGGGCTATTGCAGTCATACTGATGGTAAATGACAAGGCTCTGCATCTGGGCAGTGCGGGTAGGGATATAGAAGAAGATATGACAAATATTTAGAAGACAAAATTGGCAGGATTGGTGATGAATTGAACTAGGATTTAAAAACAAAAACAAAAACAATGGCAGATTCTAGAATGGACCAGCATTAGTGGTGATAATTCACATCAGCTGTTTTAACAAACAAGGCAAACATCTCAGCAGCTTAACAAAGGTTATTTCTCACACACGTCATAGTCCCTTTGGGTGCCTGGCTCGAAGAGTTTGCTGTGGTGATTCAGAGATCTTAAGTCCTATGGGGCACCATCCTCCAGGTCAGAGGTCAGCAAACTACAGCCTATGGGCCAAATCCAACCACTGCCTGTTTTATAAATAAAGGTTTATTGGAACACAGTCACGCTCATTTGTTTACACATTGTCTACGGCTGATTTCACACTCCATTGGTAGCGTTGAGTAACTGCGGCACAGAGCATATGGCCAGCAAAGCCTAAAATATTTACTATCTGGCCCTTTGCAGAAAAAAATTTCCCTGGGATTCCCTGCTGAGTCCTCTTCAATCAACCAAAGACCAAAAAGAACAAGCAAGAAGGATCACACATGAAGTTTTATAGCCAACCCTAGACACTGTGCAGACCATTTCTCTGGCCATACACCTTGCATTGGCCAGAACTCAGCCACATGGCTGCCCTCACTGCAAATCAGGCTGGAAGATAATGGAGGAGCCCACGGCTAAGGGTGGGAACTACCAGTGCCACGTATCCATGGCTCTGGACAAACCTCTCTTTGCCTGATTATCATCCTGTGGTTTCCTTTGAATGGAAAATCCACACATTCTTGCAAAGCGCTATAAACAACCATATTTCACTGGAGAAGCATTAATGACCAACATAAACTACTGAGTCCTGAGTTTAAACAAATGTGTTATGTTAGTTGATAATAGTAGAATAAACATGACCCCAATTAATGAATTTTCTCAGAGTTATATCGTCTTTATTAGTTCAAATAGAGATATAAATGGAAACTCCATTTAACTCAATAATACAAAGTGTCTACTTTATGCCCCGTGCTGTGCCAAACAGAAAGGAAAATAAAGACATACCGGATACCTGCCGGGGGCTTCATCCTATGCGTGAAATGCATAAATAGAGAAATAACAAAAGAAGTATTATGGCTAAGTTCAAAAAAGGTGGCGCTTTATCTTTTCATCAGCTCGGAGAAAGAATATACCGTGAGGACTGGGGTAGTTGAGACTTACTTCCTGGAGAAGAAAAATAAAGCCCATTGTGATTTATGCCTGTTTCCCATAAAAGTTAAAATAAGAGTGAAGGTTGACAAAATCTTAAAAATGCTTTACTACTAAGAAGTCATTCTCACTAGGTAATATCCTTAATAATCGCCAAACTCCTGTGAAATTGGCATCATTAGGACTATCTCACTGCCACTGAGAACCAACCTGTGGTTATGACTTGCCCTGGGACACAAAGCCGGTGAGGGGACCGTAGGCCTGAAACAAGGTTCCAAATTTTCTTTTTCCTTTTCTTCCCTTTTCCTGATTTCTAATCCAGAGCTCTTTCAACTCTATCACATTGTCATTAAAAATAAAATAGTGTTCTTTGACAGACTTACGTTGCAATAACCACAGAGAGCTCACGATGTGTTGCAAAGCCAACAGCGGCCAAGAAAAACCTTTCCACACAGACAGTGAAATTTCTATTGGCTCGAAGACAACCCAGCCAAGGGCGAGGGAAACAAAGCTACAGGCTGAAAGTTCTCTCCAAAGATTTCTCCATCCAGTTCTCAGGTTGAAGGCAGCTTTGAAGTTAAAACGCAGCATCCCGACAGGTAAAGGAAGTAGACCCGTGAGGGATGTCCGTGCCAAGAAGTTCAATAAATGAATTAGACAGAATAGTTGACCGAGGATATAGCAGCCCTTTGCGGATGCCCCCAAGGAATTCTGGATCCTACTTAGGGTCATGTTCCTTGACCCCAGAGCCCCTTCCATTTGACTAAACAGGCAGCTAGGACAGTAAGCTCCTGACTAACCAAAGATAATCTGAATATGTGACGTATACGTATACGGTTTTCTGTCCATGTTAGCAGCAAGTTCTCCCAGACCAGTGGAACAGAGAAGTGCTATGTCCTGGTGGAATATAGACCTGTTATGGTCCATTTGAGCCAACACTTTCATGGGGTGAACAGCAGCAGTTACAAAGACCAGTTTAAAAAGAGAATTTCTCCTGGGGCGCCTGGGTGGCTCAGTCGGTTAAGCGTCTGACTTTGGCTCAGGTCACGATCTCACAGTTGGTGGGTTCGAGCCCCGCGTCAGGCTCTGTGCTGACAGCTTGGAGCCTGGAGCCTACTTTGGATTCTGTCTGTGTCTCCCTCTCCCTCTGCCCCTCCCCAGCTCGTGCTCACACTCTCTGTCAAAAATAAATAAACCTAAAAAACAAATTTGTTTTTAAGAGAATTTCTCTTTGGGGAAGCCACCCATGGAAATGGGAAACAAAATGAAGTCCAATTTGCCTTGGCCCTAAACGATAAAGTCTACACCCCCAGCATGACATATAAGCTCTTTGGGTTCTGGTCCCTATCCACCTGAGCTATCTTCCTGCGCCCACTCTTCTCCCCCATGCGCCATCAGTGTGACCCTCTCGACATATCACTCACCATGTACCTAGGCTTTCTCCCACTTTCTCCACCTGAAAAATTCCCACACAAGTCCCATACTCAATCGCTAATGTCAGTTTATCTATGACAATCTCTCCAAGCTGTCCTTTAGAGCACAAGTCAAATTCCGCTAGAATATGTGTGCTCTTATCTGTCTCCCTAACTGGTCTGGAAAGTTGAGTGAACAGACATGATGTCTAATTCTTCTGTTTTTTCCACATGCCTATCATATTGCCTGCCATGTAACAGACACTCAACAAGTGTTGAGGGTGGTAAATCTCAGACAAAAATCTGGCCAGAAGGAAACTGTGAGAAAGTAAAAAAAAAAAAAAAAGGCCTAGAACTGAATCTTGAAGTATCCTAGACCCACTGCTACTCACCGTGGAACCCGAGACACATCAGCAACCATCTAGAAAGTAAGAGTATTTTGTCTACCTCATAGAACTAAAGTCAGGATTAAATGATAGAACGCCAGGGGAAAATCATTGGTTAATCATGTCAAAAGTGAATCACTAAGAACAGGAAAGGAATTTTCACCATGGACTGTTAACTGCACCAATCCATTGCTACAGAGTGTTAAGTCAAGAGAAAGAGAAGACTGTATCAACCAATAGGATAAGAGGAGGTCTTTCAGTAAGAGAGCTGCACAAAAATTCAGATTTATAACCAAATGGCCATTTGGTCCCATAATCATGGAGCACAGAGAAATAAGAAGACAGAGACCCCACTTAGTGAAATCATGACTCTCTTTATGCCTCTGGATGCCATTTAGTCCCACTGTTGGTTGGTACTTTCATTTGCTTATTAACATCTGTGTTCACTCAAAGACCCGTACGGCTCACTCTCAGAGTTTGGCAACTCTGAAGAGGTTGGTTCCACTGTCGATGGATTCTCTCTTCTCGACCGGTTTTATTTCCTTAGAGTAGAGAGCCCTGCATCTCCTTACTAACCGGTGGTACCAATGGTGGTGGAAAGCATAGGAAGCAAAGGTTGTCCTAAGGATATTCACATTTATTGAAAGCCCACTGACAAGCATGAGCCAGGCAGTCATTGAAGCCCACACCTCATTATACCTTCAAATCCCACCTGTAAGTGACTCACTCTCTTTTATCCAACAAATATTCAACGAGATGTTCTAAGCGCTGGAGATATAGCTGTGAACATACTAAGCAAAATCTCTGGTCTCCTATCATCAATTGTTACCTAACGGCGGGAGAAGAAAGACAGCAGATAAGCCAATGGTAATCACATTAGATATTGAGTTTTCTGAGAGGTAGATGTGACAGAGGAAGTGAAAGGTGGCTTTATTTTAGATAGTAGGGAGGTTATTATTAGTCTAATTTGATCAGTGAGGAAATAGAGGCTCAGAGAAGTTAAACAACTGCTCCAAGGTCACATAGCTACACACTGACAGAGGAAGAGAAGACCTTAAACCCATGTCCTTCTGAACCTGAAACAATAAAATAGCCCACACAAAAGAATATAGTCAAGAAATAAATGTATTATTCTCTTAGCCTTTCTTAGTAACTATTTAGGAATAGGACAAAAGTCAGTGTTGGCTGGAATGAGTATAGAATTCTTCACAATGGAGGAAAAACTGAAGCTGGTCTTGAAGTCAGGATCTGGAAAAGAAAGAAAGAAAGAAAGGAAGGAAGGAAGGAAGGAAGGAAGGAAGGAAGGAAGGAAGGAAGAAAGAAAGAAAGAAAGAAAGAAAGAAAGAAAGAAAGAAAGAAAGAAAGAAAGAAAGAAAAAGAAATACAGGGAGAGAAGGAAGGAAGGAAGGAAGGTAGGAAGGAAGGAAAAGGAAGAGAGAGAAAGAAGGAGGATATAAGCAGGAAGAAATGGTTATTAAGATAATAAGAAACTAGGGGTGCCTGGGTGGCTCAGTTGGTTGAGTGTCTGACTTCAGCTCAGGTCATGATTTTACTGTTGCCAAGTTCAAGCCCCATGTCAGGCTCTGTGCTGACAACTCAGAGCCTGGAGCCTGTTTCAGACTCTGTGTCTCCCTCTCTCTCTCTGCCCCTCCCGACTTGCCCTCTATCTCTCTCTCTCAAAAATAAACATTAAAAAAAATTTTTTTTAAGATAATAAGAAACTTATTAAGTTTCAGGCACCAGACAAAATATTTTAGATCTGGTATTTCAATAAGCACTTAAAAATTATTTTTTTAATATTTGAATATATCCCCATCACATTTTTGTCAGCTTTTTAAATTAAATTTATTTTTTTTAAGCTTGTTTATTTATTTTGAGAGAGAGACAACAGGGGAGGGTCAAAGAGGGAGGGAGAGAGAGAATCCCAAACAAGCTCCATGCTGTCAGCACAGAGCCCAGCACAGAGTTCTAACCCACAAACTGTGAGATCACGATCTGAGCCAATGTCAAGAGTTGGACACTCAACTGGTTGAGCCACCCGGCTGCCCCAGTACTTAACATTTTCAAATAAACAAATAGCAAAGCAAATATTTAGTCATCCTACAGATAGAGAAACTGAGATTCAGGATAATTAAGTGGTCTTCCAAGGTGACACAGTTGGTGAGCAATGACACTGGCCACTAAGCATGTAGGTAGGAATGGGCATGCTGGGTGCAAGGAAGGCTAAGAACATAAGATGCCTGAGTCAGAAGTCCACATCTGGGATTACTAAGAACTGTAGCTCAGTGGGTTAGCAAACCAATCAGGGATTGCAGAGGGGCGCCTGGGTGGCTCAGTCGGTTTAAGCGTCTGACTTGGCTCAGGTCATGATCTCATGGTTCACGGGTTCAAGCCCCACCATCGGGCTCTGTGCTGACAGCTCGGAGCCCGGGGCCTGCTTTAGATTCTGTGTCTCCCTCCTTCTCTCTGCCCCTCCCCCACTCACATTCTGTGTGTGTGTCTCTCTCTCAAAAATAAACAAACATTAAAATGTTTTTTAAAAAAGAGATTGCAGAGAATATTCAAGTGGATGCAGTGGAAGTAGGAATTGGCACAGGAGATAATAGGAGGCGACAGCAGGTTTTTCAGCAAGAAAGTGAAATTCAGAGGTGGAAACTGGAGCTGTCTCTGACTCTCCTCTGTCCCTCTAAAGTCATCACTCCTAAGTGTGGTTCCCCAACGATGTTCTCCTCTCCTATTACCTTGGAGTTAGTCAGACTTCTGCTAACTGGGCTTCTCAGCGACGTGGACTACATCATTCTAGTCTCTCCATCCTCTTGGCTTTGGGCACAGGACCAGGCACAGAGTGTGGCTGGCAAAGCTACACTGAGCTGGCTGAGCACAGCTCAATAGGCAGGCAGAGAGGCTACCTAGTGGATGATGGAAGAGACGGCACCAAAGTGGAGAGTCCCAGTGACAGTGACAAACCAGGAGATTCACCCACAGCGACCTGAGGCAGCGGAGCCAGAGAGAGCTGAATCCGAAGCTACTAACAGAAGAAATCAGGGTCGTCACTGTGAAGGGAGGGCAAGCAATCACCTCTAGGTGTGAATGAGGCAAACTGAAGAAAAAAAGGAGCCAGGAGGTTAGAAGGAGAATCTAGAACAAAGTGGAATACAAGGTGAAGAGTGAGTTGGGCCAAGGGATCTGAAACGAAGACCATGAACAATGAGATCCCTAGAGGGAGCTCCCCATTGTACGTTGCCTGGAACTGGTACCAAGGATAACTCACCGTGATGGATCCCGGTTAAGCACACATTAAAATAAAGATGAGTGAAAGGTGATAGGAGTGAGAACTTACGGGAAGGAAGGAAAGCAGCGAGAAAAGGAAAAGAGAATAATGTATGGCATTTTCAGGAAGCCTTTATAACAGGGTCAGAAAACGGTGGCCCTCAAGCCAAGTTCAGCCCGCTGTTTTCATCAAGTTTTATTAGAACACAGCCATGCCTACTCACTTACGTAACATTCAGGGCTGCTTTCACACCGGCACAGCTGTTGCCACGGAGACTGCCAGGCCCAAAAAAAGCCTAAAATATTAACCATCTAGCCTTTTACAGAAAAGGGTTGCCAACCTCTGGTTATAGTAATGGAGTATCACGCTTTGGCCCGAGAGTGGCCAAAGATGAAACTGAAACCCGTGAGTGGAGCGAGAATCTTGGGTGCCTTGCTGAGAAGCTTAAACCTTTTTCTACAGGCAATGGGAATCCACCTTCATAGCCTCAGGTACCAAACTCATCTCTCCAGAAGCATAACTCAAAGCCCATCAAAGAGCTCACCCGTTTCCACCAGTGTGGCACTCACGTAACAGGAACAGTCATCACGTGTTCTGCTCGGACTTCGACTCACTAAGACTTACAAACGACACGCTGGTCACCAGTCTATCATCCTTGAGCATCACATCACCTCTCTGATCTTCAGTGTTCTCATGTCCAGAATGCCACCCATAGGCTCTTTGTGAAGTACAAAGGCAGACAATAGAGAAAAAGCGATTTGTTAAACGCATAAAATACTGTGTAAACATCAGGGATTTTTTTCATTGATTCACACAACCAAAAAATGTGTTGAGCACCTATTCTATGAAAGGGGATTCAGAACTGAGTGAAGGTAAGACCCACAATCTAGAAGGAAAGGCGGCATGCAAACAACCCCGTCAAAGCACTCCCATGAGGTCACACATAATGCAAAGTCAGGAGAAATCAACTCTGCTTGGGAGAAAGCGGGGCTCCCAAGAAAGAGTCAAAAGAGGGGTCTCGAACAAAGGAAAAAGGTTCACCATGCCGAGGAAGGAGGTAGACAGCATGTGCAAAGGCCCAGGGTGGCTCAGGAGGCGTGGCTGGGAGCCAAATGTGGATGCAAACAGAAACGAGGCAGAAATAAGGTAGGACACAAAAGGTTTTTCTGTGCTGTGATAAAAACTCGGACTTGCTCTGTAGGGGGTAGGGAACCACTGAAGGGTTTGGCACCCAGGAAGAACTTGGTCAGGGTTGGGGCATGAATGGCTCAAGATCAGGCTATTAGTTAGGTTCCCAGCATTTCCTCCCCTGCATGAACGAGGACGCTGCGGCAACAGTGGCCAATGGGAGATCTCTGGGTGGCTTTGCACCCCAGGGAAGCCAAGATTACCACTCACGGTCATTGTCTCTGCAGCCCTCAGACAAAAGCAACAGGACCAGAGACTAGAAGGAGAGCACTTGAGAGACCCTGGGCTAATCCCCCTAACGTGCCCCCTGGCTCTGGGTCACCTGCCTCCAGAGAGCTGTTGCCTACCTCTGTGCCATGTTTCACATTCCCCAAACTGGGATCCTCCCCAAACGTGATCTGAGCAGCCAGTGTAGATCAAGCAGGACAGGACATAATCAAGTTATCCAGGAGTGGGTGGAAAAAGAAAGATAACTTCCTGATTTGGCCTTACACAGTGGGTCGGGGTTTTTGTTGTTCCCTCAGTTCCCCAAACCTCAGTGGTGTCTTCTCCACCTCAAAAAAAAGGGGGGTGGGGATTAGGAAGTGATTAATACAGAAAGAGTTGCCGTGGGAAGGATGCCCACGGGAAAGAGTGCCAAAACTCCCTCCTCCTGACTGGCCCTTCTGCTGATGGGCCAGCTTAACGAAAGGGGCCAGTTTCCTATTTTTGTTCCTGAAACCTCAGAGTGTCACAGAAGGGGGGACAGGACCAGGTTGCAGTCTGACATGCACAGAGGTCCAAGAAGGACCCCCTCAGAGGGAGTCTCACCTATTAGGAAAGTATGCATGGGTCTGAAACCAGATCCCAAGTTTCACTTCCTGTGGGATCTTAAGCCACCTGCTAAACGTTTCTAAGCCTCACTTTTGTCATTTATAAAATAAGGACAATAATTCTTACTCCCCTGCAATGTTATAAAGTGAAATTAAGTAATAGATTTTAAAGCCAAGCACAGTATTTAGCATGTGCCAAACATACTGTGTCTATTATTAAAATTATACCTTCAGGGGCGCCTGGGTGGCTCAGTCGGTTAGGCGTCCGACTTCAGCCTAGGTCATGATTGAGCAGTTTGTGGGTTCAAGCTCCGCGTCGGGCTCTGTGCTGACAGCTCAGAGCCTGGAGCCTGCTTTAGATTCTGTGTCTCCCTCTCTCTCCGCCTCTGCCCCACTCACACTCTGTCTCTGTCTCTGTCTCTCTCTCAAAAATAAATAAATGTAAAAAAAATTGTTTTTTAATTATACCTTCAGCTGAGAGCTTGATACACAAGACAAATTCCTAGCTTCACAGTTCAGTCATGTATGATATACTTTAAAAAATAAAAATAAAAACCCTGCAACATGAAAAGCTTAATAGACTGAAAGGAGTGTTTGAAGAGATAGTTATCTTATTACTGGCCAAGATTTTCCAAAGGTTCCTTGAATGGCATCTAGCAAGTGCCCCGGAAATTGTGTTCAATGATTAGATAAATAAATTAGTTAGTTAATTAATTTAATACATGAGATAAGCAGACTTTAAGAATATACACCTACATAAAACAAGTTCTAATATACAGGAAGTTTATATATACTGGCAGGACTGAAAAAGTAAATTGCCAAAGGGTTCAGAGAACAACTCAGAGAAGAGGAATTTGAAATCACAGATTTCACTCATATGTGGAATTTAAAAAACAAAACAGATGAACACAGGGGGGAAAAGAGAGAGAGGCAAACCATAAAACAGACTCTTAACTGTGGAGAACAAATTGAGGGTTGCTGGAGGGAGGTGCGGGAGGGGAGTGTGGTAGGTTGTTGCTGGACATTAAGGAGGGCACTTGACGTGATGAGCACCGCGTGTTGTATGTAAGTGATGACTCACTAAATTCTACTCCTGAAACCAATATTACGCTACATGTTAACTGATTGGAATCTAAATAAAAACTTGAAATAAAAAAATAAGAAGAAATCACAGATAGGTACCTAAGCAAAACCATGGTCAACTAACCCATAGTTATATGAACATAAATACAGACTGAAGCAGTATTCACTATCAAATTGGAAATTATTTTTGGGGGCGCCCGGGTGGCTCAGTCGGTTAAGCGTCCGACTTCAGTTTGGGTCATGATCTCACTGTTGGTGGGTTCGAGCCCTACATCGGGCTCTGTGCTGACAGTGAGGAGCCTGCAGCCTGCTTCGAATTCTGTGCCTCCTTCTCTCTCTTCCCCTCCCCCATTTGCTCTCTCTCTCTCTCTCTCTCTCAAAAATAAATTAAAACATTAAAAATTAATTTAAAAAATGATTTTTAAACTGATAGCATTGATGACCTGGGTCTGGTGTGATGCGTCAATTCATGTACAGTTGGTCAGAATGCACATGTATCAAATTTTCTGGAAAGCCATTTATCCAGTTCTATTAAGAGCCTTTAAAGTATCTGAACATTCTGACGCAATAATTCTACTCTAAGAAATCTACAGTACAGAAACACCACAGACAAAGATTTCATGATAGGAATGTTCATCACACTATTATTTAGCAAAGGAAGAGGAGGAAGAGAAAAGCCAAGCAAATATTGAAATAGCCGTGGATCTAATAGAAGGAAGATCCAGGGAGGCTCTACAGCAAGGCAGCTGGGTGCGAAATTAGCTGAGTTAAAGTGTTATACATTTTTTTGTGTGGTTCTAGGGTGCAGGAAAAATACTAAATTTAGAATTTGTTAACATAATAGGTGTGTTGAAATCACTAGGTAACTTCTGAAACTATACTCAGAGCACATAGCTGCCAATGAGTCGAGAAAAAAGTGAAAAGAGAAAAAGACAAAAAACCTAAATCAATCACAACAGACACAGGAAAGAAAAACAGTGAAAAGAAACATGAAAGACAGGACAATTGGAAAGTACATGATCAAACTGTAAAGATAAATCCAAATGTATCAGTGTGTTAGTGACCTTCCAGTACTATAATAAAATTCCACAGTCTGGGTGGCTTAAACACTGGGAGTTTATTTCTTACAATTCTGGAGGCTGGAAGTCTAAGATCACGGTGCCAGCCCAGTCCGTTCTGTTGAAAACCATCTGCACACTCATGGAAATAAAGAAGAGAGCATTTAACCCCAATTACCTTCTTGAAGGCTCTATCTCCAATACACTAGCATGGGGTAGGGGGTTAGGGCTTGAGCATATTAATTTGGCAGGGACATAACTCAGTTGCTTATCAAAAAAAAACACCTTATTATTTATCCTCCAAAAAGCAGAATGTAAACTTGTAATTTACATATATTATATTAAAATTAAGTCACTCCTCATGGGAGAAAGGTTGAAGTTTTGTTCAGCATTCATAAAAAGTGTCTAAAGGGCAAAAAAAAAAAAATCAGTGAATCAAATCTTTTCCAGTAAAAATAAGATAGAAAATATAACTCTAAAGAGATATATTTACAGTAGCATTATAAAATGTAATGCATGCAATAATTAACAAAAATATGCACACCATTTGTAGATATATAAAACTTAATGGGAAGATATTAAAGAAAATGTAAACAAATGGCGAGCTCTACTATATAATATTCTAAGCAAGAATCAGTTTCTTGAAGATACGAATTCTTACTGAATTGATCTATAGATTTTAATATTATTTCACAAAATTTTCTCATAAAACTTGATAAACTGATTTTAAAATTTGTATGAAAAATAAAAGTCCAGGAATGGCCAAGATGCTCCTGAGGGTGTAGTACAAAGTTATGGGGCTTCCCCTGTAAGATATCAAAAAATATTATGAAGGTACAGGAATTAAGCCAGCATAGTACTCACGAAGAAACCAACAAAAAGGAAGAAAATAGAGACCTGTGAACAGACACACACACACAAAATGGAAAGCTCATTACTACAGAATAGCCATTGCTGACCCGTGGGGAAAGGATAAACTATGTAATGAATTGTACTGTGATAACAGTTATTCACAAATGCTGAAATGATATTTGACTCCCAGCCAAAAATCAACTCTAGTTGAATAAAAGTTTGGATGTAAAGAACCAAACTATAAAGCTTTTGCAAGCAATATAAGAGACTATATTTAATGTTTGGTGGTAACAAAGTATTTTTTAACAAAGCACAAAAATCACAAACTTTGAAAGAAAATACTGACAAATTTCATTACGTGGAAGTTAAAAAATTTCATCAAAAGACACAATATAAAAGTGAAAGGCTCCAGGCTGGGTAAAGATCTTTGAAACCAACCAATAAAGTCTTTGCATTTGGCACATATAGATACTTCCTGCACACCAACTTATTTTAAAAAGACAAACAACCAGGTAGAAAAGGGAGAAAGTTGGGGCACCTGGGTAGCTCAATTGGTTGAGTGTCTGACTCTTGATTTTGACTCAGGTCATGATCCCAGGGTCGTGGGATGGAGCCCCACATTGGGCTTCATGCCGAGCCCAGAGCCTGCTTCAGATTCTCTCTCTCTCCATCTTCCCTTCTCCCCAACTCACCCTCTTTCTCTCTGTCTCTAAAATAAAACAGAAAGAGAGAAAGAAAGAAAGAAAGAAAGAAAGAAAGAAAGAAAGAAAGAAAGAGAGGGAGGGAGGGAGGGAGGGATGGAAAGAGGGAGGAGAGAGAAAGAAAGAAAGAAAGAAAGAAAGAAAGAAAGAAAGAAAGGGAGGGAGGAAGGAAGAAAGAGAGAGAGAGACAGAGAGAGAGAGAGAGAGGGAGGGAGGGAGGGAGGGAAAGAGGGAGAAAGAAAGAAAGAAAGAAAGAAAGAAAGAAAGAAAGAAAGAAAGAAAGAAAGAAAGAAAGAAAGAAAGAAAGAAAGAAAAAGAAAGGAAGGAAGAAAGAAAGAAAGAAAGGGAGGGAGGGAGGAAGAAAGAGAGAGAGGGAGAGGGAGGGAGGGAGGGAAAGAGGGAGGGAGGAAGAAAGAAAGAAAGAAAGAAAGAAAGAAAGAAAGAAAGAAAGAAAGAAAGAAAGAAAGAAAACAGGAGAAAGTTAAAAACAAGCATTGATGATGGGGATGGGAGGGAGGGGAGGGTGGGTGATGGGTATTGAGGAGGGCACCTTTTGGGATGAGCACTGGGTGTTGTATGGAAACCAATTTGACAATAAATTTCATATAAAAAAAAAACAAGCATTGCACAGAAGAGGACATACAAATGATCCCAAAACATAGCATGCTCAGTCTCTTTGGTTAAGGGACATTTTCAACAAGGAAATGCAAATCAATCCAACAGTGAGTTACCATTTCACACATAACAGATTGGTGAAAATTTAAATGGTACGTAACACCAAGTGTTGGTGAAATTGTGGAACAATAGGCCCCCTAGCCGATTGCTATTGAGAAAACATGTTGGCATGGCCATTGGAGAAATATTTTGGCATTAAAGAGTAAAACGGAGGGGCACCTGGGTGGCTCAGTTGGTTAAGCATCCGACTCTTGATTTTGGCTCAGGTCATGATCTCGTGGTTCATGAGTTTGAGCCCTACATCAGGTTCTGTGCTGACAGTGCAGATCCTGCTTGGGATTCTCTCTCTCCTCCTCTCTCTCTGCCCCTAGCTCACTTGCTCTCTCTCTGTCTCTCTCAAAATAAATAAATAAACTTAAAAAAATTAAATAAAAAGTAAAATTGAGTATGCACATATATTCTCAGCAACTCTATTATCAACTCTATAACCTTGTATTACAAGATTCTGATACTGTGAGCCCTTGGGCCAGCCATCAACTTCCCGACCTCAACTCCCCCACATCTCATCCCAGCCCGGCAATAAGATTCTCCAAGTCCCATCAGAGAGAACTTTACAGACACAACACAAGAGCAGATGACCAATATCTGATGATCACTGCTTCACTAGGACATGCTCAGCATGGATGAAGATGCGACCATGGACACAGGTCCCATCTAGGATCCAACATGTGGTCACTGACTATTAGAGCCTGAAATAAGGGAGGCCAAGTATGAAGTCCTGATGCATATGACCACTGGTACCAGCTACCTACTGGATAGCTCCCAACATCTACCTACTGATAACATCCTAATGGTGGTTCCACATCTCTGACCATTTGTCATAGATGTCACACGCTTGTGTGCCCTCTCAGTGGTACCAAGGCCAGCTCAGATGAGCTGCCTTTGCCTTTTAACCAAGCATTGGTCCTGAATCTCCATACGCATTAGAACTAGAGTCTCATCGTTATTTTGAAATGCTTGATAAGACACTGCTTATTGGGATTTGAAACCTGCTTGCATTGTGAGAAGTAATTTTAATACAGCATTTGCCAATAAGAGAAAAGTTACTAGATCCCGCCGCTGCTGTAAAACGTTAGAGTTGAAAAATATAATGCTCATTTTACACCACCTACCAGTGCAAATTTTCTCATATACAGTGACCATCAAGAATTGAACAGATCACCCTTAAAAAATTTCATTGGAAATCATACATAGCCATTCTAGGCAAAACGTTTCACACAAAGATTGTATTTATGGAAACAAATTCACATTTACTAAAAATATGGAAATATTTTATTTTACTTCACTTGTGCTATGATTATTTATGTAATATAAGTAAGAGGCAATGGTTTACTCCATGTGCTCTACTAATAGAGTCATCATTTTCTAAGAGTTCATGACAGGAGAAAGATTGGGAATCCACGCTGGAGAGGACCAACTGCACATACGTTCCAGAACACACATTCAGGAGTGTTCTTCCCAGTCCTGTTCATTATGGCAAAAATGGAAACTCTCCCAGCTGCCCAACACCAATAGAATAAATGTCGGTAAGCCCCCCCTGTGCACCACTATGCAGCAGTAACAAGGAATGATCTACAACTGTAGGCATCAATATGGATGGATCTCAAAATCACAACTAAACATCAAACATCAGGGAATTATCTGTAGGTGGCAAAGTTATAAAGAAAGGCGATGGAATGATAAACACAAGAGGAAGGAGAGGCGTGTGGTAGGAGATGGAGAGCAATCTTCTAAAGAAGGAGTGACATGTTCCCTAAGCTACATAGAAGCTTCGTTATTATTGGAATGTTCTTTATGATTTAAAAGTGTGTGTAGTGAATTATGTAATTCAATAAACAATGAATAGGAGCTCTTACATTTGCCTGCCACTTGGTCAAACATAAATGGAGCAGAGGACAGAGGGATGTGGGGGAGGGATGGCTGGCAGGGAAGCAATGGAGAGGAAGAGAGAGGAAAACACATAAGCGCATCCAAGTCCATTACTTCAGAGTAAATTCCCTGATGCCTTCTTTACTGAGTTCTGCAGAAGCTCTAATCACCTTTGCCCTAGGTTCCAGGAATTTCAATTTGCATGTTGATAATGACTCCTCAAAACACCCTGCTCTAAAGGGAAAATGCTATTGGAGAAGAATAAACCTGTTACCAAAATCCGTTCTGCACCAAGCCATCCAAACACCCCGCCTTGGGAAAGCTGGCCTTAAAATGGAACAGCTCTTAAGAGATGAATCAGGTGAAGAAATGAACTTACAAGTGAATAGAGAAAGGGCAATTCTAATGTGTAATTTACCTCACATAAACCGGTGTTCTTAGCTACCTCTTTTTATCACTCTGCATTTTCATGATGTCTATCATCACAGCACCAGGGCCATTAGATGGGAAATATTAGATTGGGAGAAAGCTGTTAAATAAATGGGGCTTCCGAGAGCCTAATGAAATGTACTTTCCATACACAACAGGCCCTCAGAGGGAAGAATCACCAGTTTACAGGATGATTTATGTGCTCCCTGAAGTTAGGTCTATGCCAGATTTTTCCGTGCTGGGTAAACTCATTTAATTCCGTATTTATTAAGCACAGGTTAATAATTTCCGACAGTTTTACATGCCGGCCATAGCACAGAGCAGGGGAAATAGAAGAGAGTGCTGGCTTAAACACTACAATTCAGCAACTGTGTTACATTGACCTTAACTCCCTGTGGGTGTAATTCTATAACATGCCTGGCCCCCTGACCTGTGGGTTTGTGGGTGTGTCAAATGCTTTATTCCATGGAAATGTGAACAGGTAGCAAAAAAGTTTAAATCCGTTTAAATGGGCAATCGCATACACTTAAGTTCTAGAGTCTCCGAACAGAATTTTAACATGGGTTCCTTTCCCTTTTAGAAAACGCAGCAGATGGTAACCAAAGAGTAAGGACTGGGATTTTTGCAACCTACCTCCTACCCAAAGCAAGATCAGGTTTGCACTTAGGCTGACCAACATGTCGAATTCCAATGAGGCCATATCCTTATCTCATGAAATAGAAGAGGAAAATTCAAAGAAGATTCAGAGATGTAGATGCTCATCCATATTCCTAGTGAGTCCAGTTCTAGAACTCTCTCTAGAGTACAACCCACAATATAGCAAAGTCCAAAATGCAGTGGAGGGCGAGGCTGAATCTGTGCCCGGAAACATTCATTGCAGAATGACTTGCAATTCAAAAAGTCCCGGGGGGAGGGGATAAGTCATACATGAAAGAATCAATTAGTCGTGAACACTTGTTGTGTGCTAGCCACTGTCCTGGGCATTTTACATATATTTTCTCATATAGTCTTCACACTTATGACATGCATATGTCCAGCCCCATTTTACGGAAGAGGAAACTGAGGCCCTGAGAGAGTAACTCTCAAGTAACTTTGTCTAAGAATGTATGCCTAGACTAGATCTACCTAACTCACTCCACTATGAATTCTTGCCATTATTCCCCAGATTCCAGACTCTGGGGAGGGGTCAAGGGAGGGGGGGGCACGTGCAATTAGGTGGATGTGCTGGCTACCTTCTGTGCGCCCATCCAACTCCGCTCTCCCTCCTTCTCTACCTGCTCTCAGCCCACGAGGCTGCCCTGTGTGGGTTGGATCCGTGGACTCTCCCCATCCCTCTGGCTGCCGCATGGCAAGAGATCACAAGAGGGGAGGCAGGGAAGTCTGAGTATTGGGTTAAAGGCTGGCTGTGTCCCTCATGTCAAAGTTACGGTCCCTTGTCTGGGAAAACTCTCCATTTTCTGAAACCACTCCCACACCTCATTCATTCAAGCCCGGGGATAGTACTGCCCCACTGTGCTAGGTCAAGACACTGCACTATCCCTGTGGGTTCCCTCTATCCTTTCACACATTTGTATAGATAGACCTTTATGGAACTCTCCTCAAACACAGACTCAGTGTGTCACTTGGGTCCTTGTACAGACCCTGAATGATACAAGTAACAGGAAAATCCAAACAGAAGATGGCAGAAGTCAGGGTAGGGCCAGAACTGGTGAGGTCCTAAGACAGTACAAGGGATCTCCCATGTGGTTCTTGATCAGTCAAGTCAATGTCACACATATTTATTGATCCCAAATGCTTCACTTCAAACGGGGTATGTCGCATAAGGAGCTCACAATCTTATGGTCGAGACCTAGATGTCATAAACAATGCAGGACTCTGATAGGTGCCACGCCAGTGGTAAGAACAAAGTGCTGAGTGGGCAGGGGAGAAAGAGTGTCTAATTCTGCCTTGAAGCAAAGCCTTCGGTGGGGAGGGGGCGGGGGTGAAATTTGAGAGATGAGCTGAGTTTTGCAGGCAGAGAGAATGAAAGCTCATCTAACTAGTAGGTAGCTAGAAGAATTGATTGACACCTGGAATTTCGTATCTAGGTAGATTCAGACTAGTCTTTTCCAAGCATCTCCCAAGAAGGGATTTAAGTCACCAGACCTCACGGGTTGACTGGGACAGCCCTGTTCTCTCCCCTTGGCCCAGGACTGCAGGAGGCTGATTTCTCTTTATACTAAGACTCATCCTCCTGGCAGCCCCTCCCCAGATGGGACCAGAATCCCAGCAAATGGATTTTAGGTAGCTTTCAGCCTTAAAGACAAGATTTTTGTCATATAACCTGCCTTGGACAAAAATTGCAGAATTCTGCCTTAATTAGCACATTAAACCCCTTAGTACGTATATGCCTCATTAATGTTCAGACATGCAAATTCCACACAGGGCAAGTCAAACTGCCCCCTCTCAAACACAACTCCAGGCAGCGAATAAAGACTGTAAATCTGGTTCGACCTTCCAATGCAGTAGTTTCTTCCCATAATGCCTATTCCTCTACATAATGGCACACAACTCAGTGTGCTTCAAAAGCAGTGCGTTAGTCAAAGGCAAGGTGGTACGACGAACTAAAATGTCAATAATTTTTTTTAAAAAAAGGGCAAGGTGGTGTAAGCCTCCTAAATGACCAGCAAACTGGCCCTCTCTGAAGGATAAAAAGGGCCACTGCATAAGTGGCTGTCGGTTTCCTGAGCTGCTGGAATTGCATTCCCAGGATCTCTACTCCAAAAGCTTAAGCAGAACACTAGGTCTGGTGACCTATTTCCCAGAGAAACAGAGACTCCTTTCCTCTGGACTTTACAGTGATACGGATGCTGTTATTTGGCTACATTTAATCCCTTAATTTTTATCTGGGGAACGGCAATATTCGTCTAATGAATATGGTGGGTGTCTTGGGCCAAGAGCAGGATTATGGTGCAAGGCCTTGTATGAAGCCTGGGAGTCCAGCAGATGTAGACTCGATTCCCTGACTCACCAGCTGACCTTGGGCAATCCACTTAACGAATCCATTCCTCAGTTTCTCCAGCCATAAAATGGGGATAATCATAGTTCCCACCAGAGATACTCTTTGTGAGGAGCTTTGATGTCAGTTTCCACAGACAAAGGGCTGTTATAATTATCCCGGGTGCAGTAATAAGGAAGGCAAAAAGCCAGACAGATTTTTATAAGATCTCTCAGGTGCCAGTTTCCAGCTGCTGCCCATGAGACACGTTGGACAATAGGCCCACTCGCTCGTGGAGAGAAGCATACTCATGCGGTGGGGAGCAGAGTGAGGCTGGAGGGATGTTTGTTCAAATTTTGCCGGTCTGAGGGTTACCGTGGTTGAATGCAGACTTCAGATCCTGACAGGTGTGTGCACTCATATCTCTTTTCTGTTCCTTTTTTTTTTTTTTATGAACTTGGAAAAGTTAAACTTTCGGAGCCTGAGTTCTTTAATCTCCTGTTCCCCTGTTAAAAGAATCCATGAGTAGCGTGTGCAAAGTGCCCACCACAACACCTGGAACATCATAGGTGCCAAAATATTAATTCCTTCTTTAAGTAGACTTAAGGGCGCCTGGGTGGCTCAGTGGGTTAAGCATCCGACTTCGGCTCAGGTCATTCATGATCTCGCGGTTCGTGGGTTTGAGCCCCGACTCGGGCCCTGTGCTGACAGCTCAGAGCCTGGAGCCTGCTTTGGATTCTGTGTCTCCCTCTCTCTCTCCGTCCCTCCCCCACTTGTGCTCTCTGTCTCTCTCTCAAAAATAAATAAACATTAAAAAAGAAAAACAAAGAACTTAAAAAAAATTGACTTAACCTCTTTAACAATTTTAGGTTCATAGCAAAATGAGTAGAAAGTACAGGGAGTTCTCATACCCTCCTGCTCCCAGACACCCATAGCCTCCCCAACTATCACCTGCCCAACTAGACTGGTACATTTGCTACAACCGATGAACCTACACTGACATATCCTCATCACCCTAAGTACACACTTTACACTAAAGTTCACTGTTCACATTGTACATTCGAGACTTTTTGAAAATGTACACTGACATGTATTCGTCATTGTCGTATAACACAGAATAGTGTCACTGCCCCCACATTCCTTGTTTATCCCTTCTTCTCCCCAGCCACTGGCAACCACTGATCTTTTACTGTCTCCATAGTTTTGCATTTTCCAGAATGAAATAATCCCTTTTGGGATTGGCTTCTTTCACTTGGTAACATGTATGCGAGCGTTCTCCATGTCTTCTTGTGGCCTGAAAGATCATGTCTTTAGAGCACTGAATAATAGTATATTGTCTGGAGGTACCGTGGTCGATTTATCCATTCACCTCCTAAAGGACATCTTAGTTGCTACCAAGTTTTGACAAAAATTAATAAAGCTGCCATAAACATCTATGCGCCGGTTTTGTGTTAAACGTACATTTTCAACTCCTTCGGGTAAGTACCAAGGACCACAATTACTGGAGGATGTGGTAAGAGTACGTTTAGTTTTGTAAGAAACAAACCATCTTCCAATGTGGCTGTACCACTTTGGGTCCCACCAGCAAGGGATTTCACAATTCTTGTAAGTGTGGATTTCTCTTTTTTGGAATCAAAAATAATCTCAAATACACTGGCATTAATCTAAGACCTCGAGAGCAGCAGTACTCCAAAATAACAATAAACCCCCAACTTCTACAAGTTACAGGGTATTTCTCTCCAATGTTGAATACATCACCAACTGGTATTTATCACACCTCCTATCCAGTCTGTCTTGATGGCACTATGGGTAAATTCTAGCCACAGAATCCAGGCCCAGAATTGGTTAGGCACACTCTCACCATGCCCAGGGCCCAAAAAATGAGCAAAAGATTAGAATTACACAGCTACTCACTTTTAACTTATTCCATTTGTAACTATCTATCCAGCACCTACTGGATTCTTGAAAGGCTTTGACAAGAAAGAGCAAATGTTTTTGCAGAGAGATGAGACCAGAGACCATCAGAGTAAGAGTCAGGTTGGGATTGGGCAAGGGTTGAAGCTCTTCCATTTGGAGAAAGCTACATAAGCCAGGGCAGCGAGAAAGTTTTGCTCTTGGGGCAGGAAGATGACAAAGAAGAATGGCAAAGGCTCTAGCTTGTCTAGACCCGACTAGGCTCATGACTGGTACAATCTAAGTGGATTACAGTCCACCTTGCTGATGAAAGAGGGTTGAGAGAAAGGATGTGTGCTGGAGTCAACACACTTTGCTTCAGGACACCTGCTGACATCTCATGAAACACACTAATACACTTGTTATGGTGCAACGCTTTCATTAGTCCATGGAGAAAGCATTTAAGAGTTTATTTAAATAAGGCAGAAAACAGTTATGTCTGTGCAGTTTAACTAAAATATAGGACAATTTGGGTGGCCAGCCAGTTGAAGTATTTGACACTCACTCCAGTGTTCTTTCTTTGTGTGTTGGGGGGGGGGTTCCCCAAAATGAGGACATGACAGAAAACAGCCTTTTAGGTCCTTGTTATTCTATGCATATAGGATTTTGTCTTAAGATAAGCCAAAACAATCTACCTCAGTTGACCACCCAGTTGTTTTGAGTGTCATCTTAACTAGCGATTAAGATTAGCATGCTACTCAAGGTCACAGAGGAAGTGGATGACGTAGCTCAGATGAGGACATGCGTTTCCTGCTTTTGGCCAGGTTATTTGCCCCATTGAGCACTACTGGCAAAAATGAACAATAAAGTATAATAAGAAAGGTAACCGATTTGGACGGTAAATAAAAAAGAGAGAGAGCAATGATTGAAATTCATCCATCCTCAGACCATGAGAACAATTTGCTCAGCTTTATTAATGGGCATCCTCACATCCTTACTGACTTTAATTACTAATTAATTAAAAGATGATTGGATAAACAATAGGTTGTACTATAAAATGCAGATAACAAAATTTGCTGTCATGGTGCCTAATGAACATTCTTGACCCTATCGCCCTACCAATCTTTCAGCTCCTGGGTTTCTGAAGTAAAGAAACCCAAGAGTTATTTCTTAAAAATTAGAGTTAAATCACATCAACATTAAATGGCTTCTGGGTCAAACTGTATTGAGGGCCAGCCTTAGGCAATCATAACTTAATTGAAGTGGAATAAGAAAAAAATCACACCAAGTGAAACAGTTTGGAATAGTGACAAGAATCTTGGTCTTTTTTTTTTTAATTTTTTTTAACATTTATTAATTTTTGAGACAGAGAGAGACAGAGCATGAACGGGGGAGGGTCAGAGAGAGGGAGACACAGAATCTGAAACAGGCTCCAGGCTCTGAGCCGTCAGCACAGAGCCCGACGCAGGGCTCAAACTCACGAACTGTGAGATCGTGACCTGAGCCGAAGTCGGACGCTTAACCGACTGAGCCACCCAGGCGCCCCAGAACCTTGGTCTTAAAATCAGCATGCCTATGTCTCAAACACTTGCTAGACACCATGGGCAGATACTTCCATTTTTCTGAGCCTCATTCTTCTCATCTGTATAATGGAGATCATTAGTTCAGCTGAAACAAACAGAGACACAAAAATAACAGTGGTCTGCACACGGTAGACATTTATTTCTCTAATCTGTAAAAGATGCAGAGGTAGACAGTCAGGGACTTTTGGCAGCTACACTCTGCATAGATTTCAGAGCCTAAGTTCCTCCTATCTTGTTTTCCCTCCATGCAAGGGGACTCTATTTCCAAGGTCACCCTGTAGTTTAAGAAGGCTGATCCAACACCTGCCTTCATACATTCAACTCAATAGATATAAATGCCTAAAGGAACAAAACATTTATACCAATCTCTAGTAAGGAAAGTTTCTGGAAACGTCCGGATAACACCCCAGCTTACATCCCATTGGCCGGAACTTAGTCATGTGGCCATATATATCTGCAAGGAAGGTTGGGAGAATTTAGTGTTATTCTGGATAGCTATGTATCTAGGGTGGGGGATTTTATCACTATATAAATAGTGGGGAGTGGAAACTGGGGGATACTTAGTTTTCCCTAACCCAAGATATAGCTCAAAGGATTGTTATAAGAGCCTAATAAAATTATGGATGTGAAATAGCTAACACAGTGTCTAGCTTATACAATGTGTTCAATAATTACTGGCTGAAACTGATGGACAAGAGAAAATAGACCCTCGTGCTCTGTTGGTGGGAATGCAAACTGATACAGCCACTCTGGACAGCAGTATGGAGATTCCTCAAAAACCTAAAAATAGCACTACCCTATGATCCAGCAATTGCACTATTAGGTATTTACCCAAAGGGTACAAAAATACAGATTTGAAGGGGGTACATGCACCCCAATATTTATAAGAGTATTATCATCAACGAGAGCCAAACTATCTATTGAGAGAGCCCAAATATCCATCAATGGAGAATGGATAAAGATGTGATATATAGATATAGGTAGAGATAGAGATAGAGATAGAGATAGAGATAGAGATAGAGATAGAGATAGAGATACATACAATGGAATATTCCTCAGCCATCAAAAAAGAATGAAATCTGGTCTTTTGCAATGACATGGATGGGGCTAGAATATATTATGCTAAGTAAAATAAGTCAGAGAAAGACAGATATCATATGATTTCACTCATATGTGGAATTTAAGAAACAAGATAGATGAATATATGGGAGTCAGGTGATGAGAAGCAAGGGAAACACACCATAAGAGACTCTTAATGATACAGAACAAACTAAGGGTTGAGGGAAGGAGGTGGGTGGGGGATGGGTTCGATGGGGGATGGGCAATAAGGAGGTCACATTGAGATGAGCACTGGGTGTTGGATGGAAGTAATGAATGACTGAAATCTACTTCTGAAACCAATATTTCACTGTATATTAACTAACTAAAATTTAAATAATAATTAATAATAATAAAGAAAAAAGGGAAAATAAGGCTTTTGAGAATCTTGAACTCTTTAAAGAGTAATGGGAGTGTGCTCCTTTAGCACATGCAAACACAAAGAGATCCAAATTCCTCAGGGACACTGATAAGCCAGGGAATGACCTGTCTTTATTTATTTCGGGGGGGGGGGGCAGAGGGGGGAAATGACCTGTCTTTAAGCCCAGCTTCTGTTCGAGTCTTTAAGGGACCAAGAAGTGCTAATTGTGTTCTGTTTCTCAGTCCTCCGTGTCTTTACACAGTTTTCTCTCTCCAAAATCTCGCTGCTTCTCCACTTTGCCAAGACTCAGTCCAAATATCATTTCCTTCCAGCAGCCTTCCTACTCCCCCAAACTGGACTAGGTGCCCTTTTTGCTGAATTATCATATGTTGGTGCATACTGCTGTCATAGAAATAACTGTATTGACATTCAGCCACTAATATGTCTCTATCACTGAACCGTGAGATCCTTGAGGGAAAAGATAAAGCCTCATCCATCTCTGTATTCCCAAAACTGACCAAATCCCAGGCCTCAATCCCTTATTCTCATCCAGGGAATTCGAATATATATTTGATGAACATTACAAGGGATCGTTGGCAAAAGGTTTTATGTACAACTTGGGAATAAAATAGGTACAATTCTCTTCCTTGACTTGCTGAATGCCTACGGGCAGGACCTGGCACATATTGGATCCTTAGTGAATTCCTGTTCTACACAACTAAATGGATTGAAGACTAAAATTGAGAAACCAGTGTTCCAGAGTCGACCATGACAAGTTTGGGAAAGACAGAAATCATACGTAAACTCTGTGTGTACATGAACTTGGATAAAAGAGAAGGATGGGAAAAACAAAACTAAAAAATATGCTTTGACATTGTGTGTCAACTATACTCATATTTAAAAGAAAAAATAATTTTAGGGGGGGCAGCTGGGTGGCTCCGTCGGTTAAGCGGCCAACTTCAGCTCAGGTCATGATCTCACAGTTCGTGAGTTCGAGCCCCGCGTCGGGCTCTGTGCTGACAGCTCAGAGCCTGGAGCCTGCTTTGGATTCTATGTCTCCCTCTCTCTCTGTTCCTCCCTCACCTGCACTCTCTCTCTCAAAAATAAGTTAAGATTTAAAAAATAATAATAAAAGAGAAGAAAAAATAATTTTTAATTGCAAAAGTCAGATCTGGCTTCTTCAAGAAGTTGAAGCTTTTTCGTTACCTCCTGAAATTATATTAAGGGAGCAGCTAATTGTTTATCATGGTAAACTTCCAGAATCAGAATAACTAACAAGCTTAAACAAATAAGGTATTTAGGAGGAAATGGAATTAATGTATGTTTTTTATAATAGTCAAATAGTTATAAAATAAGAATCATAGATTTACCCACCCCAGAATATCTAGGGTACACCCCAAGATTAGGGCTGTGTTCAGGCTGATTGTAGACTATAAATGAAAACAATGCCTAAAGGGAAAAAAAAAGATATGGAAAAAAAAAAGATATGGAAAAAAAAAAAGATAGTGGAAACCTAGTTAGAAGGCAGAGTAATGAGAACTTGGTGATTGGATAAATATGACAGAAGATAGAGAAAGAAAGACATCAGAATAACTCTAGTTTAAAATATGAGTGGGGCACTCAAGTGGTTCAGTCGGTTAAGCCTCCAACCCTTGATTTTGACTCAGATCATGATTTCAGGAGCCCCCAGTAGTGCTCTGTGCTGAGAGCACAAAGCCTGCTTGGGATTCTCTCCCTCCTTCTGCCCCCCCACCCCCCCCCCCCACTCTCTCTCTCTCTCTCTCTCTCTCTCTCTCTCTCTCTCTCTCTCTCAAAAATAAACTTAAGGGGCGCCTGGGTGGCGCAGTCGGTTAAGCGTCCGACTTCAGCCAGGTCGCGATCTCGCGGTCCGTGAGTTCGAGCCCCGCGTCGGGCTCTGGGCTGACGGCTCGGAGCCTGGAGCCTGTTTCCGATTCTGTGTCTCCCTCTCTCTCTGCCCCTCCCCCGTTCATGCGTCTCTCTCTGTCCCAAAAATAAATAAAAAACGTTGAAAAAAAAATTAAAAAATAAAATAAAATAAACTTAAAACAAAACAAAACAAAATAAAATAAAATAATTAAAATAAAATAAGAGAAAGCATTGAGAAAACAAAGGAAGTTTGCCTTGGAAAGAAGCTTTCGTGGAGGCAAGCCTGTTGTCTCCATGTATCAAGGACTTTATTCCATGAAACAATTGCTGGGTTTGTTTAGTGTTGATACCAGAGGTTGAAACTGGAACCAGGGTTGGAAGTCCAGAGAAATTCTGCTTTAATGGCATGAGGGATTTCCTGAGATCCATTGCTATCCAAAAATTAACAGAGGGGTCAGCAAGAGGTAGTGAACTGCCCATCGAGGCTGTGCCCAGGGCGACGTTAGATACAGCTGCTTTAAAGGACATCTACGGACGTGGACCAGTTTCTCATCTCACTTCTGGTAACATCCTGTCTTTGAAGAACCACTCCTTCCCCCTTCTCTCTGGTGGTCTTGTGGCCCAGATTGCACAGTGAAGAGTAAGTCTTAAAAAATGGCTGTAAGTAGCATGGCATCCAAGCCTGAAGAATAAGGGTCCCCATCAGAGTTTTTGCAGAAATCTTAGGGAAGTTTTGCTCTCTGTGCAGAGCACCTTTAATGGTAGATAGAAAGTTGAGCCTGGCGCTCCTGGGGACCATCCAGCTGCAACCTAGGGAAAAGAGGCCTAGAAATGAAGACAACACACAGGAAAGCCAAGTGGAGAAGGAGAGAGACAGAAACAGAGAGACAAAGAGCGAGAGAGTGAGAGATTCAGGGAAGAGAGAGGAGAGATTGAGATGGAAGGAAAGAGAAAGATTCAGAGGGAGAGAGAAACAAAGAGAAAGGGAGAGAAGAAGGGAGGAAGGGAAGAAGAGAGAGAGATTCAGAGAGAGAAACAGAGGTTGAGAGAGAGGGAGAGAAAGACAGAGAAGTAGAGGAAGAGAGAGAAACCCAAAGAACTTTTTAAGAGATCCCTGCACATAATTGTATCTTTTTAGAAACTTAAAAAGAAAAAAGCCTTTTTTTCTTTAGCCAGCCAGTTCAAGATAGGCTTATTGTCATTTGTCCCCCCCCCCCCCCCAAAGAATCCTTATTATGGATGCTGTATTTAAAAATCCAAGTATAGGGGCGCCTGGGTGGCTCAGTCGGTTAAGCGTCCGACTTCGGCTCAGGTCACGATCTCGCGGTCTGTGAGTTCGGGCCCCGCGTCGGGCTCTGGGCTGATGGCCCAGAGCCTGGAGCCTGCTTCCGATTCTGTGTCTCCCTCTCTCTCTGCTCCTTCCCCGTTCATGCTCTGCCTCTCTCTGTCTCAAAAATAAATAAACGTTAAAAAAAAAATTTTTTTTTTTTAAATAAAAATCCAAGTATAAAATGGCTCCCAGACAAAAGATTAATGTCAATGAAGCTTTGAAAAAAGCCTTTTTTTCTTTAGCCAGCCAGTTCAAGGCTTATTGTCACTTCCCACCCCCCCACCCCCGCCTCCAAAGAATCCTTATTATGGACAGTGTATTAAAAAATTCAAATATAAAATGGCTCCCAGACAAAAGATCAATGTCAATGAAGCTTTGAAACCAGTGTGTTTCGATAGCAATTGGACAATTAGATTAAAAATAATAATAATAATATTTGACATACTATAAAGATTAAAATAAACCTGAACGATAGTGTTGGTCGACAACCCTACTGGGAGCTTCCCAGGTGTAATATGAACCGAACAAGCAGAGACTGAAGAAAGAGGCAGGCTACTCCAGGTTGGTAAGTGGCAATTTCAATAATAGCAAAGACCCTAACGGGGCACAGTCACATATACCATGCAGTGTTTTCAACACCACACCACTCTCTCAAGGCCATGTCCTTAGAGCAGGCTTTATAAACAGGAAGAGCAAGCAGAACCCACATTCCAAGGACACGGGAGGGGGCGAGGAGCCTCCGAGGCTCAGGTCCAGCTTATGGGTCAATCAGTCTTTTTGATGATGTTCCCCAACAAATAACAATAACAAAGACATCTTTTACTGTCATGGTACTTAGAGAATTTACCAAGCACCTTCTAATGCATCAAAGGGGAGCATATTTCTCTGCTGATTCCAGTTATTATTTGTAGAAATTATAGCACTGCCCTTCAGAAATATACTAACAAAAAAAGAAAGCAAAAACAGTAAAAATTTCCAAAGTGGAATGACAGAATTGGCCGGGGGGTGGGGGGGAGGGAATACAAAACACCACAAAGCAACATTTAAATTCTAAGTACTTTGGACCTCACAAGCACCGTAACATTCTGGTGTGGATCTTCCTCACTGAAAATGCCTTTCGATGCCTTTTAGCAGCTCCCCCTAAGACCAACAGCATAGTAAGTAGAAATGAAACGTTCTTCATTACACCGCTGGATCATGCTTTTAATAGGAGAGTATAATCTCATTGCAAGCTCTAGTAGTCATCCAGATCACAATCTTAATTGCCAGTATAGGTAAAAGTGTAATAATATACGCTTATCCTTTTGTGGGATTTTTTTTTTTTTTTGTAATGGTATAATTAAAGAAAAGCAAGAAATTTTTCCTGTGCGCATGCCTTCTTGGCCTCAGGCTATTACAGACTTTCCCCCACCTTTAAATGTGGTATTTAAGTGGGATCAATTCTTAGAAAACTATACAACACGTTAAAGACTCTCTTACATTTTTGGGAAGTCACAGGGTAGGTCATTTTTTTGCCCTCCCCAAATCTCTTCCCTTTCCTCCCTTCAAATGCTTCCGTGTAAACCATGTTAAGAGAATACATTTAGAAACAAAAAAATCTATGTTCATGTGCTGACATGTTCTGTTGACCTTGAGTAAATCAGTTAACATGTCTGGGACCCACTCTTCCTCATCCATGACATGGGACTGTAAATGCCTCCTACACATGTGGACCAAGTTAAAAAAAAAATGTGTAAGGTTTCTACACCTATAAACTATTATATCACTTTAAAGCAGATTTTCATTGAGCACTTTGTAGGAGTGCTACACTGAGATGATACCCTTATCTACTTTTGGCTCTTCTGATATAGAACCCTAGAGTTGGAAGGGATCTTAAAAGCTCTCAAGTACCAGGTACATCCCTCCGAGTTAAGTAGCCATCCTCTGGTGGTTTCCTCTGTACAGCAGGTGTCAACCCTCTCTGGAGAAATGGGTTTCAACATGTAGCCAGGAGTGGTATGCCAGGAATGGAAGCCAGCCTTAGAGTCAAACAGGAAGATATCTACACGCATGGATGAGGGTCAGAGATGGGAACACACACACAAGCCGATGATGTGAATCAGATCAAGATGGAGGAAGGGACATATGCCCAGTGTAGATTATGAGGGTGAGGACCAGGAGCTGGAAGTGGGTCAGGAAGAAGCAAGGAGCACTTGATGACATGAGACTTTGTGGATTTACGTTGAACAGGAAAGTCCTCAAGACTTGCTCCAGCTTTGGAACCTATTTGGGTTCTCAAACCTTTGGATATTGAGGGCCCTCCGAGGAACAGGAACAACTTCTCAGAGTCATTACTACTTCCAGTAGATCCCTACCTCATGAGGGATCCATGAGACCCAAGTTGAATGACTGCATGAACTTCTAGCAACAAAATTACATGACTTCAAGTTTCTCTAATTTTAACGTTTCTTGCTCTTCCTTCTATCGCACTGGCACCCAATGCATAGTCAGGGTTGAGCACAGCCTTCAACAAAAGGTTAATAAATATGAATTTAGATAGATCATGTACCATGCACTGAGCTTGGCAAGAGAAATATGAAGCTGAAAAGACAGGAATGGCCTGTGCCCACATGGAAACTACAGTCTGACCATGAAGACAGACACTTAAAAGCAATTCTTTAATTCCTGTCCAGAAATAAAAGAGAAACAGATGCAAAGGGGAGACAATTAGATGAAACAGGGCTGATGGACAGATACAGCACCAGGAGGAAGTAACCGGTTAGAGACCACACCCTTCAAGGGGCATGGCACCTGCAACCAAGGTCCAATCCAGTCATCATACACAAGAAAGGTTTCCTCTGGAGAAGAGCATGTGACCTCAGTGTGTAAAGGATGGAACACAGCAGAACATGCAGCATGACAGGTGGCTATGTCAGCGTGCAGTGCGCAGCCCCAGAGGCCTCCCTTCACAGAGATTTCCTGGCCTCACAGCCAAGATAACCAGGGCGGTGGACATGAGCCAAGTTAGCCAATGGGATTTTTCTAGAATACGATATGGAGGAGAGAAAAGGATTGAGCTCAATCAGGGCATGTTGACAGATGTGGTGGATAGTCATGCATAAAAGCCAGCAATGTAACTTCGCTAAGATTTCCTGGACACCTACAATGTGTTTAGCGTTCTTCTAAGACATACATACGTTTTAGAATAGAATATTTGTGTGTGTGTGTGTGTGTGTGTGTGCGTGTGTGTGTGTGTGTGTGTGTAGAAATAGTCATTTACTCTTCACAGCAAGAAGAGTAGGTGCTATTTTGTCCCCATTTGATGGATGGGAAAACTGAGGCTCAGAGAGGTAAAGCGAGCGATAGAGTTCACACCGTCAGGAGTGGGGCTGGGGCACAAACCAGGAAGCCTGGCTCCAGAGCCCATGAGAACCAGTCCCTTGGGGAAGGAGAGATGGACCTAAGTGATCCAGCAGAGAAGGGCTAACAGAAGCATCCTTCCCCCTGCCCCCCACCCCCCAGTTGGAGACCAGCAGCTTTTGCTGTGGCTGTGGCCCTTGGGCTTCACAGCCATTCTCTCAAGAATGATACAACAAAACCAATTTCTAAACCCAACAGTTCGTGAAACTAGGACCGTTGATACAGTGGCTTCCGTCAATCTAGAAAGAATTGGAATAACCTACATCTCACTGGATGCTTCTGAGGAACAGCTTGGGCAGGGGCAGCTGACAGGGCCTGACAGGAGCCTCCGGCAGGATCAACACAAATAATACTTCTCAACTGGAAGTAATGTGAATCTAGCGCTGGTCAGCTGTCCCAGAAATCAAATTCAGGTCCAAAACATCTACCCTATATTAACCTTTCATGTTTCCAAATTGCAGCCTTAATCTCTTTCCATCAGCTTACTTGTAATTGCACCAGAGACCCCACAAACCTATCATTATTCCTCTCTGAGGCCCCGAGGCAAATCATTTGTGTGCTCTCTGATTGAGTGCCCTGTTAGTTAAGAGGGGAAAAGGAAAAAACCTTTCTCACCACAGTGCTGTGAAAATTCCCAAGATTCCTGTACGTGGCACTTGGAAGATATGTTTTTCCCTTCAGAAAAAAACCTTGCCCCTTGCTTTTCGAGATGCCCAGGATGTATGAGGAAAGGGGAAACCAAGGTTTTGATTCTTGCTTATAGAAGTCTCCCATTCATTCATTCGTTCATTCGTTCAAAAAGTAATTCTTGAGCACTTACTATATGTGAGGCACTGTGCTACGTGCTAAGGAGTCAATGATGATCAGAACACATCTTCAAGCAGCTCTCAAGCAGCTTATGGTCTGTTTACAGCAATGCTCCTCTGTCCTGGCTGCACATCATAATAGACCGGGAGACTTTTTTTTTCATAGAACTTATTGTCAAGTTAGCTAACACACCAGCGTATACAGTGTGCTCTTGGTTTTGGGAGTAGATTCCCATAATTCATCACTGACATACAACACCCAGTGCTCATCCCAACAAGTGCCCTCCTCGATGCCCATTGCCCATTTGCCCCTCTCCCCCATCCCACCCCATCAACCCTCAGTTTGTTCTCTGTATTCCAGAGTCTCTTATGGTTTGTCTAGACTGGGAGACTTTGAAAAAGACCCATGTTCAGTGGCCCTACCCCAGAACAATTAAGTAAAAATATAGAAAGTTAGGTCCCTGCCATTTGTATTTTTCAACGTCCTAAATGATTATGATAGCTAGAGACAGGTGAGAACCATTGGTTTAGAACGAATGAGTTACCCTCTCTAGCTTTGGCCCAACCTTTTTTAGAACACCATTATACTCACAGACCTTTGGCACCTGCAAGAAACACCCTTGTCATTTTGTCTATATGACAGTCAGGTGGTCATTTCTAGCTTCTCTGAGGCATGAATTGAAACTTTTGAATTGAAAGGCTGGGTACAGAAGTAAAATCATCAGCTAGTGACCCAGTCTGGGTGACCCTTTGGTATCCATGACTCCATGTCCTTTGAAGGGAAGGATACATTCTCTATGGATAGCCAAGAAACTGAATTTAATAAACGATCAATTAATCTATGGAAGTGGGAACGGACCTATTTTATTTTTATTTGCCTGGATCCCTTGGTCCAAGAATTCCCTTCTACCATTTGAAGAATGACTCATTCTTCTCTCTCTCTCTAAATCCATGCATTTTTTATAGGGCTACCCTCAATCCCTTAGCTCCAAAAGATGTCACTTGGCCCAGATGAAGCCAATGTATAACACTGTATACGTTTTGCCTACGACCTACACCAAACCAATCAATGTCCATCATCAGCCTTTGCTGAAACAATCAGACATCATTTTTGTTCACGGTTACACAGCTGGCATACAATGAATTGGAGTTTCTGGTGGGTCTCTTAGCCATCAGCTGGGGAGACTCTGGCTGAGAATAAGGTCAATTCAGATTTCTGATGATCTGGTTTGAATACCTGGGTCAGGTAAGCCTGAACATCTATCCTTGATCTTCTCCTTACGTGAACTAATAATTGCCCAGTTTGGGTTTTATGCCTATTTGAACCAGATTTCATCTCTCACAGTCAGAGACAGTTCACTAATAAAGTGGATAAATGAGTGAATTCTCTGCTCCTTATTCTTCAGGTAAGGAAACAGCTTGGCTTCTTCTCTAGCCCTCTAAATAGTTGAGAAGGTTATGGTGCCATCAAAGATACTGACCTGCTTGTCTAGTAAAATTTTTCCCAAAATGTGCCCCATCGAACATTACATTTTTCCGTGTTCAAATAAGTTTAGAGTGGAACTGTTGAAAGGTCTCTTCAGTGCAAAATTTCTCAGACCTTGACTTATCAGTGAGAATTGTAAATCTTTCACAAGAACTGTAGTAGACTATATTTTCCCAGCTTATTTAAGTACAAGACTCTTTTTTGTCCTACATCTCCTGGGACTAGAGTTTTGGAGGGAGTGGCATTCAAGCTGCAACCTAAAGAATGTTCTTCCTTCTGCCTGTAACACTCTTCCCACACCCTCACTCCCAAGCCTGTCCAATTCCTACTCCACAGTCATGCCTCAGCTTAAATTCCATCTTCTCCAAAAAGCCTTTAACAGAACCACTACTGTCACCCTCCCCCAACTTCAGAGAAGGCAAATTATACTCATCTTTTGCTGTCTCAAGCTCTATACTTCCTATTTTATGCAATTTATCACACAGGATGATAATTATGCATATGTTTCCCACTTATATTCCATGGAAGCCATTCTACAATATGGCTGGCAATGAGCCTTACCTACTGGTATTCATGCCTTAGTGAATCATCTCCCACCCTGATTCATGACTGGCCAACTAAATATGGCAGAAGTGAAGATGTGTAACACCCATGGTTAGGTCATAAAACGCCTTGCAGCGTCTGGCTTGGGTTCATGAATTGCTCACTCTGGAGAGAGTCAACCACCAATACCATGAGAACACTCAAACATCCTCATGCGGAAGCACTAGGCCCCCCACCAACAGCCAGCACCAACTGGCCAGCACTAGGAGAGTACCAACTTGGAAGTAGATCTTTCAGCCCCAGGTAAGCCTTCAGAAGAATAAAGTTCCCAGCCCACATCAGCCTGAAATCTAGTGGGAGACCACAAATGATATCTATCCAGCTGAGCCCTTCTCCCATTTCTGACCCATAGAAACCATGAAACTATAAATTCATAAGGACTAAATCTGAATTGCTTGCTATTATACCATACCCTCCCCAACACACATGCATACATGCTCGCACACATACAATTACACACACACACACACACACACACACACACACACACTACACAGATCCTACTTACAGCACTTGAAGCAAAAAAGGCACTCCACATTTACGAAATGGATAAATAATAAATGAATGAATATGTAAATTATAAATATATATATACACACACACACATAAATACGTGTGTGTATGTGTATGTACAGTGGGAACTGGCTGATAAATTGGGTTGTAAAGAGAGGAGAAACTCTAAGTTATTCAACACTTAAATCCTTAGAAGACTCTCAAACAGAAATTCATATATCTCACTGTGACTACAGCCCCAAAATGGGAAATTCATAAGACATGACGTTAGCATGAGATCTGTATGGTTTTAGGCAATTGCCATATTCTCCCTGGACCTCACTCAGCCTGCTACGGTAGAAAACAAAAGGGTTAGGCTAAAAGGCATTTATCAAAGGCTGTGTCACCTCTGAATGTTAAAGATTCCGAGATAGCAAACTTGAACAGCAGGAACAGAAGTCAGCTTGGCTTGCACAGAGTTCTCGTGTGACACAGCCATGGAAGGAAGCCCAAGTCACCTGCTGATGTCCTGTCTTCTTCTGTCCCTCTTCCACCACTTTTCATCTTGAACCGGGTAGAGCTAATGGGTCTCCAGTCTACAGAGAGCAGGCGAAGGCTCTGTCCGGACAGCTGTCAGATCTCTGGAGCAAACCACCCTCCCAGGATTGTCTTGGAGTGGTGTTGGTCCTTGGCCATGGTGGCAGTGGTGGTGGCACTTACAGCCTTTGGAGCCCTACTTCTGAGTCAGCCCTCAAAAAAAACAGCTTCTGCCAATGGTCTCACATAGTCAGCTCTTAACAGATACAACAGCTGCTTTCTAAGAACATAGTGTAGCTTTTAGGCATCTTGCCTAGAAATTCTTTTTCACTGAGTTCCTGGAAGAGGCTGCTTGATTTTCTCCACACCCAAGACTCAGCGGAGCCCAGCAGGCCAGAAAGCCAAGAACAGCCACACACCGCACCTGAGGAAATTATGTCTGCTCAACCCAGGCTCATTGGGGAAGTGGAAAAGGCTGTTTGTTCTGTGAGGACCTTGTGAGTGTTAGCAAAGAAGGAGAGGCTATCATTCTGATTTAATAGCATGTTGGGGGAGGACAACGGAGATTAGAGCTGCAAATGACATGTAAAGAGCCCGTAACATGTGTCAGGCATCTGACATATGTGTCTCATTTCATTCTTATAAGTTCTGAAAGGCATGCATATTTTTTACCCATTTTATGATTCACAGAATACTGGATAGCAATGCACAGAAGAGTCTTGTCCCAACCCAAGCCTTTTTAACCACCAGGCTGTCTTGCTTCCCAATCAAAGTCACTGAGAGTGTGAGTGAGCATGTGGCATAGTGGAAAGGATAGAAAAATCAATACACTTTAGAGCAGGGTTTGGCAACCTGTGGCCTGTGGGCCAAATCCAACCCACTACCTGATTTCATAAATCAAGTCCTACTGAAACACTTGCAAGCTCATTCATTTCTCTTATTGTCTATGATTGCTTCCACACTGCCCTGCTTGAGCTGTATGTACGGTCTGCAAAACCTAAAATATTTACCATCCTGCCCTTTAGAGCAAAAGTTTCTCAGTCCCTACAAGGCTGTGGTAATATAAGCTCTTATTGCCACGGTAGGTCCCAGACTAGAAAGACAGAATTGAAATTTCTAATTAGCTTTGCTTGGATATGGAAAAGAATTAGAAAATTGACCAAATACTATTCACAATTAAATGTCCATTTACAGGACAACTTGGACTAACATTGTTCTTGTATTCTAGAAGTCACTAACAGAGCTACAGCCATTGGTAAAATTAAACCAGACATTAAGTGTAGAGCCACGCTGAGTAGTCAGCTCTCTGAGGGGTTAAATCCCACACCATCCTCTGAAGGGTTCAGTGTCATATTAGTTCAAAAGAGCTGTCCCCCTACCCCGTTCTGTGGGCCAGTTGGAGCAGTCACTCAGACAAGAGAGAACGTTGGTGAGACTGAATGAGTGGTAACCTTTCCCACGGTCTCCACCATTTCTAACTCTGGCCACGGGCTCCCAAACCTAGAGCACGAGGTGCCCCATTAAGAATTACTGAGCTCAGGGGTGCCTGGGTGGCTCAGTCGGTTGAGTGCCGACTTCGGCTCAGGTCACGATCTCGCGGTCTGTGAGTTCAAGCCCCGCATCGGGCCCCTGTGCTGACAGCTCAGAGCCCAGAGCCTGTTTCAGATTCTGTGTCTCCCTCTCTCTGACCCTCCCCCATTCATGCTCTGTCTCTCTCTGTCTCAAAAATAAATAAACGTTAAAAAAAAAAAATTTTTAAAAAAAAAAAAGAATTATTGAGCTCAAAGAGCAAAGGGAGGGGAGATATCGCCACAGAAATCTGGGAACTACTGAAGAACCCCAGAGATCTGTGTAATTTAACAGAAACAAAGCTCTGAGAAGGTAAGTGACTCCCCGTGATAGGGCAGAAGTTCTTACTCAAGCCCCAAAGCCCCTCGTGCTCGAAGGTGACTCTGGGCATGGATGTTTGTAGGCAAATGAGAAACTTCTTCTCACTGGCACTCTGATCTCTGCCATAAAGGGACAATATGGGCCTGGATCAGTGTTTCTCAAATTTCAGACATTTCTGGACGACTGTTCCAATTTTGATAGGTCTGTGGATGGCATATACCATCATTGACTTCATATATTTAATTAAGTCACTTTATCTTAATTTACCATAAAAGGAAATTATACCATCACATCAACGGGAAATCAGTATCGGTTACCCAATAAAGGTAAAAATGCCACGTAAATGGGACAATGGTGTTAAATTCCAGGTAGATGACATTGCTCGCCCAAAGCTCTGTTCCAGAGCCCTCCTCTCTCCTCCTTTCAAAAGGTTGGCACAAACGCTGGAAAGGTCCAAAGGAGTAGCAGCAAACTGAGCGTCTCTCCAGAAGGAACAGAAGAGAATTAAAAAGAGAACAACTTTTCTCACAGTCTCATATCATTAGCAGTATTCTCCCCAGACTTTTGGGCAACACTGAAACCAGACAGTCTGATTTCATGAGAATTACAAAGCCAGACAAAGAGTTGGGGAGGGGGAGTAGAACGTAAGAAGGAAAGATTCCCTTCCTAAAATGGATTACATCCCTCCAGTTTCTTTGTTGGCACCTCATGCCCGGCAGAACCTGATCGATGTTTGGTAACCCCCCGGTTGGAACAGCACGGTAAAGCTAGAGCTTGGATATCAGAGTCAGATCTGAATTTGGATCCTGATTACCATATTTTGACTGCCTGTCTTTGGGCGGGTTACATAAAACCCTCTCTGAGTGTGTTTCTCATCCAGCTGAAAGAAGGGGCAGGAGGAATTAACGGGAGCTATGCTGCAGAATTCAATAGCTATGAATAGTATATGAATATAATAGTACATGAAAAAGTGCCTGGCATATAGTCGGCACCCCCACAAGATACACTTCCTTCCTTCTTCCCTGCACCTTCCCACCCAGAATTGATTTCTCCTGTTTTGCACTTCCTGTTTTTGAACTTTTCTTACCTGGTCTTAAAGTACTTAACAAACTAAATGTGTTCTAATTTTGGAAATCAGTTGACTATTTTCTGAGACAAGCAAGGACATCCAGAAACCTTCTCTTCCCTTTAAGTTCCATGAGCTGCCCAAAGACCGAACTGAGTTCTGTACTAAGGGTCTGAGAGTCCCTCGCCCCTACCAACACCACACAGCATACCCCCTCACGGATAAGGGGCTGAAGGAGAATGCCACCTCTAATGCCAAACACAGCCCTGGGGAACACATAGTCTATGTCGCTGAATCCTCAAGATCACCTGGAAGGCTGAAACTTTATTCCCATTTTGGAGACGGCAAAACCAAGGCACAGAGAGATTAAGTAATATACTCAAGGTCACGGGGTTTGTAAGCGGACACAGTAGTGTTTGAGGCCACAGTCCACTTCTTTCTTCTCTGCCACGGAATAGCTGAACTCTGACTCCATCATAATCTCAGTTGTCCCACCAGAGATCAAGCCCCTGCTTCCTGGCTAATGAGCAAAACTGGTCCCAGTCCTTCTCAGCACATCCTTTCATGTGTCTGCTACAGTCTGAACACCTCACGTGGCTCAGCCTTCTCTGCGCATCGCCCAGTCCATCTTTCTCAACCTCCTCACATAAATCCAGCCCTGTCAAGCTTTTCTCACTCTCTGCTGCGTCCTTTTAACTGCGTCCCCTCCCTCAGTGTCTTAGTGGGCTGTCTGAGACCAAAGGCAGTCTGTCGGGAGACCCCGAAGGCACATCAGCGCTGAGTTGAGTAATTGCCTGGTGCATCGTGAATGAGTTTCTTACTGAGTCCAGCAATGGGAAGGTGCCAGCTAGAGGTTCAGAGTGACAAGAGAGGGTAAAGGGGCAACCTTCGAGAAAGGTTGGATGCTGACCCGGCATAGGGCATGTCCTAGGCACAAGGATGTTTAGAGTAGAGATACATCAAAGAAGATAAGACAGGTGTCTTCCCCCAAGGACTCACCATCTGGCTTTCCACTGTCCAACATGGGAGCCACTTGCCACGGGTGGCTCTGAGTACTTGAAAGGAGGCTAGTTGAGACTGAGATGTGCTGTGTAAATACATACCACATTTGGAAGACTTAATATGAAAAAAAGTGTATAAAATATCACACTAGTAATTTTTTATGTTGGTACCCAGATGAACATAATTATCATTACTATCCTGGGTTAAAGGAAACATACTATTAAAGGTAATTTCTGTATGTTTCTTTTTACTTTTTTTTAAATACACGGCAGCTAGAACATCTGAAATTACATGTGTGGCCCTCGTCAGATTTCTGTTGAACAGTACTGGTCAAGTCAGCAAGGCAGGCATGGAGTTGACATACAAGACTCGTCAAATTATGACACGTGTTTACCTAGACACAGTGTTCTCTCGTGGGGTGGGCAGCCTTGCGAGTGGGGGAAAGCACAGCTATTACTTATTTACCCAACTCACATCATCCCCCCAACACGCATTACCCACCAATTTTTTTCTACTCTTCTCACTGTTTCCCTTATGCACGTCTCCGTGAGAGAACAAACTGTACAAATGACATCGTCTGCCACCTTATGGCCACCCAGCCCCACCCCTCGAAGTTACTGCAATCCTAGACCCACAAGAAAAGTCGGTAGAAATAGATTAATCCAACGTGTGTTTATCTAGACCCAATTTCACAGGGGCCGTTTCTATGTGGACGAGTAGCCAAACAGTAGAGAAAGGCTTTTGATGTGAGTGCAGAAAGGAGAGACACCTGGAGACCCTTGAAGAGAAGGCAGGGACACGTATTTGCTACTGCATAGCAGACTCTCAGCTTAGCATGCGAGATCTGACATCAGCTTCAAAGAACTCTGTGAAAAAGCCCACTTCTATGTTACAGCTGAGGAAACTGAGGCCCTAGAGGCTACGTAACTGCCATAAGTCAGTGCAGCTGATAAGGGGACAGGGCTGGGAGGAGAGATCTCGTCTGCCCGTCTTCAAAGTTCAAGGAGTTTAGCTTCTACCGTGGATAACATTGCCGACTTTGGTACAAGCCATGTTTCTGAGCACTTGGGGAAAGATGTTGTGCAAACACCTGTGTGTCTCCACAGGAGGGAATCCAGAGGGACACAGGCGACGTGACTTTGCTCCCTTCTGGGCCCAGCTGCCAAGAGTAGCTTCCTTTGCAGCTCCAAATTGTGTTTTATCCCACAGGTTCACACTGGGTAGACTCCCAAACCCATAACCCAGCACTTGGAAACCAGCCAGTGGAGGAGGGAGGGAAAGAATATTTTCGCAATAGCTACAGAGCTACTCCCGGAGCTGGGGAGTGTCGACACCGGGCTGTCAGAGAGGGAACAGAGAAAGACTCTAATTTGGAAACATTTTACACTGTGTACTTGACAACGTACCCTAGGTGGCAAAAAACAGTGATGAAGGCTCAGATTGGGTAACTGAATATGGCCTGGCTTACTGTTGGCCTTAACATCCACTAGGTGACAAGAAAGCAGTGACGATGGCTCACGTTGGGTAACCAAATATGGGCTGGCTCATCCGTGGCCTTGTTAGTACAGTAACTCCAACTTTCAAAAGGTAATGGGGGATATCGGTTGCTGGGGTTCACATCCCAGCTTTGCCACTTACAAGCCGCCTGACTTTGAACACATCAAGCTCTCTGTATCTCATTCCCTCGTCTATAAAATGAGGGCAAGGATAATCCCTGTCTCAGGAAGTCATTGTGAGATTTAGTTCAAGTCAAATATACGACATGTTTTCAACAAGGTAAGTAGCAGCTTACAATTATTACTGTGGTTTGTGTCGGGCTATCCCAGAGGCAGCTCCATCCCGCCATCCTCACTCAACAATAGAGTAAATCCAGGTAACCCTCCCCAAAAGAACATTCTCTTCCCACCGATGCATGGAAATGGTGCGGTTTTCTTCTTAGGTTTATACTTAGCGGGGCAAGAGGTGGACAATGTTGGTAGAGAGGAGGAAGACAGCAGAAGGCATAAAGACATGAAAAATGAAAGAAAAAACGTTATTAAGAACGTAAACTTCACACAGGATGCGTTCTCACCTTATCCAGGTGAGTGTGACCACAAGCTCTCCTCATCTCTGTAACTTCTGATTATCTTCTCCCCTTGCTTTGAAGTGATGCGTCCGGTGAGGCTTTATTGAGAAACACGTACCAAGTTCTAATAGCATGTGTTATTTGGAGATGGGGCTAAGTGCTCTCAGAGCTCCTTGGAAAGACTAAAATCACCGAGTTATCTTGAGCTGATAGAGTTCGACTCTGGAGTGTGGTGTGGTACCATCAGCTATACAAAATGCTCCGTGGGTTCTTCAGGAATCCCGAAGCCGGTTCATTCAATCCGTCGCGGACATCAGACTGAAATAGAGGGTTAAGAACCACCGTGTCTGGAGCTCTTTCTCTTTCCCTGACTTGTCAGAAAGAACCTGGACGTAAAGCTCAGGGTAATCGCAGAGCCGGACAACAATTTTCAGAACTGATGGTGTTTTGGCCACGAGCTGCAGCTGTTCAACACGCAATGTCTGCATTGAACGGTGATTTCCTTATACGGTAATTTTTATGTTACATCTCACTCGTTTTTAGCACTTGTGAGAAAGACAAACGCAAGAAGGGGACACCCTCCCCCCCAAACCCACTCTCGTGACAATGACCTCCAAGTATGCCTCTGCCTCTTCTGTGTGACTAGTGTCCAGAAAGGTCAAATGGAAATTTCTTAAACGAAACACCGCCACTCATCACAGTCCAGCACAAAAGGTTTAGTTGCAGCGTTTGTAAGATGAGGCTAAAGCGCTTACTCTCGATGGGAGTTTTGTGGACGAGACCTGCACCTGCAACTCGTGCTTGTCCCTTCCCTCTGTGAAAGCTGCAAATAAACACACTAAGCAAGTACGGAGGCGAGCACGGGTTTTGTAGCCAACTCTGAGGTCTTAGTCCCAGCTCCGTTATCTCGTAACTATCACCTGGGCAAGTTGCCTCTCACAGCCTCAGTCTCCTCATCCAGAAATTTCCCAACCAGCCTACTCTGCTGATCGGCTCCATATCCTCCCTGCCCTCACGCAATAGAGGGAGGCAAAAATGTTAGAACGATCTCAGGCCACAGTTAAGGACAAAAGTCCTGACTTGTTCAAAAGCTAGATTTGAGTCTCAACTCCACCACTCGATAGCGGTGTGACCCAGGACAAGTTAATTAACATCTCTGGGCCTCTTCTCCTCCTCCATAATATAGGGAAGTATATGCCACCCGTTTAGCTTTGGGCAGGTTGCTTACAATTTCTAAATTCAGTTTCCTCATTTGTCAAGTGAGGTTAATAATGCATTCTCTCATAATTATAACAACAACAATAACAATAATAATAATAATATAGCCTTCCCGTTACCAACATCGCACGTCAGAGGGCACACTAGTTACAACTGAGGAAACTTCACTGACACATCATTGTCACTCAAAGTCTATAGTTTACATCAGGGTTCACTCTTGGTGTTGTTCATTCTATGGGTTTTGAAAACTCTACAGTGACATGTATCTACCATTATAATTTCGTACAGAACAGCTTCACTGCCCTAAACACCCTCCGTGTTCTGCCTATTCATCCCTCCCCTCCTCAACCCCTTGAAACCACTGATCTTTTTCTTTTCTCCACTTGTTTGGCCTCTCCAGAATGCCATATAGTTGGAATCATACAGTATGTGGCCTTTTCCGATTGGCTTCTTTCACTCGGTGATATGAATTTCCATGTGTTTTTGTGGCTTGGTGGCTCATTTCGTTGTAGCACTGAATTGTGTTCTATTGTCTGGATGCGCCATGGTTTCTTTACTCGTTCTCCTATTGAAGGATACCTTGGTTGCTTCCAAGTTTTGGTAATAATGAATAAAGATACCATAATACATCCACGGCCAGGTTTTTGTGTGGTCATACGTTTTCAGCTCCTCTGTGTAAAGACCAAGGAGCAAAGCTGTTGGATCAGATAGCAAGAGTGTGTTTAGTTTTGTAAGGAACTGCCAAACTCTCTTCCAAAGGGGCTGTGCCATCTTGCGTTCCCACCAGCAATGAATGAGAGTTCCTGTTGCCCCACATCCTCACCAGCATTTGCTGTCCTAAAGGTTCTGGATTTGGGCCATCCCAATATGTAGTAGTAACACCTCATTGTCGTTCTAATTAGCAACTCCCTGAAGCCACGTAATATGAAACATCTCTTCATATGCTTATTTGTCATATGCTGTATATCTTCTCTGGGCACAAATCTTTTGCCCATTTTTTAATCAGGTTGTTTGCTTTCTTGTTATTACATGTTGAGAGCTCTTTGTGTACTTTGGATACCAACCTTTTATCAGATATGTCTTTTTCAAGTATTTTCTCCCACTCTGTGGCTTGTCTTCCCATTTTCTTGAGAAAGTATGATTTTTTTTTTAAAGTTTAAATTCCTTGGCCTGGAAACCCATGGGCTGATCTTCTATGATTTGGTCTCTGCCTTTCCCTCACGTTCATTTTCCTGACACAGGCTTGAATCTTCTACCCACACAGAACGACTCAAAACTCTCCATCAACCCCAGGCTCTGGGAGGCTCAGATGCCTCTTAGTGGGCTCTCTCTTCCGGAACGACCACTCTGCCCTCATCCCCTGTGCCCACACTCCCTTTTCCTCCAAAACATGGCTCAAACTTCACCCTCTGTGAAGTGTCCTCACAACCCTGGAGAAGTGTCCACTTTCCCATGAGCCTCCACTGTCCCCTGTGCAGACTTCTCTTCGTCTACACTCAGAAGTTCTTTACTGTGATCCTGCTGGGCTCCAGACACTACAGAAGAGCAGTGCTCTTTCTCATATGCTTACATCCCCTTCTAGACACTGTGATTCTGAGTACAGAGATGCACTGTATCAGCAGGACCCGCCAGGCTCAGTGCAGCGTGCATGCGGCAAATGTTGGTGAATGGACTGGATAAGTGGAGTAAACGAGTGATCACTTAATGCCCCTTTGAGTCCAATTTGTGAGGAAGAGGTGATCAATATGACTGAACCATGATTCAGTTCCTTTCCCGATCACTCCCCAAACCATGGTCTTTTCTCTTAGGTACATCGCTGTACTAGCTTCCTATTGCTGATATGACAAGTTGCCACAAATTTACTGGCTTAAAACCACAGAAACTTATTATCTTACAATTCCGGGGGTCAGAAATCCAAAATGGGCTTCACGGAGCTAAAAACCAAAGCTCCAGCAGAACTGTGTTCCTTCTAGACTCCAGGGAAGAATCTCTTTTGTTTCCTTGCCTTTTCAGTTTCTAGAGGCTGCCTGCATTCTTTGGCTCATGGCCCCACCCTCTGTCTTAAAAACCTGCAGTGTAGCGTTTTCCCATCTCTTTATGTCCCTCGTCTCTGTTGTCACAGGGATTTCTGTCAGACCCTAACCTTCCCACCTCCTTCCTATGAAGACCCTGTGATTGCTGTAGGCCCAATAATAATCCAGGATAAACTCCCCATCTCACGATCCTTGCGTTACCCACATCAGCAAACTCCCTTTTTCCATGTAAGGTTACAGAGCCACACACAGGGATGAAGATGGGCACATCTTTGTGGGGCCATTACTCCACCTACTACAATATCTGATTACAACCCAAGAGATAAATGAGATCATCCAGGGAGAATGTTTGGAGCCAAGAGAGACAAAAACACCAAATTTATGGGGAGCATCGGAACAGAAAGTCAGCAAAAGAAGGGCAAAAGGCTGCAGAGAGCTAGGAGAAGAACCAAGTGGAAATACCATCCCAGAGGCTTAGAAGAGGAAATCTCCAAACTCTGTGGCCACGGAGCCAAATGCTCAGAACTCAGGAGAGGGCCACTCAGGATGCCATGCCCTGTGGGAGAGACCACCAGTGACCTTAGCAGGGAGGCGGTGGCAGAATGGAAGCCACCCTGTAAGGCCTGCCCCTCTGCTCCCAGGAAGCCTCAACCCTGCCTCTTCCCTGCCTCTTCCCTCGGCCAGTCCCTGCGTCCTGTGAACTCAGCTTATTGGAACACAAAGAGCCTGCAGCTGTCACTTGGATATAATTGGAAAAGTCAGGAGTTAGCCTTTGGAAAAGTTGTTTCAGACAGCAAGAATATTTTAGCTCAGGGAGAAATATATTCAGCTGATGAAAGGGGTGGGGACCGGTGACAGGAAGAAGGCAAGATCCCCCTGGTACCTCCCGGAGCCTCTGTGCCCATTTTCTTTTATGTGGCGTTGCTGTCGTTTTCTACCATGAATGGTGGGACTGTTCAGTGAATATTTAATCATGACGGGGTTCTCTTCTCGGCCGCACCTCCAGTCCCCTAGCTTGAGCCTTTCTAAAGTAATAATTCTACTCATCAAACACCAAAATCGGCACCTTCCCATCTCCATGCTGGGCCTGTGGTGTAGATTCTAGCTTGGGTTCTGAGCGACAGGTGGCTGGTTAGGCTGCAAGGGACAGCTCCCAAGGATGCCGATCGATGCTGGCCTAGATTACCCCAGGGAGGATCGTTAAACCCCAGAAGCCATTTGGCAGTTCTATTAAGGCACCTGCATGCACGGGCCGCTGCCAACAGACCCGTCTCAATTAGGCTCACACACAGTGATTTCTCCCTGCTGCGCTCACTGACGTGCGCGGGATGTCGGGGAAGAGCATGAGCCCTCGCAGAGTGATAGAGAGAGGAAGGAGGCTTGAGGAATGCTGGGGAAATCTTTCCTCCTCCTGCTCTGGGGCATGAGAGACAAATGCAACACACCCTTCTTTAGTAAGGACCACTAACAATAGGCAGCTGGCATTGTTCTAGCCTTTACTCCCTGGCGCTCCATGCCATATCCACCCAGAGACCTGGGGTTACTTTCATCCCATTTTTAGGTATGTGGAAATCCAGGCTTCGATAGTTTAGGTGAAGTCCCCAGGGCCCTAAGGATGATGAGGGGCCGTGCCAAGGATCAAGATGACAGCCACGTCTACATGACTCCAGGACTGTGGTGGGTACTTACCACTTTTCCTGTGCCTGCTGTTGGGCTCATTGTTTTGCATGTATCATATCGTTTAACAGGTGTGTGTGTGAGAGAGAGACAGAGAGACAGAGACAGGAGAGACAAAGAGACAGAGAGAAGGTGGGTACATTTCTGGCTGGCTGAAGGCAGAAACAAACGTACCAAAGTAGAAATGGGCAATGGGGGGCACCTGGGTGGCTCAGTTGGTTAAGCCTCTGACTTCGACTCAGGTCATGATCTCACGGTTCATGAGTTCGAGCGCTGCATCAGGCTTTCTGCTGTCAGCCCAGAGCCTGGAGCCTGCTTCGGATTCTATGTCTCCCTCTCTCTCTCTGCCCTACCCCTACTCATGTGTGTGCTCTCTCTCTCTCTCGCTCGCTCTCTCTCTCTCAAAACTAAATAAACATTAAAAAAATTGCCAATTAGTGATTAGACGTCTATGAAAAGAACAGAAAAGAAAAGAAAAGGGCAATACTGAATACATTTAGGATATTCTTTCCCTTCTTTGCTTAACAAATATTTACTGACATCGTCTCTGTGTCAGGCACAGTACTCGGCAGAAGGGAAATGGCCATGAATCAGATATGGTCCAGGAGAGAGACTGATAACAAACACATCAATATCGCAACAATTGTGATAAAATTGCAAAGTGATGAGCAAGAATACGAGCTCAGAAGCGATGCAAGGGCCTCGCCCTGTCTGGGAAGTTAGCAGAAGACTCTCTGAAATGGAATCCATGAGCACATTAGTGAGTAAGAAAGTAGGGTTTCCGCTCTCCTGGGTATGGGCTAAACGGTAATTCAACGGCGAGCTCCTCAGGGAGGTGCACTTGCTATCAAGCCAGGCCAGCGCTGGGATAGAATCAAAAGGAGGAACTAGCCTGCCGCTTCGTTACCAGCCAGGAGACATGGCATCGATCAAATGAGTCTCTAGGACTCTAGAGTTGGGACTAGATATCTCCAGCAAGAGCCAAGAATATGGGCCTCCCGGGAAGTTGCCAGGCTCCCTGGAAGAAACACCATGCATTGCGGAAGCTCCAGCACCTTTTCCAGACACTGTAACCACAAGGGATGCTTAACATGCATTATCTCATCTGCGCTTCACAACAAAGACGGGGGGCGGGGGGGGGGGGGGGGGGAGTGGCCAGAAATATGCAAGCCTGACCCAGAAGGAAACTGGGAGAGGGCTTGCCTGAAGGCACCCAGCCCCTGGGATTGGACAGGGGACTTCCCATCCTCAGCCCATGCACAGGCCCTGCACAGACCCCATGCACAGGCCCTGGTCATCGAGGAGGACCAGACTGAAACTCACCTGCTAACTTAGTATTCAGTTATGAATAGCCGTATAGAGAATGCTTGCGTAGCATTTCATTTTTATTTCCCAAAGCACTTTGCTTCCCATTATCTCACTGGAGCATCTCAACAACCCTGCTAAAAACAAACAAAAACAACACAAAACACACACACACACGCACACATGCCTGTGTGGCTCCAAGATATCATGTGCTCAAAGCTGTGCAGCTGAAACACTGGTGAAACCAAATCACAAATCCAGGGGTCTTTCCATAGAACCCTTTGCTTTCTTTCACACACCACACCACACCATCCCTCAATGTATTTATTCCACAAATATTTCCTGAACATCTCCAGGGTGCAAGCATGATCCCGGGTACTAGAGATCCAGTTCTCATGAGCAATTCACAGGGAATAAACAACCCAACACATTACAGAACCATACGGTCAGGGCTCTAGCCATGGAGGGTGCAAAGTACTGAGGGTTGGGGTACTCAGAGGAAGCAGGAACAAAGGCTGAGTGACAGGGTTTGGGGAAATGGGGGGCTCCCTAAAGGAGCTGGCATTTGGCTAATGTGTAATGGATGAACATGACTTTTCCAAGACAACCAAGCTAGACGAATATTTGAGGCGGATGGAACAAGGGCTCAGCCATTCCAGGAAATGTGGCCGGAGCAGGCACAGGTGAGAAATGAGAGAAGGCTGAAGAGGAAGGAGCTGGGGTGCACCGGAAGCAAAGGGAAGCCGTACAGGTGTTTTCAGCAAGGGGCTGGTGCATTCTGCTCTGTGGTTGGCTGCATGAATGTGAAATAAAAAGCAGGGAAAGAGCCTGAAAACTGAAACCTAAGGTTTGAGGGTGACGGTGCAGAAGGAGGGACATTGAGTCTGAGAAAAATCCGGGTCTGCAATTAGCAGAACTGAGTGACTTATTGGATGAGATGATCAGAGAGAAGGCCAAGGATGACAGCAAGCCATCTACCTTGAGACGCTGGGGAAACAGCAAGCCATTGAGAGAACCCTTGTTTCTTCAACACACACACACACACACACACACACTCTCTACAGAAATATAAGACAAATGGAAATATATTTGCATGTTAGCAGTACTTGGCCTTGAATGACAAAATACTTTCCAGAATTTTCCAAGTGTTCTAAAATGTGCATATATTATGATGGGCAAAAGTAACATTTTAAAATTACTATTCATAATTAGTTACATTTTAAACAACTACAACATTCTCATGTTTTGTGAGATAAGGACATCATTAGCCCCGTTTTACAGAAGAAAAACTGAAGCTCAGAGAAGGGAAGTAAGCTTCTCAATGACACACATCTATTACGTGGCCCCTCATGACTTACGTGGCCCCAGATCTGTTTGATTTCACAAGCTGAGGTTGGACTGAATACCCAATACTGCCATAAAAAGAACCCAAAAGTTGAAGCATTGAGGTGGCCAGAGATGTTTTTAATGGGCAGGTCAAATTTTAGACCTGGAGCTTGAGAGGAAATTCCTCATTGGAGAAATGGATTGAGGAATCGTCCGCACAATGATGGGAAAAGGAGACCATCCAAGGATAATGCATAGACTGACAAGAGAAGGAAACTGCCAAAGACCACCTGGTAAGGAAAGAGAGGTGGTGGGGGAGACACGAACCTGGGAGCCAAGGGAGAGGAGAAGTTCAGCGAGCTGAGAAAAATCAGGAGGAATGAAGTAGGCTTTGGGTGGAGTCTGGTGATGAGGCTGGCAAAGAACATCCAACAGCATAAGTGAGACTGCACCTGGTCAAAGCAGGAAATATGGAAAGTTCTTTCAAGAATGGAATTGACAGAGAATAGACGAGGAAAAGATTGGTAGGTCACCAAAATGGTGGCGACAAGAGAAGGGTTTTTTTCCCCTTGGAGAAGGCTTGACTGGGCTTCTAAGGCTGAGTGGAAAGAGTGAGCAAGCCAGAAGAGTCAGGAAAGAGAGGGGAAAAGACAGAGAACAATTTTCTTGAGAAAGTGAGGAGGGGCGAATCTCATGCACAGGTGACAGGCTTCTCTGAAGCGTTTCTCAAATGTAATCATTTCACATTCCAGTTATTGATTCTCTTGCGGCAAAACAAACCACTTCAAATGGAAACTGTAGTGGGAAACCGTTTTATTGGGCTACCTGCTTCTGTGGGTCATCCCTACGGTGACAGGCCACACCAGGGAGGCTTATCTCTGCCCCACCATGCACAGAGCCACATCTGGGACGACTCTCATAGCTAAGGGCGACTCTGATGATGGAGGACTAGAATCACGCATGTGGCTGGGGCCTGGGCTGGGATGGTTTGAAGGCTGGGCTCAGCCAGGACAGGAACGTTAGATCTCTATGTTCCTTGACCTTCACAAAGCATGGTGGCAGGGTCCTGAGAGGGGATAACAACACTCTAGGTATCATCACTACTGTTTTTGCTGAAAACAGAAAACAAAACACAAGAACAAACAAAGAGCTAAAGTTCAGCAAGGCTAGGCCACTTTCTCAGTTTCACATGAGCTTTACGTCACGATCTCAATTTCACTCCAAAAAGACATTCACACCGGGCGCCTGGGTGGCGCAGACGGTTAAGCGTCCGACTTCAGCCAGGTCACGATCTCGCGGTCCGTGAGTTCGAGCCCTGCGTCGGGCTCTGGGCTGATGGCTCGGAGCCTGGAGCCTGTTTCCGATTCTGTGTCTCCCTCTCTCTCTGCCCCTCCCCCGTTCATGCTCTGTCTCTCTCTGTCCCAAAAATAAATAAAAAACATTGAAAAAAAAATACATTCACACCACACACAGGAAAAAAAAAAGTCTGGAAGTACACACGCTAAAATCTTAGAAGTAGTTGTCTTTGAACGGTTATTTTTTTTTTAAGTTTATTTATTTATTTTGAGAGAGAGAGAGAGGGAGAGAGAGAGTGATCAGGGGAGAGGCAGAGAGAGAGAATCCCAAGCAGGCTCCATGCTGTCAGTATAGAGCCCAATGTGGGGCTTGACCCTCTGAACCATGAGATCATGACCTGAGCCCAGATCGAGAGTTGGATTTTCAACCAACTGAGCTACCAGGTGCCCCTTGAATGGTGATTTTTATCTTCCATCACATTATATGTATGTTTTGTTTTCATTTTTCAGCAATGACTAGGCATTACTCATATCTTTAAAAAAAAATTTTTTTTAAAAGCATTTTCAAAACAACTTAATGACTTCTTCGACTTGGCTGATTTCAGGACAAGCCCGGGTGACATCCGCTGGATGGAAACACAAACCAACCTCTGCCAGGCACGTATCAAGGGCTTCATACTTGGCACCACCTTGTCTGAGAGATGAGGTTCCCACACTTGGTACTGAATCAGACATCGTGCAGGGCAAAGAAACTGCCACTGGCTGAGAAGGTCCTGTGCTTGCCACATCACAGGTGGGGCGTGAAGAGGCCAGGATGTCACTAAGTATCATGCCTTGTCCTTGGACAAAGGCACCAAAAACCTGCGTGCCTTTTTTGACATAACAAACTTGGATTCTGGGCAAAGGACCTGAAACTCCTCCAAGATTTTCATAAACCAACTCATACTTTAAACACATTAAGGGCATCTTGGAACACAATAGCATCTCCCCTGAAATCATGCCCCTCGCATATGCAATTTTTTAAAGTTTATTTTTATTTGTTTTGAGAGAGAGATAGGGAGCAAGCCGGGGAGGAAAAGAGAGAAAGAGGGAGACAGAATCCCAAGCAGGCTCCACGCTTTCAGTGCAGAGACTGATGTGGGGCTTGAACCCACGAACCGTGAGATCATGACCTGAGCCTAAATCAAGAGTTGGATGCTAAACCAACTGAGCCGCATAGGCACCCCAACTTATGCAGTTTTAAATTAGGGTTTTCATTCATCGAAATGGAAATGGAAGACTGGGGCGCCTGGGTGGCGCAGTCGGTTAAGCGTCCGACTTCAGCCAGGTCACGATCTCGCGGTCCGTGAGTTCGAGCCCCGCATCAGGCTCTGAGCTGATGGCTCAGAGCCTGGAGCCTGTTTCCGATTCTGTGTCTCCCTCTCTCTCTGCCCCTCCCCCGTTCATGCTCTGTCTCTCTCTGTCCCAAAAATAAATAAAAAACGTTGAAAAAAAAAAAAAAATTAAAAAAAAAAAAAAAGAAATGGAAATGGAAGAATTTTTATAAATTGAAGTTTTTAAATGGCAGGTTTTGAATTGGCTTTCAACGAACCAATAAACAAAATGTAGGTTCAAATTCAAGTACCCTTACTGAGAGCAGCACCTGGCCCTATGCCTAGTTCATCGCCATGCACATGCACTGGTGCCTTCTCTGTCACCCAGGACTGGGAGAGGCCAGCAAGCATCCTCTGAACTCAACTGCCAAGTTCATGCAGAATCTAGCTGACCTTGGTTGGGCAGCACGTTTGGGTGACAAGCCAAGAGACCACCCGGGTTAGAGGCTTGGGACCAGTCCTCCACTTAGCTGCCTGCAGCAGGAGGAGAGGACAAGGAACCAGACCAGACAATCTTGACGATCCTTCCAGCCCCGAAGTTCTGTGTTTCTTCAAGTCCCAGATGCAAACATGTCTCTTGTTATATCAGAGCCGCCCTTCATCTGTCATCAGACAGCCACACACCCACAAATTACCCATTGAGAGACATGCAAACACACCTCCACACACACATCCTGAGCCCACACCCCTGCAGCAAACAGCCTCACCCAGGCTCACACCCAAAGAGAAGCCACCTGTGCCCATCAGGGCCCAGCAGCTCCCACCATTTGCTATTCTCAGCTCTCTCAAGGTCGTTTAAGAGAAGTATTTTTCTCCCTGACACTTTCTTCCCACTGAAAAGAGTCGGAAGCCCCCTCCTCGCTTGCCTTCCCACTATCTGGAATTTAATCCTATTTATTGCAATTGCCTATTTCCCTACCTCCATATTCCACTAGACTGTAAATGTCCAAGAGGAAAAGAGCCGTGTGCCATTTTTTCGAGCGTTTTATCTCCAGCAACTAGCTCAGAGCTGCGTATAAAGTTGCTGCATGCTGGGCGTCTTTGTCAACCTTCCAGATCCACATGTTCTCCAACGCTTCTCCCACAGACAGCTGGGGTCTGCATCCCCTTCCCTCTAGTCTAGGAAGGCAGATCCCCTTCTTATTATCCCTCCTTTGTAGGGAGAAAATGGGGGCTCGGAGCTATAGAGCCCTGCTCAAGGTCACTCAGGTAGCAGGTGGCAAAGCCGAGATTCGGGCTGAGTGTAACTCCAAAGTCCAGGCCCTCTATCACCAGTGGGGCATCCCGCTTCCTACACAAAGTTACTGAGGGTTCGTGTGTGTGGCATCGAGGGAGGAGTAGGAAAAATAAATACCTTCTATAGCAAGGGTCTATAGCCCATGGGCCAAACCCAGCTTGTACTTACAGATGACATTTTCTTGAGATGTGGTCACACTCATCCATATACATATTGACTGTGACTATTTTCACATACCTCAGCTGAGTTAAGTGATTGTGACAGGGACGCTTATGGCTCACAAAGCCTGAACTGCTTACTATCTGGTCTTTCCAGAAAGCTTGATGCTACGTATTCTAAAGGCCCAGGGTAAAGGATTACCGACACTGTCTCAAGGGCACTCGATAGGCTTTGTTATACCCAAGGTGTCATAAAGGATGACTCACTTGTCCCGTTTGCTCCAGACTCTCCTAAGTTTTTTCAGGGAACTTTCTGCCTAGTCCTGGGTAAACCAGGACAGTTGGTGACACTGGTTCTAGATAATGCAGCACAGACTTCGGGCAAGGGTACAGCCCTGCTCCACCTGGAAATGCCCTAAGCTTAGTGCAATAGACGCTGATGGGGAATCAGATGCTCTAGGCGCAGGAAGGCACTCTTCCAAGGTCCTGCTGCAGAGCTGACCCAGGGCAAGGTCGTCCTGTTAATGAGCTTAATTGGATTTTGCCAGCTGGGCCATGAGCTCATTGTTCCTGTCAATCCCCTGCCTTCAAGTGCCAAGAAAAATTCCTAGAGGAAATGATAGTGACAGACCTGAGCCCTTTGCAGCCCCCTCAGACCCTGGAAAGGCATACACAGAGTCTTACCTTCATGCACCCCAGGACAGTAAGGAGATAATACTGATGATGAATCTTCTTGGGAAGCTACATTTTAATACTGAAACAAGGCTTGGGTCTTTTTTCTTTTTTCTAACCATTCAGTTCCATCCTTTTGGGGAGTGTATGATAGGAAGGAGGAAATTGTAATTCTGGAGGATGTATATGTGTGTGTGTATATATATATACATATATATACATATATATATGTATATATATGTATATATATGTGTGTGTGTGTATATATATATATATATATATACACACACATATATATGTATACATATATATACACACACACATTGTCTACGCACGTTTTTCCTCAGAAACATGAACTTTTATAGGCCTAAGAGTCAAACTCATGGTCCCCTCACCTTAGAGATTTGCTTCTTGTTGTGCAGGGGGCCTACATAAATGAGGTTGTATGGACAAGCCAGTCGTCAGCATAATTACCAGACATGACGGTAAATAGCCAGGTACGAGCTGAGACTGGGAGGGAATCAGCCCCAAATGCAGCTCTCCCTGTACAGTTACCAGAAAGAGGCCAGAGCGGCAATGGACAGGGCTGAGAACAACGCTTCTTGCCTTCCTCCAGACTCAAGGGCTACACTCTAACGATTCTCAAAGGATAGACTCAACTTCTGCAGCCCCAGGGTCAGAGTCAAGGGAAGGGGGAAAAGACTAGAACAGGGGTAGCACACTGTGGTCCCCAGGCCAAATCTGGCCCACCACCTGTTTTGGTACAGCCCACAAGCTAAGAACGGTTTTTACATCTTTAAATGGCCAAAAAAATTAAAAGAATAATAATATTTGGGGACACGTAAAAATTATATGAAATTCAAATTTGAGTCTCCATCAGTAAAGTGTTCTCAGAATGGGGCAAAACTCATTTGTTTTCGCTTTGTCAGGGGCTGCTTTCACTTTTACAGATGAAGAAACTGAGGTCCAGAGAGATGAAGTAAATAAACTCTCCCAACTCCACAGTTTGTAAGAGTCAAAGCTAAGACTGCCCAACAAAACCATCATAACTCTGATGAGTCATCATCTTGAAGGAGGCAAAGAAGTAGGGTGTTGGGTGAGTGAGGGGATGGGGGATAGAAAGTCAAATGAACAATACGAACACAGGCCTGAGACGCACACAGCGTCATCTGCGGACAATGGTTGACTAAAGCAGTGTATACAAACAAATCAAGACCACTAAGCAGAAGCCGAAAGGGTCATTGAAAAATATGCCATGTGGGCTCTTCATTTTACAGAAGGGAAACTGAGGACATGAGAGAATCCGCCCAAGATTATCCAGCCAGTCAGAACAGGAGGTGAAAACCACCGCCTCATCAACCCCAAGAGATGAGGGTTGGGTCCCTGGAACAAAAGATGGAATCAGGGGACAATTCACTGGCGGTCAAGAGCTCTGGCTGGCAGATTCCAGTTCCACAGGTGACCTTGCACAATGCTGGATATAGTCTGTGAGCCAAAGGCCAAATCGAGCCTGAATACAGTTACCCTTCCTTCCCCCACCAAAGTTCCAGAAAACAAAATAAATTAGCATTTGAACAAGTGAATAATAAATGTGAAAGAAATTACACACATAAAAGCGTGATCTGTTTGAAAAGGAAAGAAAACGTCCTGAGAAGGACCCAACGCTGGGGCCTGATATTTGTGGTGAGAATCTGAGTGCCAGTTAGTGACTTCTCCTGTGCTAGCTGTCCTTCCTCTTCCAGTCTTGACCAGACAATCGGAGGCCAGGACAAGGACCAGAGAACCACGCACAGAAGTCACCAGACTCAGACTGAACACTGGCTGCATATGGGGCTGTCTGCGTGTGCTACCAATCCCGATCCCGAGGGGTAGACGGCACGGTTCCCATTTTACTCACAAGGAAACTGAGCTCGGAGTGACTAAGTAACCACCAAAAGTCACGCAAGAAAGGTATGCTCAACAGATGCAGAGAAAAGTGGCATCATTGCCATTAGATGGCCCAGATTGCCCCTTGGGGTCAAATGCCACCACAAATGTCTTTTTGATACAGGCTTGAGGAACTGATCATGTAAACCTTAACAACCCAGGCAGGGCACTTTTCATCTCCCTGCAAGCTGCGTGGCTCATCTCAGGATGAAATGGGCCGCAGGGAAGGGTTTGTAATTCAACTCCGGACTCCAAAGGCTCCCGCAAGATAAGCCCACACCCTATGCAAAGTTATGGCAGGAAGCCCCACCAGGCCCTTGTGATAAGCTCTCCAAGCCCATGGCCGGGGATTGACGATTGTTTGGCAAAGGGGTGGTATCCACTGCTTCAACTGTGACTTTGGACCAGAGGCTTCTAACAGACAGACGTGCCTCAGGCCAGTCATGGCAGTGTATGTGGTGTCAGGGCCTGGCTGAGATTACTTCGAGAGGGAGATCGATGCTATTAAACCCCTACTTGGTGTGAGTGACGGTCTACTGGCAGGTGACAATCCTGGAAGCATATCAGAGAGACAAGGGGACACATGCTGAATTGGCTGGAGTTGAGGTTGGGGTTGGGGAGTGGTATATCCTCCTCAGGTATCATGAGCAGGCTTCCACCCAGCTTCGGCTCCAGCCTTTGTATTCTGCATAACAAATGATTCCCTGCTGCTCCCAGATACCTGGCCCTGTGCTTAACTCTCTCAGAAGACAAGCAGGCATGCATTCACCAGAAAAATCTGTGGAATCCTGTTTTATCCGCTTTGGGGGAAGGACTTAAACTGCCCTCCCCCCACCCCACCCCCTCACCCCCCCCCAACCCAGAGAAACATTAAAGATGCTGGCATCTCAGCCCATTTCCACAAAGCTGTCTCACCTAATCTCTAGCACTTTGTTCCATGTTCCAAGAGGACCGAACTGCTAGGAGCCCCCAGATATATGTAAGATGCTATTTCCTGTCCCTGGGCCTTTGCACATGCTGTGCTCTCTGCCCCAAACTCTGCTTCCCTTCTTGTCCCCCCCCTCCCCCATCTATCCCCTCCTCCTCCTCCTTGGCTCAGATAGCATCTCTGAGCTGACCTTTCCCTGAGCCTCCGGGGGAGCTGTACCCCTCTTCTGTGCTCTCCCAGCGTCCCACCATGACCTCTGTCAATACTTCTCCCAGGAAACATAACCGTGCGTAGGCCTTGGCTTCACCATCTCTACAGCTGCACAGCAGCCACTCGGCCCTGAGAAATGTTCCCTAAATGCTGACTTCATTAGGCAGTGTGCAGAAAGGACCTGAAACAACAGACCAGGTCCGGAAACCTCTTCGCCGGCTTGTTCAGCAAATGTTTTTGCCTACCTGAGGGGGTGGGCAGAGTGAAAGCAGACGGCACGTGGTAGAGAGCAAAGCAGGCCTCTCCCTGCCCGCGGGGAGTTCATGTGCAGGTGAATCTAACAAGCTGAGGTACAACTATCAAGGCCGAGATTCAGGCGAGGCTGGTGAGGCACTCACCCAGGGTGCGAAATTTAAGAAAGTGATCCCCCCCCCAAAAAAAAGGGACTTTAAGGAAACATTTTTCAAATCCAAATTAATGCGAAAACATGCATGCTGAACAATATGTCCAAAATGTAAACATATACCATGCCAAGCCAAGCCCTATTGGAGCCGAAGGAGGAAAAATGTGTACGTGCATGTTTTTACACATTTTAATAGATTATCTCTGCCCCCCCCCCAGCACATTAAAGTACTTGAAAACATTGAGAACATTTAAAAATAGGTGTATTAAAACTCTGCTTTATGCTTAAATATTTATTTCAAAACCGAATTTGTTGTCATTTTACCATCAGCTTAACTCAGAAACCTCTGAAGATTGCCACTCGGTCACGAGAAACTGTCAGATGCAGCAATGGGGAGTTTGCTTCCAATAAAGCCAGGAGCACGTATTTTCCCTCTGGCCTCAGGCACTGACTTGGCTCAGCACGGAATAGGTCTTTATTTAAGACTTGTTATTTTAAGACTGTTATTTTGTTCGTCATTCTTTTGCATGAATTTTGATAGTTTGAAATGTTGAGTTAGAATATTTATCTTGATCACTGAGGGGCTTTAAGGGGGCACCCACTGGTATGTTGCACCCAAAGCAAGCACGTCACCCATTTCACCCTAATCCCAGCCTTGCCAAAGATTAGAGGAGCCCATGCTAGGCCAGGGGTTCAGGAAAGCCACCCCGCCCACCCCCACCATGGAACAGTGAGCCTGAGGCCTGTAGGGGGCGTAAGGCTGTGAGGGCTGGAGAGAGTCCTGCCTACAGTTCAGCTCTGAGTTGGTAAGAGTCTTAGCCAAGCATAACAAGAATAATGGTGAGCATATATCAGCCTAATATGCCCAGGCACCGCCAGGGGAAATAGATACTGATTTAATCCACACCATAACACCTATGAGGCAGGGATTGTTATCCCCATTTCAAAGACTAGAAACTGGAACACAGGTTAAGCTACCCATTCGAAGCCATGAAGGCATGAAGTGATAGAGACAGAATGAGAATCCAGGCAACCTCATGTCTACGCCGATCTAAAGACCCTCTGCTTTCTCACTTACCAAAAAAAAAAAAAACAAACAAAAAAATGATACTTTGGCTGGAGTGGAGCGAGCCACCAGGAAGCTAGCGTGGGAGGAGGATGAGATTCGGGGCCAGAAGTTCAAGCCTTGGGAAGGTCCCTGCAGCAATTTCAAGGCCCTGAAGGGAGAGTAAATGGCGCCATGTTAAAGCTCTCACCGCCATCGCTACAGGTGTCTCGTGCCTCCATCTTTGAAATCTGGACACATTTGGCTCAAGCGGTCCCTGGAAAGAAGTACAGAAGGAGCGTTTTAACATAATTTACTTTAATTCAAATGAGGACTGTCTCGGCCAAGCCACAGTGGATTCCACACACCGGTGATGTACAGCCCTGCTCACACAGCCAGGGGACAAGGGACCTGCCACAAATAGGAACCTCAGCATCTTTCATCACCAACAACCTTCTGAGCACTTTCACTGCACGTGGTGAGGCAGAGGTGCGGTCAAAGGCACAGATTCTGGCATCAGACCGCGTTTTCGATCTTGACTTTGTGACCCTGGGTGTTACCTACAACCTCTAGACCTCGGTTTCTCACCTTCAAGAGGAGGTATCATTACAGAACTGGCTTAGCTGGTCACAAACTCATTCTCCTTTTCTCCTGGCACACAGCTAGACTATTCATAGCCCCCGTGCCATTAGGTGTGGCTGTGACTAAGTATTGGCCAACAGAATGTGGGAAAGAAGCAATGGGTACCACGTCCAGGCCTGACTCACACACCCTCCCTCACCATCCTCCTCCTCTCTCTCCCAGTCTGCTGGCGGGATGATTAGCCACCGGGGGGACTTGGAAGCCCTGGGTTGAACATAGAGCTTCCAACAGCTGGAATCCCTGGTCAACCGCATGCAGCAAGGAGCTCCTGTCTTGAGGCACGATCTCTTGGAGCAGGACCCGAGGCAGGGACTGGAGTGAATGGGAGCCTTTGACGAAGGGTCTCAGGGAGAGGAGGTGGGGAAGGGGAGGCCAGGCCAGGGACGGGGAGCGAAGCAAGGATGTGGTTGCAGCAGGGGACTAGCCTTGGCCTGACCCCCCGAACTACATCACGGGGCTGGTTCGGCCTGAAGGCAGGAAGTGGGGCGCTGGCCTTTGTACTTGTCATCCACTGACGACTGCACCAGCATCCAGGAGGTGGGGGATGTAAACTCCCTCCTGGGCAAGGAAGCCTCTTCTCCCCTCCCCCCACCACTCAGCAGGAGTCAACTTTCTGGAGAAGGGGGGCCGCTGTGAGCGAGTATCACCCACGACGGTACCCCCCAACCTCCCACTCAGGAATTTCTTGTGGAGTTTATTTGAGCAGCAAGTGAACATGGTCTTTGTTCAGCCACTGCAATTTCTGTGTTTCTATACACCACCGTAACAAGCATAAGAAAAATCTATCGAGGAGTTCCGGAAGATGGCGGCGTAGGAGGACGCTGGGCTCACCGCGCGTCCTGCTAATCACTTAGATTCCACCTACACCTGCCTAAAGAACCCAGAAAACCGCCAGAGGATTAGCAGAACGGAGTCTCCGGAGCCAAGCGCAGACGAGAGGCCCACGGAAGAGGGTAGGAAGGGCGGCGAGGCGGTGCGCGCTCCACGGACTGGCGGGAGGGAGCCGGGGCGGAGGGGCGGCTCGCCGGCCAAGCAGAGCCCCCGAGTCGGGCTGGCAAAAGCGGAGGGGCCGGACGGACTGTGTTCCGACAGCAAGCGCGACTTAGCGTCTGGGAGGTCAGAAGTTAACAGCTCTGCTCCGAAAGCGGGAAGGCTGGAGGACAAAGGGAGGGAGAGCTGCTGAGCCCCCGGACGGCAGAGCTCAGCTTGGCGGGGAACAAAGGCGCTCGCCAGCGCCATCTCCCCCGCCCATCCCCCAGCCAAAATCCCAAAGAGAACCAGTTCCTGCCAGGGAACTTGCTCGCTCCGCGCAAACACCCAACTCTGTGCTTCTGCGGAGCCAAACCTCCGGCAGCGGATCTGACTCCCTCCCGCTGCCACAGGGCCCCTCCTGAAGTGGATCACCTAAGGAGAAGCGAGCTAAGCCTGCCCCTCCCGCCCCCGTGCACCTTGCCTACCCACCCCAGCTAATACGCCAGCTCCCCAGCACCACAAGCCTGGCAGTGTGCAAGTAGCCCAGACGGGCCACGCCACCCCACAGGGAATCCCGCCCCTAGGAGAGGGGAAGAGAAGGCACACACCAGTCTGACTGTGGCCCCAGCGGTGGGCTGGGGGCAGACATCAGGTCGGACTGCGGCCCCGCCCACCAACTCCAGTTATACACCACAGCACGGGGGAAGTGCCCTGCAGGTCCTCACCGCTCCAGGGACTATCCAAAATGACCAAACGGAAGAATTCCCCTCAGAAGAATCTCCAGGAAGTAACAACAGCTAATGAACTGATCAAAAAGGATTTAAATAATATAACAGTGAATTTAGAATAATAGTCATAAAATTAATCGCTGGGCTTGAAAACAGTATACAGGACAGCAGAGAATCTCTTGCTACAGAGATCAAGGGACTAAGGAACAGTCACGAGGAGCTGAAAAACGCTTTAAACGAAATGCAAAACAAAATGGAAACCACGACGGCTCGGATTGAAGAGGCAGAGGAGAGAATAGGTGAACTAGAAGATAAAGTTATGGAGAAAGAGGAAGCTGAAAGAAAGAGAGATAAAAAAATCCAGGAGTATGAGGGGAAAATTAGAGAACTAAGTGATACACTAAAAAGAAATAATATACGCATAATTGGTATCCCAGAGGAGGAAGAGAGAGGGAAAGGTGCTGAAGGGGTACTTGAAGAAATTATAGCTGAGAACTTCCCTGAACTGGGGAAGGAAAAAGGCATTGAAATCCAAGAGGCACAGAGAACTCCCTTCAGACGTAACTTGAATCGATCTTCTGCACGACATATCATAGTGAAACTGGCAAAATACAAGGATAAAGAGAAAATTCTGAAAGCAGCAAGGGATAAACGTGCCCTCACATATAAAGGGAGACCTATAAGACTCGTGACTGATCTCTCCTTTGAAACTTGGCAGGCCAGAAAGGCTTGGCACGATATCTTCAGTGTGCTAAACAGAAAAAATATGCAGCCGAGAATCCTTTATCCAGCAAGTCTGTCATTTAGAATAGAAGGAGAGATAAAGGTCTTCCCAAACAAACAAAAACTGAAGGAATTTGTCACCACGAAACCAGCCCTACAAGAGATCCTAAGGGGGATCCTGTGAGACAAAGTACCAGAGACATCACTACAAGCATAAAACATACAGACATCACAATGACTCTAAACCCGTATCTTTCTATAATAACACTGAATGTAAATGGATTAAATGCGCCAACCAAAAGACATAGGGTATCAGAATGGATAAAAAAACAAGACCCAACTATTTGCTGTCTACAAGAGACTCATTTTAGATCTGAGGACACCTTTAGATTGAGAGTGAGGGGATGGAGAACTATTTATCATGCTACTGGAAGCCAAAAGAAAGCTGGAGTAGCCATACTTATATCAGACAAACTAGACTTTAAATTAAAGGCTGTAACAAGAGATGAAGAAGGGCATTATATAATAATTACAGGGTCTATCCATCAGGAAGAGCTAACAATTATAAATGTCTATGCGCCAAATACCGGAGCCCCCAGATATATAAAACAGTTACTCATAAACATAAGCAACCTTATTGATAAGAATGTGGTCATTGCAGGGGACTTTAACACACCACTTACAGAAATGGATAGATCATCTAGACACACAGTCAATAAAGAAACAAGGGCCCTGAATGATACATTGGATCAGATGGACTTGACAGATATATTTAGAACTCTGCATCCCAAAGCAACAGAATATACTTTCTTCTCGAGTGCACATGGAACATTCTCCAAGATAGATCATATACTGGGTCACAAAACAGCCCTTCATAAGTTTACAAGAATTGAAATTATACCATGCATACTTTCAGACCACAATGCTATGAAGCTTGAAATCAACCACAGGAAAAAGTCTGGAAAACCTCCAAAAGCATGGAGGTTAAAGAACACCCTACTAACGAATGAGTGGGTCAACCAGGCAATTAGAGAAGAAATTAAAAAAATACATGGAAACAAACGAAAATGAAAATACAACAATCCAAACGCTTTGGGACGCAGCGAAGGCAGTCCTGAGAGGAAAATACATTGCAATCCAGGCCTATCTCAAGAAACAAGAAAAATCCCAAATACAAAATCTAACAGCACACCTAAAGGAAATAGAAGCAGAACAGCAAAGGCAGCCTAAACCCAGCAGAAGAAGAGAAATCATAAAGATCAGAGCAGAAATAAACAATATAGAATCTAAAAAAACTGTAGAGCAGATCAACGAAACCAAGAGTTGGTTTTTTGAAAAAATAAACAAAATTGACAAACCTCTAGCCAGGCTTCTCAAAAAGAAAAGGGAGATGACCCAAATAGATAAAATCATGAATGAAAATGGAATTATTACAACCAATCCCTCAGAGATACAAACAATTATCAGGGAATACTATGAAAAATTATATGCCAAGAAATTGGACAACCTTGAAGAAATGGACAAATTCCTAAACACCCACACTCTTCCAAAACTCAATCAGGAGGAAATAGAAAGCTTGAACAGACCCATAACCAGCGAAGAAATTGAATCGGTTATCAAAAATCTCCCAACAAATAAGAGTCCAGGACCAGATGGCTTCCCAGGGGAGTTCTACCAGACGTTTAAAGCAGAGATAATACCTATCCTTCTCAAGCTATTCCAAGAAATAGAAAGGGAAGGAAAACTTCCAGACTCATTCTATGAAGCCAGTATTACTTTGATTCCTAAACCAGACAGAGACCCAGTAAAAAAAGAGAACTACAGGCCAATATCCCTGATGAATATGGATGCAAAAATTCTCAATAAGATACTAGCAAATCGAATTCAACAGCATATAAAAAGAATTATTCACCATGATCAAGTGGGATTCATTCCTGGGATGCAGGGCTGGTTCAACATTCGCAAATCGATCAACGTGATACATCACATTAACAAAAAAAAAGAGAAGAACCATATGATCCTGTCAATCGATGCAGAAAAGGCCTTTGACAAAATCCAGCACCCTTTCTTAATAAAAACCCTTGAGAAAGTCGGGATAGAAGGAACATACTTAAAGATCATAAAAGCCATTTATGAAAAGCCCACAGCTAACATCATCCTCAATGGGGAAAAACTGAGAGCTTTTTCCCTGAGATCAGGAACACGACAGGGATGCCCACTCTCCCCGCTGCTGTTTAATATAGTGCTGGAAGTTCTAGCATCAGCAATCAGACAACAAAAGGAAATCAAAGGCATCCAAATTGGCAAAGATGAAGTCAAGCTTTCGCTTTTTGCAGATGACATGATATTATACATGGAAAATCCGATAGACTCCACCAAAAGTCTGCTAGAACTGATACATGAATTCAGCAAAGTTGCCGGATACAAAATCAATGTACAGAAATCAGTTGCATTCTTATACACGAACAATGAAGCAACAGAAAGACAAATAAAGAAACTGATCCCATTCACAATTGCACCAAGAAGCATAAAATACCTAGGAATAAATCTAACCAAAGATGTAAAAGATTTGTATGCTGAAAACTATAGAAAGCTTATGCAGGTAATTGAAGAAGATATAAAGAAATGGAAAGACATTCCCTGCTCATGGATTGGAAGAATAAATATTGTCAAAATGTCAATACTACCCAAAGCTATCTACACATTCAATGCAATCCCAATCAAAATTGCACCAGCATTCTTCTCGAAACTAGAACAAGCAATCCTAAAATTCATATGGAACCACAAAAGGCCCCGAATAGCCAAAGTAATTTTGAAGAAGAAGACCAAAGCAGGAGGCATCACAATCCCAGACTTTAGCCTCTACTACAAAGCTGTCATCATCAAGACAGCATGGTATTGGCATAAAAACAGACACATAGACCAATGGAATCGAATAGAAACCCCAGAACTAGACCCACAAACGTATGGCCAACTCATTTTTGACAAAGCAGGAAAGAACATCCAATGGAAAAAAGACAGTCTCTTTAACAAATGGTGCTGGGAGAACTGGACAGCAACATGCAGAAGGTTGAAACTAGACCACTTTCTCACACCATTCACAAAAATAAACTCAAAATGGATAAAGGACCTGAATGTGAGACAGGAAACCATCAAAACCTTAGAGGAGAAAGCAGGAAAAGACCTCTCTGACCTCAGCCGTAGCAATCTCTTACTCGGCACATCCCCAAAGGCAAGGGAATTAAAAGCAAAAGTGAATTACTGGGACCTTATGAAGATAAAAAGCTTCTGCACAGCAAAGGAAACAACCAACAAAACTAAAAGGCAACCAACGGAATGGGAAAAGATATTTGCAAATGACACATCGGACAAAGGGCTAGTATCCAAAATCTATAAAGAGCTCATCAAACTCCACACCCGAAAAACAAATAACCCAGTGAAGAAATGGGCAGAAAACATGAATAGACACTTCTCTAAAGAAGACATCCGGATGGCCAACAGGCACATGAAAAGATGTTCAACGTCGCTCCTCATCAGGGAAATACAAATCAAAACCACACTCAGATACCACCTCACACCAGTCAGAGTGGCCAAAATGAAGAAATCAGGAGACTATAGATGCTGGAGAGGATGTGGAGAAACGGGAACCCTCTTGCACTGTTGGTGGGAATGCAAATTGGTGCAGCCGCTCTGGAAAACAGTGTGGAGGTTCCTCAGAAAATTAAAAATAGACCTACCCTATGACCCAGCAATAGCACTGCTAGGAATTTATCCAAGGGATACAGGAGTACTGATGCATAGGGGCACTTGTACCCCAATGTTTATAGCAGCACTCTCAACAATCGCCAAATTATGGAAAGAGCCTAAATGTCCATCAACTGATGAATGGATAAAGAAATTGTGGTTTATATACACAATGGAATACTACGTGGCAATGAGAAAGAATGAAATATGGCCTTTTGTAGCAACGTGGATGGAACTGGAGAGTTTGATGCTAAGTGAAATAAGCCATACAGAGAAAGACAGATACCATATGGTTTCACTCTTATGTGGATCCTGAGAAACGTAACAGAAACCCATGGGGGAGGGGAAGGGAAAAAAAAAAAAAAAAGAGGTTAGAGTGGGAGAGAGCCAAAGCATAAGAGACTGTTAAAAACTGAGAACAAACTGAGGGTTGATGGGGGGTGGGAGGGAGGGCAGGGTGGGTGATGGCTATTGAGGAGGGCACCTTTTGGGATGAGCACTGGGTGTTGTATGGAAACCAATTTGACAGTAAATTTCATATATTAAAAAATAAAAATTAAAAAAAGAAAATAAAATTAAAAAAAAAAAAAAAAAAGAAAAATCTATCGATTGAGTTGTGCGGTGATGAAATGAGATGCCATCCGATTCTGGTGATTAGAACCACAGGTTAACGCCTATGTCTGAAATCATCAAATTATGCGGATTAAATACATGTAACTTTTTGGATATCAATTATACTGCCAATAAAGCTGTACCCAAAAAAAATCTTCTGGATTTTTTTATAAAAAATTATAATTCATAATTATAAAGTTATAATTCATGAACAACTTTCATTTAAAAAAAAAATATTTAAAACCGCCTATTGAAAGGGATACCATGGGCCTGGGAATATGGACCCAAAGCAGCCAAGATAGTAACATGCTCTGAGAAATCTGTCTTTCAAGAAAAATAAATTAAATTATTTGACCACCTCCCTCAAAAATGAGATGCCAGGCTCAGACTGCTTAGCACATGGGATGCACTCAAGGACTGTTAGCCATCATCAGTGATGATTTCTCTGCAGCAGGTACTGGAGAGGTGAAAATGTCCGTCCTGCCCTGCTCTGGTGATCCTCATGGTCTTGAGAGCAGAGGACAGGTGGAAATAGATGATTACCAAACTACGGGAAGTAAGGGCAGTGTCCGAAATATGCACAGGGGAGCTCACCCCTGAATATACCTAAGGATGGAATAAAATGCTTCAAAGTGGAAGTGAAGCTTGAGTTGACTTTTCGAGGATAAGCAGGTGTTCTCCAACAGACACAGCGGAGAAACCACTCCCAGAGCGGGGGCCATGCATGAATGATGATGTCGGGGACCTCTCCTTCCGGCTCCAGAGCTCCCTGTATGTATTTACATAAGCATTGGTATTTTCCGTTGTATTGGTCCCTTCTGCCTCTTGGTTGTATGATCTGGGACAAATCACGAAACCTTTAGAGCCTTAGGGTCCACAGTTGTCCTAGGGAGATGACGGCACCTGTCTCTTAGGCTCGGGTTTGATTCCAGGACTGGGCAACGCACAACCTGACCATAGTAGATACTAGATTAATGTTAGTTAGCCCCTCCTCCTTCCCTGCATGCCTCCCCCCATCCGGCCCCCAGGGCTTCCCCCCATGGTACCTGCCTCAGGAACCTCTTGGTCACATAAAAGCTCCCACCTACCCCACTGTACCCATTCTATCCAATCCAGAGCCTCAGCTGCCTGCTGTGGGCCAGGCACTCCAAATCGGACTCCTCTTTGTTCCCCCACCAGTGCCCGCTCACAGCCAAGCCTCACCCCCCCTTCTCTTCCCCCTCCTGCTTGCCCCATTCATCAGCAGAAGCTTGGGGGAGTATGTATGTGTCAGACACAGAGTGGGTTCCAATCCGCTGATGGCCTGACTTATTTTTAGCAGACCCCCAGCCTCCTGCACACCAAGCCCCAGGTCCTCAGCTGCCAGATCTTTCCAACAGGAACAGGGACGTGCCTGGATACAAACAAGATTCGAACTCCGAGTCCCTTTTACCTAGATATTTGCAGCTCCAGCCTGGGAGTCCAACAGTCCAAGCTTCTGTTTGTGAACTTGTTTCTTTTTCCCCACTCCCCAGCCCCTGTCTGTTCTTATTTTTGGTTCGCCACCAGGAGCAATCATTTCCATTTCCCTATAAACTAGCAGGGAGAAGGTCCCCTCTCCAAATACAAAGATACTAGAGCAGGCAGGGAAAGTGGAACCATATTGGGCAATTCAGCAGAACCAGGAAAAACTGAGGATGGGACACATCACACGGGAGAGAAGACATAAGACTTTAAAGATAGGGGCCCCTGGGTGGCTCGGTTAAGCATTGATTTCAGGGTTCGTGGGATCGAGCCCCACATCCGGGCTTTGCACTGACTGCACAGAGCCTGCTTGGGATTCTCCTCTCTCTCTCTCTCTCTCTCTCTCTCTCTCTCTCTCTCTCTCTGCCCCTCCCTGCCAGGTGTATGTGCAGGGCTCTAGGAAGAAAGAAAGAAATCGAGAAATCAAGAAATCAAGAAATCAAGAAAGAAAGAAAGAAAGAGAGAGAGAAAGAAAGAAAGAGAGAGAGAGAGAGAAAGAAAGAAAAAGAAAGAAAGAAAGAGAAAGAAAGAAAGAAAGAAAGGAGGGAGGGAGGGAAGGAAGGAAGGAAGGAAGGAAGGAAGGAAGGAAGGAAGGAAGGAAGGAAGGAAGGAAGGAAGGAAGGAAGGAAGGAAGAGAGAATCTACACTCAGTAAAGAGTGTTACTATTATTTTCAGTTTTGACATTCACCTGCACAACAATCCTGTGAACTCCCCCCCTAGAATTAGGAGCACCTGGGTGGCTCAGTCAGTTAGGTGTCTGACTTTGGCTCAGGTCATGATCTCATGGTTCATGGGTGTGAGCCCTGTGTCAGTCTGTGCTGACAGCTCAGAGCCTGGACCCTGCTTCCGATTCTCTCTCTCTCTCTCTCTCTCTCTCTCTCTCTCTCTCTCTGCCCCTACCCCACTCACACTCTGTCTCTAAGAAACAAATAAGCATTAGAAAAAATGTAAAAAAAAAGAATTAGGAGCACCTGAAGGACAAGATCAGTTTCTTATTCTTTTGCAGACCTAGCACCTGCCATCATAACACGCACTCACTGTTGGCTTAAGATGAAAAGGTAGCTGGTGCCATCCTTACTTCATAGATCACGACAGTCAGCCTCTGAGGAATAAGACAAACCTAGTCTGTCTGCCTCCAGCCCCTCCAGCCCCTCTCTTCACTAAGCGATGGCCATACTCAGCTGCCTCTTTTACAGAAATAATTTGGAACGACAGATAAGGTCATCATGCACATTTGTCTGAGGGGTGAAGAAGGCAAAGTTTGTCCACATTATGGAAAAGATCCAGGCAGGTGCCCTCTGGTATCCTGTCATCACGTGGAGATGCCCTGGTTTACCAGCCCTAATCTCCGGAGTTTCTGGGCTAGTGATTCATTCATTCATTCATTCATTCATTCATCAAGGATTGATCGCAAACCTTGGCAAGGAGGAAACAAAACAAAAAGAGACACAGGCTTTTCCTTCTGGAAGCTCACAGTCTACCAACTGATGCGGGCTTGTATGTAAATAATGCTGGTATAGTGTGACACAGGTTTTAAAGGAGATTTGCCCAAGGTCCCCCTGTGAGATGAGACAGCAGGATGTCTTCACTACTTTGGAGGCAAGAAGGAGGATCAGAGAGGACTTCCTCCAGAAGGAAAGGCTGGATCTGGGAGAGCACTCACTGGGCGAACAAGGAGGGAAAGGGTGTCGCTAGCAGTGAGAATAAAAGACCAGGAGGCACAGCTGAGCAGGAAGCCCGAGCCCATAAGCGACTGTGAGTGGCAGGTGTCTAGGCAAAGAGCTCGGAGCAGTGACTGTAGAGGAGGCAGCAGGAACAGCCTGCACAAGCCTCACGGGCAGCTTGCTTCATCGAAGACAATCGTAGACCCTGGAAGAATTTGAGGTGCGGCCATGATATGATCAGATTTGTGTTTCAGGAGCAGGGTGCACATTTCTCGTCCACACATGAGCCCATTCAAGGGAAGGCACACTTTCTTTTCTTTTTCATCCTGTCAGCAACATTTGCCCCCTTCTTGTATTCCAGAAGTGAGCACGAGCTTGGCTCTCCTCCTGCTTTTCTGACGGTGCCTTCCCTGCTTTCTCAGTAAGACACTCTCTGTCTCTCAGACTTTCTAAACATAGATGCCTCCCCAGTTTCTGCCAAGAGTCAACTGCCTACATTTTCTCTCCACTCCATCCTCTGGGGATCTCATGCACATCTGAAGCTCCAACACTGAAGTGCCTTGAGGGTGAACCCTGAACCCAAATCTCCAACAGGGTCTTATAAATGATGGGCAGGTCTCCACAATTCTGCCAAATTACCCGAACGTTGTTGGTCAACATTATTTATAAAGCCGTTCAAGAAGAGCAGATTTCTAGTCCTACGAGAGGGTTTGGCTAAGTCCTGTGATGTCAAGATTGCCCCAAGTGTATCAAAGTACCAAACAAAGAAGTAAAAAAGTAGCATCTATGCATACTATTTTGCATATCAAACAGATTCTTCGCCCTCTTTAGCAGGTGTTTACTGGGAGTCTATTCAATATCCAAACCTGTGCTGGGCAATGCAGAAAACACAAGGGCAGCCCTTCAACCCTGTTCTTTCTTCAAAGGGCTTCCACCTCAGTGGGCACAGTACAGGGGACAAGGGGACATCGCGACCAAGAGTACGAGCTTTGTACATGCATCCTCGCCCCTCGCAAGCATGATCTTGGAGAAGGAATTTCACCTCTCTCAATCTCAGTGTCTCCATCTGTAAAATGGGGACCAATAATACATCCCTTATCGACTTGCGGCAAGGATCCAGTTCAATAAAACTGTAAAGGGGTGTTATAAATGAGCCACTGCAGGAAAGAGTTTGGTAGTTCCTCAAAAAGTTAAACCTGGGGTTACCAGTTGATGTATGACCTAGCAATTCTGCTCCTAGGTGTGTACCCAAAAGAAATAGAAACACGTGGCCACATACAAAGACGTGGACGTGAATGTTCACTGCTGCATTATTCACAACCACCAAAAGGTGGCCCAACCGTCCATCCGAAGGTGGCCCAACTGTCCATCGATGGCTGAACGGATGAACAATTGTGGTATACCCATATTTGCCGTATTATTCAGCCATAACAAGGCAGGAAGTGCTGATACATACTATAATGTGGATGAACCTTGAAAACATTAGGCCAAATGCAAAGAGCCAGACACAAATGGTCACATATTGTGTGATTCCATTAATTTGAAATATCTGGATAGGTAAATCCATAAAAGCAGCACAGATTGAAGGTTACCGGGGATGGGGGAGGGAAGAATGAGAAACAAATGCTTAATGGGCCCAAGGTTTCCTTTTTGGGTGATTAAACTAGATAGAGATAGTGGCTATACAATATGGTGAATGTGGTAACACTGGATGGTTCACTTTAAAATGGTTAATTTTATGTTCTATACATTTCACCTCAATTTAAAAACAAAAACAAAAACAAACGAGGTTTCACTTTTTCCTGAGCCAGTCATGATCATCAGCTTGGCTTGAAATTAGCCCCAAACTCCACAGTGCCAGGGGCACCTGGGCGGCTCAGACAGTTGAGCATCCAGCTTCAACTCACGTCATGATCTCATGGTTTGTGGGTTCGAGCCCTGCTTTGGGCTCCACGCTGAGAGTGCGGAGGCTGCTTCAGATTCCCTGTCTCCCTCTCTCTTTCTCTCTCTCTCAAAAGTAAAGAAACATTAAAAAAAAATACCATGCCAGTCAGGCAGGAGCCCTTGGCACCCGTGCGGCCCTCGGGCCCCGGAGAAAGACAGGAGACTGTCCCTGCCCTGTGGAGCCCATGGACGGTCACAAATGCTCCTGAGCTCCGGAGGCTGATTCTCTGGCTGTGCATCTTATGCCCACCTACTGCAGTCTCTGTGCAAAACATTCAAAAGCTCTGACCCTCCGTTTCCTCACCAGTGAGATGGAAGGAATAACGGTGCCAGCCGCAGACAGCCGCAGCCCAGCCGTGAAGACGAAGGGGTGGAACGTTTTCCTGGGCCTGCCCCAACAAATTAACACAAACCCCGGGGGCTCGGGACAGCAAACTTTATTCCCTCGCGGTCTAGAGACTGGAAGTATGACCTCAAGCTCTCGGCAGGGCCACGCTCCCTCTAGAAGCAACAGGGGAGAAGCCTCTCTTGCCCCTCCAGCTTCTGCTGGCTCCAGGCATGCCTTGTCTTGTGACCGCATCCCAGCCTCCACCTGCACGGGACCTTCTCCTCTTCCCCATGTCCATAAGCACACTTGCCACTGGATGTAGAGCCCAGTTGGATAATTCAGGATGATCTCATCGCCACATCCTTACCTTAATTGTATCTGCAAAGCCCCTTTCGTCCAAATAAGGCCACATCCGCAGGCTCTGGGAATAACAACACAGATGGATCTCCTGGGGGGGGCCACCATTCAAACCACTATGGGGAGAATCCAGATGAAGTGCTTCTGTAGCACTTTGTAAATGTCAGAGATGTCATCACCGTCCCCATCATTGTCACAATTATTAGCTAGGCCATATCTCAGCCCCTCTCGGGAACCCTTGAAATCTTCACCTCACTGGGGCTCCTCCCAGGCTGCAGACACTCTTCCTCCTCATTAGGAGGCCTGATTTCTTCTGGTGCCCCCTTCCCCTTACTAAGTGAACTCTCACAGGGCTTTTTACAGCTCTCCTTCCTCATCACCAACCATCGAAAGCCTCCCATATCTGGGTCCCACCCACTACTCTGATATTAGATCGTAGTCTAGACTGCCTGCATACATTTATGGAGCAGCCCCCAGCTACCTCTGCCCCATCCCTGCCATTGAGGCTCCTGCTTTCCTCCCACTTGCTGCCTCCAACCCTTAACTAGGGAGTTTATAAAAATCGAAGGCTCAGGCTACATCCCCAAACCAACCGAATTGGAATTTCCTGGGAGTAGAAGACAGTCATTCAAGAATGGCATTGTCCCATACCCAGGCACTTGGAATGCCCAAGATACCCATGGGACTCTGCCCACTGTGCAGGCGTTAAAAGAAAAACATCGCACTTACTGGGCAGTCCTGGACCAGAAGGAGATATAGTGACACAGCCTGGGTTTTGGTGGCAGATTTGGGATCAAATCTTGCCACTGACTAAGCTCTATGGCCTTGGCCATGTTCCTTAACCTCTGAAGCTCTGGTATCTTGTGTTGAAAATGGAGACAACAATGTTTACCTGAGAACTAGTTTGTATAGTGATGGATATTCCCATCTAGCAGTGTCTGGACCATAATAGGAACAATCAAAAGCCCTACCTCCTGGAATTCTTCCCTTCCTCCTGGAATTTGCCAAAAGTTTAAATCCAATTTCAGACACCAAAACTGTACCTTCTATAAGTGGCCCCTGGAAAGGAATTGATTGTTTAGGCTAGATTCCTTAACGTTTTATTAGATAAGGGACGACTCCAGAAACCCACTCCTGGATTATTAAAATAGGGAGGGGAGGGTGCTGATTGGCCCGCGGCTTCCAGACACTTGGTGATCATCTGCCTGGTTTAACACAGGCAGCACACAGAGATCTGGCCCTGTGACAGGCTACCAAAGCTGGTAGCCGTAGACATTCTGTTGAGCAAGTTGGCCAAATTCTCCATCTTCCTGCCAAAGCAAAGAACCCAGAGGCGCTGGTTCCAAGAGGCTTGAACTTCCGGGGGAGCCGCAGAATCCCTACTCCTGACCACCCAGTGTTTTCTTGGTCATCCCTACAAAGTGAGGGACAAACTTCTCTGAGAAACCAGAAACCAGAACCCACCAGGCTGGGAAGTGAAGAACCCAAACTCTCTGCCTTTTGCCTTCCCAATGAGCACCCACAGAATCCTGCTATACCAACAAAAACTCAAACCAAAAGCCCTTTCCTTGCACATCTCATCTTTTCATCCTTCTCATACCAGTTTGCAAATACCCTGCTGCCGTCCTTCTCCTATGATACAGGAAAGATGGAGGTATCTTTGCTATCTTCTTCCATCTTTTTTTTCTGTCTCTTTTCCCCAGTGCCCAGTGGGACATCTGACACATTTATCCATTGATTTATTCAGCAAACATTTACGGAGCACCTGCTAGGTGCCAGACCCTATGCATGCTTAGAGATTGGCACACAGAAGACAATCCACCGAAGAATTGTTGAAATGAATTCAACTTATTTAGAACCCACCCATACCAGCCAACTGGTTTGCAGATAATACGTTGGCACAAGTCCCATGGGCCATAACATTCTCATATGTCCTGAGCAAAATGTATACTTCCATGGGGAAGCCAACATCGGTACCTTAAACCTTCACCATAAAAGGAATCTTAGGGTTCATATAAAACCCCGGATCCCAACTCTGGATCCCCAGGTGATTCCAGTGTACCATCAGAGTTGAAAAACACTCATCTAGTCCAACCTCTCACCCAAAAAAAAAAAAAAAAAAAAATGTCCCTGCTATGTCTCCCCATTGTCTTTTGTATAAAATACCCAACTGTTTTGCCACGGTCTACAGTGCTCTGCATGATCTGGTCCCTGCCTGACCTAACCCCTCTGCTCACAATGCCCAGCCACACGGACCTCTCTCCATTCCCGAGAGCATCAGTCTGGGCCTTCGCCTTTGCTGGTCATGTAGGACTTACTCAAGGCTTATCCCATCAGAGACAGCTTTTCTGAGTATGCAGTATGAAGTATAACACATTCCACACTCCACACGCACATACACACAAAAGCACACATATGCACATACAAACACACAGTTGTTCTTTTATTTATTATACATCCCCTTTTATTGTGCTATGACACCCATCACTGGCTACAACTATCTTTTTATCTGTTTCTTCACTTCTTTCCTGATTGACTCCACCATTAGAAAGGAAACTTCATGAAAGCAGGGACCTTGTATATCTTGTTCACCACTGGATCCAAGTGCCTAGTACATAGAAGACGCTTAGTAAGCACTAGTTAAATGAACGAATCAATCGACAAATCAGTCATTGAGCCGGAGTCCCTATCTGCACCCCTCTAGTGACAGAGGGAAGTATCTTTCTCCCTCCCAAGGTGATCTCATTCCATTGTTGGCCAGCTGAGATTGTTAGAAAATTGCTTCCAGGGCACTTAGGTGGCTCAGTCAGTTAAACAGCGACTCGGTTTCTGCTCAGGTCAGGATCTCACGGTTTGTGGGTTCAAGCCCCGCATCAGTCTTCATGCTGACCATGCGGAGCCTGCTCGGAATTCTCTCTCTCCCCCAATCTCTGCTCCTCCCCTGCTCTCTCTGTCTCTCAAAATAAATTAATTAATTAAAAAAATTGTTTAGAAAATTGTTTCCATCGCTTCTCGGCCTTTTAGCTAAGATCAAGTGTAGAAAATTGTTTCCAACACCAAGCTGGTTCCTTCATCCTTCTCACCTCCTGCTACTGGATTTACTGTCACTCCCTGTAGCCACCCCAAACAAGGCCAGTCCTCCTTACTCATGACAGGCCTCCAAATATTTGGAGACTGTTAAGTTTCCTCACGGCCTTCTATCATCCAGGTGAATAGCTTCTGGAAGATGTCACCCAGAAACACGGCCGTGTTGGCCTTTGATGACTGTGTCCATAAAACAATTCAACTTCCCGAATCTGTAAACAGCCTATGTTTTTATTTTCCAGAACAGCCGCCTACACGCTGCCAGGGTGGGGCCTGCATTTGCATTCTCCCCATCTCTGAGCTGTCACCACGAAGGTCCGAGTGTCCTCTTTAGAGGACCCCGAGAAATACGCTCCTGGCCGTTATCAATTTCTACGAGAGGATCTTAGAAGCTACTTAAAGACAAAAAATTTTTAAAGAGGTACGTGGGACGAAGTCCCCACAGGAGCCCCCTGCTGTGTGGGTGTAAGAAGGGAGCATAGAATTCGTTTTCCTTCAGATTCTACCTTTATCTCCTCTGCCAGGCTTCCCCCATCACCCTTTCTGAAGTAGCATATACACCCCCTCTCCATCCTCTACCAGCCAGCGCCTACTATCTGGTTCCAGTGCTTTGTTTTCCTTAAAGCTCACGGTCCTATTTATCTACTCAGTCGCCTGTTTGTTGTTCCTTCATGTAGAATGTAAGCTGGGTGAAGACAGGGACGTTACCTGCCTTACAAAACATGGTATCACCGGGGCTAAAATGGCAGCCGGTGCCATGACGGTGCTTGATAGCCAATGAGAGAAGAATACAAGGTTGCCCGAAAGCTTGGGAGATATCGGACAAATCAGATTCTCAGTTTCCTCTTCTACAGAATGGGGAGAGAAGACAGTAATCCCCTCCTTACCAGACAACTGGAAGGACCAACTCAGACGATGTCTGTGGAAGCGTGTCACCAGCTGAAACTCCATGAGATGTTCAGGGTTATGGCGTCATACACAGGCACACACAGGGCTGCATTTACAAGCAGAAAAAGTCAGTGGCTGCCCCTTGAGTGTGATTGGAAGGGCCTAATTGCCCTGAAAGAGTCTCCCTTATTGTTTTACTGTCTCAAAATTCCACCATGAGACATTCCTTTCAGTAAAGGCATCGTGTTTCCACTAACAGAGAAATGCTTCCCTCGATCTGAAGATGGGAGGGTAGAGATAAGGGAGGAGAAGATAGCTTTCTTTCTCTTTACCACAGCTATTTTCCTTTCAGCCCTGGAGTCTTGCTAATTTTTACAACACTTCAGATGCAGGAGCCTGGATTACTTTCACTGCCAACTATTTTTAAAATGGAAGGATAAACTTCACTATCATCAGCCTATCTTTCCAGCTTGGCTTAGGACTTCGGAGGCATTTTCCATCTGGACCTCAGTTCTGTCGCAACACACATTCCATAGGAGGAGAACCTCACCGTCAAGTGTTTCCTGTCTGTCTTGCCAAAAAAAAAAAAAAAAAAAAAGGACTCCAAAGATGAGACTCCAGGCAAAGCTTTGGCCCAGACGGGTCCAACAGGATTATCACTGTCTGGAAGCAGAGGCAGGGGATCCCCCTGTGCCTTCAGGAGTGGTGGGAAGAAGTAAACTTGGGAGAAGCCTTGACCAACTCCCCGTGGTGATGCCTACACTCCAACTAACCCAACTGTCTGCCCTTCCCCGTGCCATCATTCCTGTTCCTGCATTCCAACCTTGGTGCTGGCTGTCCCTCAAAACCCAGTCACTTATTTAACAAGCAGGGCCTTAGCTCTTGCTCTGAGCTGGGGTCATAAGTGATCTCTGTCCGTCAAGACTTCAGAACCAAGTGAGGGCACCCGAAGAAGATGGCAAGCAGGACGTACGGTGACAATTCCAGGATGCTGGGGTGCTCAGAGGAGGAACATCGAGGGGGGTCATTTAATAAGGTCTCAGAAGGTTTGGGAATGCTTATGAGAGGAGGGGGTAAACTGAAGCTTAAAGAGTAAGTGTGAGTTGGCCCAGGACGGAAGGGAAGAAGAGTACCACAAAACTTCGGGGAACAGAATATGCAAAATGAGAGAAGGGCATCTTCAGGGAAGTAGAGGAGGTTGGTTTGGCCCGAGAGAAAAGAGTAGAAGGCGGGAGCCAAGAAGGGCCTGGAACAGCAAGTGGGGTCAGATGATGAAAGCCCCACAGGGTATGCTGAGGGGGATGGGCTTATCACTAGAATGTCATATCCCAGAAGCCACTGAAGGATTTTTAAATGATCAGGGTTGCATTCAGATAAATTACTACAGCTACAGTTTGGAAAACGGATCCTGGGGAAGGAGGCCGGATGGAAGAGTGGAGAACAAATAATAAGCTATGGCAAAACCCACCCAAATGGTGGTGACACCTGAAACAAGGCAGTGGCAGTTCAGGGAATGAGAAGAAGCTCAGTTCAGGCCATGTTGAGACCCAGGGCTTTGGTGCCATATGGACCTGGGTCTTTATCTTGGCAGCTGGACCTACTCATGTGGCCCCAGCAAGGCAACGAGCTTTCCACACAGTCACTTTATCTGGAAAAGAAGATAATAATACCCAGCTTGTCAGGTTGTGATGATTTGAACTGCAAATGTCAAGTGTCCAGTGCGTTGCAGAGTCAGGCACACAGTAGGTCTTCAACAGAGAGCAGCTTTTCTGTTTATCTCTATCATTGAAGAAGAGAGATCCAGCATTCTACATCTGCCAATATTCTGCATTAGCAACCCCAGTTCTGGTGGTTATGGGCTACCCAACGCTGTATGCAACTTGAAACCTCGTATTTCCTCCTCAACAGATGTGGACAACTTATAAAACATGCCATTGTCTTAATAAGGAGAAAAAGCAACAGCAATGTGAATGACCATCAACCTACAGGTACCTGGTGGATGCCCTCTGCATGCATAGCCCACTAGAAAATGCAAAGACCCAAAGAAGAACCCAGCAAAGTACTAGATATAATATCTGCCTCAAGACATTTACCAACTGGTTGGGGAAATCAATTAGAAACCCATGAGATCCTGGAAGAACAATATCTCTTTTCATTTCTTATCTTAGAAGAATTTTTTACAGCTTTTGTCCCTAGTGACCTTGCCTTCCTTCCTGAAACTCGCTTTACCCTGAATTTCCAGGGCACCACCCTGCACGAATGATTTTTTTTTCCATTCTCTTTTCTTGGTTCTTCTTCCACCTGCTATCCACTGTTGGAGCTCCCCAGGGCTCTCTGGTCCTCTTGTCTTCTCACGGCACACAGCTCCTGATTCACAGCTCCAAGTCATGGCTTCATGGGCCTCTGTGCCGAGTTTATGGCTGAGCTACAGCCCCACCTTCCAGGCACAACCCCATGGAGCTTGGGTGTTTCCCATGCACATACCAGACCTAACATTTTCAAGGCCGAAGCCATTGTTTTCTCCCCCTCCAACCTCTTCTTCCTGCAGGCCAGACCCAAGTTCATGCTTTTACTATCTACTTGGCTGTCCAAGTTCTGCTTTCCGAGTGACAGATAGCTCAGTGGTTATAAACCACAAGTGCTAGAACCAGGCTATCTGGGCTCAGGTCCTATTCCCCTTTCTGATTTGCTCTGTGATATGTAAATTACTAACCATCTCTGTGCCTCAGTTTCCTCACCTATAAAATGGGTACCTCAGTAGTACCTATCTTATAGAGGTGTTGGGAGGATGAAATGAGTGAATATTTACATAAAGGGCATCACACACATCATGTATGGCACGTTACGCGTGATATATGAAGGTTTGCATTTATTACTGTTATCTCAGATTCTTGCTCCTTCCTCAAACCTCTGCAAATGATTTGCCCTCAACTGCAGCAAATTCCTGCTGCTTAGATCCTCACTTATCCATTCCAGTTGCTACCGTCTGTGTGCGGGCCTTCCTTATCTATGCTAGAAGGTCTCAAAGCAGCTGCCCCTCATCCTACACCTCCCCAGGGAAGGGCCCCAGGGTGGAGGCCCCAAAATCACCTGGCTGGTGCTCCTGAAACTAATGCCAAGACCTTCTAACCATCAGATGCTGTGGTCCTAGAACCCCAGCGTCCCATCCAGGTCAGCATGAGTCCGTGGAGGTCCTTAAAATTCCCCCCGGGTTGGGATTCTTCCTACTTGGTTTTCCTGCCTTCAGCCCTCCCTTATTCCCTGGTCCCTTTCAGTCTCAAGACAGGTGAGACTCAACTTGGCCTTTGACTCCCACTTGCTCTCCCCGAGGACCCCTCCTTCTGGATTGATAAGGGTGAGAACACCCAAGCTCCAGATAAGACCTCAGCTCCCAGCTCCTGCCCCTCCACTCCCTCCGGCTCCACTTTGAAGTTCCCAAAACCCTGCCTCTGTGGGCTGATTGTGTTATCTTCACAGCCAAGGTGAGAGCGCAGAGAATGACTTTATGGTTTCCTGTAAGCGGCTCTCCCCAAAGTCATGATTTCTTATAAGAGGAACAAAAGGAAGCGAGAGAGTTTGGACGGAAGGAAGCCCAGCAGTTTTACGGCCATTAGAATGCTATTCCTCGTGGAGTAGAGGCCCCATGCGGGTTTAGAGAACGGAAAGGAGAGGGGTTCAGCGGGTATTTGATTCACGTTTAGAGCAGTGGTTCTAAACCGGGGGTAATCTTGCTCTCCAGGGAACATGTGACAAAGTGTGGACATATTTCTGATTGTTACAACCTGGAGGCATGGGTGCTACCAGCATCTGATGGGTAGTCCCAAAAGATTCTCCTAACCATCCTGCAATGCACACCACAGCTGCCCACAACAAAGATTTATTGGGCCCAAAATGCCAATAGCACTGTGGTTCAGAAACCCTGGGTTAGAGAATGGAAGGAAAAGGGGAGGGAAAGAAAGATCCTTCTGCTAACCTGAAGGACAAGGAGCCAAACCATTTTGTTTGCCGCTCTTTAATTTTTCCAGTGTCTACACTACTCAGAGGTCTCCGATCCCACTCTGATTCAGAAAAGGGTACAGCAAAGTGGGATCTATGGGTTTCCTGACACACACATGAAAAAGCACACACGTTCATGGTTCTCAGAGACGTTATTCCATTGTAGCTCTGTCCCTGGTAACCTGCCACATTTGGGCAAGTGACCTCAGTTGGCTTTTCTGCACAAGGAAGGAGAGGGACCCAGGGCTCCCTGGGAGACACCAAATTCTCTAGGACACAGTGGGTGCTCCTGGAAGCAAGAACCGGGGGGACCTCCAAAGGGGTCAACCAGGTGGGCCGAAGAGCGTACAAGTCCTCGAGGAAAAGAGGCACCAGAGCCAGACCCTGGACAGGAAAGGGTGGGCGTGATTTAGCAAACTGAGAAGGGAAAGAGGTCTACCTGCAGAAGCAGTTTTGGAATGGAGATGAAGTGTCTGCCTGGCACACTGCCGATGCTCGCAGATACCGCCTCTTTCCCCTGAAGAAGATGAGGCGAGTGGACAAAACTAAATAGACAGGGACCCCGGCCAGGTCATCTGACAGCTACCGTAATTACCGACAGCACCTCGCAGCCCTTGGGAGCCCCCCTCTGGATGGGAACGCTGGGACAGAGCACCAACACCGTCTCCTTCAGTTGACCCGCCATATTTCCAGGTATGAGAAGCTTTTCAACATAATTTCCTCATAATTTTACTCTTCTCTCTATTGTCAACTCACTGGCACATCAGAGCGAAACTTTTTGTCTAAATCCTGTAAACTATAAATGAATGTGTGTTTTTGTCATCACAGTGCCCATGCATTGTTGTTTTTTCTTTCGTTCTTCTCACAGACCATTTTTTACAAAAGTTTAAGGTTTACAGCAAAATTGGGAGGGAGGTACAGAGATATCTCATGTACTGCCTGTCCCCACATATGCACAGACTCCTCCAGTATCAATGTCCACACCAGAGAGGTACCTCTGTTATACTCAATGAACCTACACGGACGCATCGTAATCACCCAGACTCCATAGTTTACAGAAGGGTTCACTCTTGGTGTTGTACATCCTATGGGTTTACACAAATGTATAATGATGTGTACTTACATACATTAGAGTATGATGTGGAGTAGCTTCATTGCCCCAAAAGTTCTCTGTGTTTCATCAATTCATCCCTCCCTCTCCTCAGCCCCTGGTAACCCCTGATCATTTACTGTCTCCATAGTTTTGCTTATTCGAGAATGACATATAGCTAGAATTGTATAGCTTGTAGCCTTTTCAGATTGCCTTCTTTCACGTAGTAATATGCACTTAAGCTGCCTCCATGTCTCTTCGTGCCTTGATAGTTCATTTATTTTTAGCACTGGGTAATATTCCCTTCTGTTGTCTATAATATTAATATCTATAATATTCTATGCACCTACTTAGTGAAGCACATCTTGCTTGCTTCCAGTTTGGGCAACCATAAATAAAGCTACTATAAATATCTGCGTGCAGTTTTGTGCAGACGTAAGTTTTCATCCATGCGCTTTTGAGAAATGGCCATATATGTGTGAGGCACCTTGTGCTCTGGTCTCTGGGTAATGCTCCGAGGAGAAAATGATGACTGGGTTCCCTGGAGAGACCCAGTAGCCCCCACCCCCCAGATCCTTGGCTACTGATAAATAGTAGCTAAAACAAATTCATATTTCAGATCATCCAAACCAGGCTTCAAGAGGGAATGTGACAGCTAGAAACTCATAGTTCTTTACTGACAGACTCCAAAGGATAGCCCTGGGCTTCTGCCTACTGGCTGACTCTATCCCCTCCCACCCCCACCCCTTCTTCTTTCAGATACCTTTGTCTAAAATCCCTCCTTAGACTAGGGGCATGCCTCGGCCAGTCAGAACAACCCAGCAGCGTGGGTAACTACTGAGTGTAGTTAAAGAAGAGTCACATTCCTTCTCTGACAGATAAGTCCCTAGAAGGATCTTGCCAGCTCTGAGGCAGGGAAGCATAATGACAAAGGCCCTGAAGTCAGATTCCGTCCTTCATTTAACAAATATTTTGGAAGATCTATCTGTGTCAGACACCATTCTAAGAACCAGCCATGGTGGGGAGCAGGGTAGCTCCCAACACCCAAGTTTCTGGCCGCCACTTGCCAGCTGAGTGACCTTGAAATACAGTTCATCATCTCTGAGTCTCAGCTTCTTCATTCGTGAAATGGGATTTTTGTTAAGTATGTGCCCTATACAGGGATTGAGATAACATCTGGACATTTCTTGGCCAATGCTGGCAAATCATGAGCACACAACATAAGTTAGCTGCTAATATTAAGAGACCAAAGGAACTGGGAAAGTCCTGGTGGAGATTTATCTTAAAACTCTGAGACAAGTGGATTGTAGGGCCTTCCCCCATGAAATGACACCAAGAGTAAAAGCAGGTGCCTTTGTTTTTAATGTGAGTGCTTACAGACTGGCACAGACCTCCCTTCTCCTAACCTCCATGCAGTGGCTTCAAAGAGAAAATTTTTCCATTTGCCCAGAAGCTGACCCACCCTTTCCTTTGCTTATTGAATAGCCATTAATGACGAGTGTGCCTCCCATCCCTCAGAATCCCACTTATGTCTGGGATGGTTACAGTGGTCAAGACACCTGAGCCTCTGTAACTGCATCTCGAAATCCAGGCCCCTCTGAAGCCAAGCTCTTAGCTTCAGCATTTACAGGCACGCCTACAAACGGACTAGGATATAACAGGAAGCTTCTATACCTTTGACTTTTACAACTGTTTGTGTTTTAAATTCACAATACTTTTCAAGAGCTTAAACAAAGAAAAAAGCCCTCCTTGTATTGATTCAGCAATGGGTCTTCTTAGGCCTGGGCTAATGGAGCACTCAGAGGCTTTTTCATTAGATAAAGTCTGCCCCTTTCTGCTTGAGATTCTTATGTCCGTAGAGAAGTCTGCCTTTGTCATTCTAAATAGCTATTAAGGTCATAAAGAATCAATGGGGCCTTCATCAGCCTATGGGTTTCCTTTGTCTTGTCAGTAAGACCCTTTGAGATGATGGGCTTGACTTTCACCTGAAGATTCTACTCACTGGTCTGGCCAAAGGCTTGAGGCACAGCCAACACCGTCACACCTGTCATTGGACCTTGGGAAGCCAGGTCCCAGTTACGTTAAAACTCTGAGACAAGTGGATTGTAGGGCCATGTAGGGGGAGCCCCTACCATATCCTAGGGGTTCAGGCATCCTTGATGGCAGTGCATCCTTATGGCTCAGTGCAAAATGAGGCCACAGGCACAGGATAATAAGAATCACGCTCTTACACTAGGTGCTGTATGGAAACCAACATGATAATAAATTATATTTAAAAAAAAAAAAGAATCACACTCCTTGTACCCAGACGAGGTAGAGGGGCAGTCATCATATCCCCAAAGGGAAGTTTTAGGAGGACATGAGGTGAGCCTTTAGAGAATGAGTACAGAATTCCAGAAGTTCTCTGCATCCTAACAAAGCAAAGATAACCACAAATCCGGAAAGTGCCCCAGGCACCGTGATTAACAAACCCAAATCTGCAAGGTTCTAGTGGCCCTCATTGTCTTTGAAGTTCCTCCTTTACCTCCAGGTCATGTCTAAATTCCTCAACCTGGCTGTGGAAATCCTTCAGAAGTTGCCCCAAATCTAGGCAACTTATCGTGACGGCAAAAGTAAGGCCACAAGATTATAGCACCCGGAGCAGGAGGCACCATGTCGGAGGCCTGGCTCATGGTATTTCACAGCACTGAGTGCTGGGCAAGTCTCAGCAGCAGCCCTGTGAGGTGGTTCTTACGGGAGAGAAAAGGGAACAGCAGCCTGCGGGGATCTGGTGACTTCTAGGATTTATGGGATAGTCAAAGGCAAACCGGGCGGAGAACAGGAGTTTGCTTCCCGAACCCTGTGCTCCTTCCCTTAAGCCACACCTGCCCCTTCCCTCCTCAGAACATCTAACTCACGTTCTGTACAGGTCTTTTTGTAGCTTTCGCACTTATGAAAGCTTCTGCTAATTGACATCTTGAGCTTTCCTTACTCTGTGCTTAGATGCCAGTGTCTCTTTGCATCCATCATCTGTCCACGCTTTGCCCATTAGATGCCCTTCGGAGAGACGATGCAGGAGGATTTTCCATCAGTGCAGGAGGATTTTGTTCTCCCGTGAGAACGTTCACTAATTCTCCCATTTCACTTTGTTTTCCTTCTCCCTAACCATGAACCCAACCTCAACTTACAAAAGCCTGAAATTTTCATCAAATAATTATCTATTGGCTAGATAGGCTAAAAATTTATATATATAACTTATGATATATAAAATATGTTGTTACATATATATTAATTATATACACTCATTTTATATGTACACTGTAATATAATATTTACATTATAAATATATCATATACATATACATATATAATTTATATATACACACATGCAAAGGACTGAAGTCCGAGTGCATACATAATCAACAAATAAGCTTTCAACATAGCCCTGAACCCCCTAACTTGAAGGGTGACCCCCGCACACATGAGAAGAACCCTTGAAGCTTTAGTCAATAGAAGGGGAAAAGATAGGGAATGATTCCCTCTCTCCATTCTCCAAAATGGGTAAGTCAGAGGCTTAGAGGCACAGAGGAGAGATTTGAGAATGAATGAGGGGAAAGCACAAGAATGAGGGAAAAACGGGGTGCCTGGGTGGCTCAGTGGGTTAAGCATCTGATTCTTGATTTCAACTCAGGTCACGATCTCAGGGTTCGTAAGTTTGAGAGCTGACAACAAGCAGCCTGCTTGGGATTCTCTATCTCTCTCTCTCTCTCTCTCTCTCTCTCTCTGCCCCTCCCCCACTCACGCACACAAAATAAATAAACTCTCTCCAAATACATAAACTTTTGACAAATGCGGAAAACGAACTCCGATGTTCTTCCTTTCTTCCTCAAAGACTACTCAGCCTGGGTCATTATACCGAGCGTGTTAACAAACACCCTCCCAAGTGTCAGTACTTTCACACAAGAGAAACTTGTTTTTTCTCTCCTGTAACAATTCAGTGTGAGGACTCGGTGGGCACCTGTCCGAGTGGTCCTGCTGAAGGCCCTCTCGCACAGAGACCCACGCAGACACAGGTGAGGGGAAGCACGTCACCCCTGCCCCTTCAGAGCATCACAGAGCCCAGCCCGCAAGCTACTCGAGCCATCGAGTCCTCTTTCCCCAGCGCCTTCCTATCCTGATGGGGACGAGGGGCTCATGACGTCACCAACTGACTCCCGACCACCTACTTTGCAGAGGTTTTCTGGGCGGTCCGTCTCATAGCACATTCTGGTATGTGATAATCTGTTCCCTTAGGGTCTCAGCTCAAAGTTTCGTGTTAACATCCTTTTATACAACCCTTTACTGTTCTGTAACTTCCCCCTGAGCAAAGTGCCAATCTTTTCATCTTTGTCGCCCAGCCCCAGACAGAGTGCTCGAGAGCCATTGGTTGAATGAAGGAACTAATGAACTGACCGACGTTGGAGAAATATGCACAGCACGTTTCGCAAACATTAGGACATCGATCTGGCTGGAGTGGAGCTTGTTGAGGAGATGATCAGGAACTAAGCTTAGAAGAAAGCTCAGACGTGTTTGGAGCAGAGAAAACTATAAGTGACAGACTGAGGAACAGATTGAAAAAAGCATGTGCACCAGGAACACATGGGTCCAGGCGGACACCTCGCTCTGTCACTAAGGTTAACTGTGGACCAGAAGCCAGTTACGTAAGCTCTCTGGCTCTCAGCATTCTCATTGTTAAATACATACCATCGTTCCTATCTGGTAAAGTTTATGTGAAGTTTCATGGAAACAATGGATACAAAGCATCTGCTGCGGGGCTTATCACACAGTGGATAATCGACATGTGATCATAATTATAATTTAAAAGCCATATCTGAGTGCTTGCTGGTCTCATGAAATGACACACAGACTGTGTCAAATGCTTCATAGGCATGATTTCGTATAATCCTTGTACAAACCCCACAAGATGGGGAGAGAGTCAGCCTGGTTTTAACACAAGGAACTGTATCCTTAAGTGCCTTGCTCAAAGTCACAAAGCTAGTGAGAGACAGATGGGATTTGGACCCACATCTCTCTGCAGAGCATGCTGTTAGCCTGACACCCCTATGCATCTTTAATGAAGCATCATTGCATATCTCCCATTCAGAAACTCTAGGAAACAAACAAGAAAGAGTGCCAGATCTCAAGGAGCACACCATGCTAAAAGCAATTACAAATTCTTTTTTCTCGATTAAAAAAAAATGGTGATGTTGGAATCAAAATATTTGTTGAAAATCTCTAAGGAAATGGGAAAATGTTAGTATCAGTGGACCTCACCCTGTGGATAGGAGCCCGTGGAGAGGATCAGAGGAGGGGGTGTGAATAATGCTGGAAAGCTCGTGAAGTGCTTTGGGAAAAGCGGAGGCAGTAGGTTTCCAAAGGTTTGGGGAGAGCTGGGTTATTCTCCCGCAGACTTCCCCCCTCTCCATTGCAGTGTTCTTCCCACGAAAAGTAGAACAAGAATGCTAAGCAGAGAAGGAAAGGCAAGATACATGGGGATACTGTGCAAGGGCACCCCACCAAATTCACAAAGCCCAAATCCCAGAGAGAAGACCACCGCTGAGCTGGAAAAGCAAACAGAGAAAGCCTGAGTAAGGGTGACTCAAAGCATGCTTCATCTGACGCTAGGACCAAAAGCAAGAGTGACCTGGATGTTAAACTCTAAAAAACTTCCAGAATATATTACTACAAAGCCAAATGCTGACACTTAGGAATACAGATGGCAAGCATCAGGCCATCCGGATCTAAGTCATGAGGCCAGGATGGATGGCCAGACACGAGGGCTGGACACCTTTGAGGAGGTCTGACAGAAGAGCTCCCAGAGGTCTGGTGGAGCCAATGGGCAGAGTGATCACCTCAAGCTCCTTCAGTGGCTTAAGCTTTAAACAGACCTTTCGCAGGACTAGCTGATAACAGCAAAGATAATAAGAACAGCAACAACAACAATATTGACTGTGTGGGGCACGGAGAGTGTGCAGCATACATAACACTTTGCGTAGATGAGTCAATTTAACCCTTATCACAGTCTGATAGACTGGCTATTTCAATCACCAGTTTAATAAAGCTACAGAAAACAAGACACGGTGGTGTTCAATGACTTGCCCGAGGTCACACAGCCAGCAGGGGCAGCACCTGAATTCCTAAGTCCCTGCTGACAATCATTCTGCCACATGACACATCTTAGAGGGTCAGGAGCTAAACCAGAGGCCAGGATGAAGATAGGAAGAGAAGGCAGCATGAACAACAAGCAAAAGAGGGAAAAGACATTGGGCTCTAGAAGTAGAGTGCTCAGCTGTAGTCTTTGTCAGCTAAATGACCTTCAGCAGGTTACTTCACCTTCCTGTTTCTTAGTTTGCTCACCCATAAAATGGGGATAATAATACCAACTACCTCCTAGAGTTGTTGCAAGGAGTCTTTGAGTTAACAACGCACAAAGCACTTAGAACAGTATCCAGCACTTGGCAAGTGCTATTTTAGCTACCACGGTTAGTAAGGTGGGTGGGCCAAGCTGTGTGTTTGAGACTCCGTTCTTGAGTGCCAGGATCCGACGGTCTCACAGGAGCTTCAAGGAGCCACCGTGAATTGGAAGAAGTTAATATCGGTGTACCTACGGTGAGGCTCGGCAAACGCTTGGATTTCCCTCTCCTAATAGGGTTTGAAAGCAGAAATGTCCTATGCATAGCAAGCAAAGATTTTGAGGTCTCTTATGACATTCTGGTAGCAATGGGGAGAACTGAGATCTTCACAAATGCTGGAGGTGGTGGTGAATTCACGGAAGGTTGAAGAATGTTCCTGCAGAGAGCCAATCAATTTTCTTATTAGTTTGGAAGAAGACAGAAAAAGGCATGCTTGCCTGGTAGGCAGGTGACTCCAAACTCGAAGACAAAGCAAATGCATGGGATGATTGACAGATAAATGTTCAAAAATTTGTCAAGGGGGGAAGGAGACACAAACGTACATGTCCAGGGATTGATGCAAAGTTCTGCCCACGTACTTTAAAAATTTAGGCTGAGGTCTAGATGAGAGGACTTAGCAACTGCCACTGAAGAAGAAGAACAAGAGGAGAAGAAAGAGAGAGGGGGAAGAAAAGGAAGCAAAGGAAGGAGAGGGGAGGAGGAGGAGAAAGAGAAGGAGAATTAGAGTCTAAGTGCGTGCGCCAGGCAAGCAACCACGGGAAACAGAAGCCCCAAAACTAAAAAAATCCTGCCAATATTCATCAAACGTGCAAGCCCTTAACAAGAAGGCAGAGAGAGAGACCTGAGCTCCGAAGCAATCAGGTCAGGACCAAAGTGCCAGGTTCACCCCCAGGCAGTGCTTCCACAGAGGAAACTAGGAACAGACCCAGCTGCGTTTAGGAGACGGGACAGTATCTCAAAACCATGCCACCATGCCATACCTGGAGCAGCTGATGGAATGAGAGGTGTTCTCCTTGGGGAACTGAATTCAAAAGGGACCAGCCCAGTTACCTTCAGTACTCAAGGGCTGTCATGAAGACAGGGATTTAGCTAGCGCTCTGTGGTTCCTGATGCAGAGCTAAGATCAAAAAATAGAAGCGAAAGGGTGGAAATTTCAACTCAAAATATAAGAATGAAGAAACCAAGCTGTTCAAAGGGGTAGATGATGGGCTTCTTAGTGGTGGTGAAATATTTGGAGATGTTTCGGGATCATAGAGAGTTACACAGGCCACCTCTCCAGTTGCCTTCAAATCTGAGATTCCACCATTCCTTGACATGACGACAAGGACTCTTCCCAATAGGCAGCAACAATAACTACTGGAATTTGTAAAATTCTTTGCAGTTTACAGGTGTCTTTCCTCTACATTATCTAAAAGAATACTCTATATACTTGGACCATGGCAAAGAGGAATTTTTTTCATTAATTGGCTTATTTACTCATTCAACAGATTGTTTTTGCATGCCTGCCATGTTCCAGTCACCGTTCTAGCTACAGAGGATACCGTTGTCTAAAAATAAAGCAATCCCTCTCTCAGGGGGTTTATAATACAGTGGCCGGAGATGGGCAATAAATACATACGTCAGGTTCTGTTCATCTCTGTAAATAAAACTCAAGCCATGAAAAGACACAGAGGAAACTTAAATGTGTATTACTAAGTAAAAGAAGCCCGTCTGAAAGGCTACATACTGCAGGATTCAAAATATGTGACATTCTGGAAAAGGCAAAACGATGGAGACCATGAAAAGATCAGGGGTTCCAGGGCTTGGGGGTGGAAGACAGATGTATAGTCAGAGCCCTGAGGGTGTTTAGGGCAGTGAAACCGTTCCATATGCTACTAGCATGGTGGGTATATGTCTTTATACATTTGTGAAAACCCACAGAATGTAGAACATGAAGAGTGAACCCTAATGTAAGCTTGGACTTTGAGGGATAATGATGCATTATCATCAATTGTAATAACTGTACCACTCTGGGGTGGTAGGGGTGTTGATAATGGGGGAGGCTGTGCACAGATGGGAGACCTTTTTGTCTGCCTTTTAATTTGCCCTGAATCTGAAACTGGTCTGAAATAATAGCCAGATGATGGATGGATGGATGGATGGATGGATGGATGGATGGATGGACAGACAGACAGTTGATAGACCGACAGAGCAGGAAAAGGAGACTGACCGTAACAGAGAGAAAGTTCTTTCAGGTGGGTGTTCATGGAGGCCTCCCTGACACAGGGACTTTTGAACAGAGATACGAATAACATGAGGGATAATGCAAGGGCAGAGCATTCTAGGTGGAGGGAGCAGTGTCTGTGCAGCCCGAGGAAGAGCCAGGGCAGCATGTGCTGGAGCAGTGACAGCAGGAAAGAACCAGAGTGATGAGCTCGGAGGTGCAGCAGGGAGTCAGCGCACTCATCAACCTTGAGAACCACTGTAAGAACTTTGAATATTGCTCTGAATATGATGAGAAGCTACTGGAGGGTTTTGAGCTAAGGAGTCTGACAATCTAATACAGGTTTTTATTTATTTTTATTTATTTTTTTTTAATTTTTTTTTTCAACGCTTTTTTTTTTTTTTGGGGGGACAGAGAGAGACAGAGCATGAACGGGGGGAGGGGCAGAGAGAGAGGGAGACGCAGAATCGGAAACAGGCTCCAGGCTCCGAGCCATCGGCCCAGAGCCCGACACGGGGCTCGAACTCACGGACCGCGAGATCGTGACCTGGCTGAAGTCGGACGCTTAACCGACTGCGCCACCCAGGCGCCCCATAATACAGATTTTTAAACTATCACCCAGAGAACAGGCCACCAAGGAACACAAATGGACGCAGAAGAGGAGTTAGAGACCACTGCAGTAGCTGAGGTGAGAGATGAAGAGTTGATGCCCACAGTGGAGGTGGGAGAAGTGTCACATTCTTCCTGCATTTTAAAGGGGGAACCACCAGAATTTGTTCATGGATCCAGCGTGAAAAGAAGAGACGTCAAGGATGAGTCTAGATTTCCTAACTGATCACTTGGAATTGAAGGGAATAGTGATTTACTAAGAAAGGGACGCAGGCACGCCCTTGGTCTTGGGAGAGACCAGGAATTCAGTGTTGACCATGTCACGTTCGAGATGGCAACTGGGCAGGCAGTTGGATATAAAAGTCTGGGGTCCAGAGGGGAGATCTAGGTTTGAGCTAACACTTTGGAGTCTTTGGTATTCGGATGACATTGTAAAAATGTGCAACACTTTGGAAACAGGAGAAAGTAGAAAGGCAAAGACAGCTTTGCTGGGGCCCTCCAACATTTAAGGATCCAGGAGGTGAGGTGAGGAGGACTTATTGAGCAAGACTGGGAGCAGCCAGCAAGGTGGAGGAGGCCCCAAGGAGAGAGAGGCTCTTGCAGCCAAGTGCGGGAGTGATTCCACAAGGAGAGGACAATCATTTGTGCCACGAGATGCACGGGTGGGCGGGTAAGGCCACTCGAGGATGGCGGCTGAGGCTGAGGCTAAGAACGCCGAACTGATGACTAGATTCAGCAACAGAGAGGCCACGGGTGATCTTGATAGAAGCTGGGTCTAGTGGAGTCCTGTGGCTAAGGCCCGCTTGGAATGCATTGAGAGGGAGTAGGAAGACAGGAAATGCTGACAAGTCCAGACAATTCTTTTGAGAATTTTTCTACAACTCTAGGAAAATGGCACAGTTGCAGGTGGGCGTCCAAAGTCAAGGACAAACTCCAATGTTTTTTAATACTACTTTCCAAAGACCACACTTGTGGAAAAGAAATGTTAATTTCTGAGGGCTGGAAATAATCTATCGATTGATCCATGCTGACTATTTAATTATGTAAGGGTCTAGAGTAATGAGGCACTTCCTTGGATGTGACACACTGACTGCCCATGGTTACAGAGACCAAAGAGGCCATGTTAAAAGTGTCCCATGCTGAGGTAGGCGCAACACCAATTATCTACAGTATTCCCAGAGAGGAAGGTAAGGACCTAAATTTTTTTTTTTTTAACGGAGCAAATATATAGGACAAGGAAAAATACCAAAATTAAAATTCTGGAAATCTTATCAAATGATTGTTGAAAGAGAAACACTCTCCTCAGCAATCTCCAGTGCTAAATTAGACACAGGTTGGAGTCACTGAATCCACAAACTTCCTTTCAATTTACATCCATTAACTATTTTAGCCCCACAACAGCCCAGTGATGTAAGTATCTATTGCCCCTTTCACACTGCTGTGTAACAAACAACTCCAAATGTAGGGAAATAACAGCAACTATTTTATCAGGCAAACAAAATCTGTGGGTCAGGACACACATGGGGCACCGTGTGGGAAGGCTCTTCTCTGCCCCGTGATGTCTGGGGCCTCATGTGAGAAGATTCAAATGGCTAGGGGTCAACGGCAGGGGGCTGCCCGATATCATCTACAGGTTCATTTACTCACATGTCTGGCTCCTGGGCTGGGATGGCTTGAAGGCTGTTGACCAGAGACCCCTCCACAATGTCCTCGTCATGGTAGTTGGCCTCCTCCTAGGCATCTTAGAGCCCCGTGAACAACTGTTCCAGCAAATGAGGCAGAAGCCACGTGGCCTTCTATGACCCGACCTCAGAAGTCACAGGGTCACTTCCTTTGTACTGTGTGGATCAAGCAGTCAGTCACAAGGCCACCTAAATCCAAGGAAACGGGACACAGACCTCTCAAAGAACTTGCAGCCACTTTTTGAAACCACCAGAAATCTATTTTGCACAGGGAGAAAAATTAGCACAGGTAGTTACGTTACTCACCCAAGGTCATAGAGCCGAGTGGTGGAAACTTGGTTCGGCTTCTTCACAACCTCTCCTGCCTGACCACCCTCTACAGAGGACAACCCCTCTGCACCCCCAACACGCACGCCGACCGCACAGCTTCATGGTCAATACAGCACCGGTCACTCCTGCAGGACCCAGGAACACGAGGCCTTGGTCTCGTTCACATTCATGTTTCTGTCCCTCGGGACACCGCCCGACACAATAACTGCTCCAAAATATTGCCTCGTGGAAGCCAAATTCTGTTTATTTGGCCCATACCAAATATTGAAAGAAACTCTAACATCCTCAGGAGGTCAGACTTTTAAAATTAAGCTCTGCTCAACGACAAGCCTCCAATATGGACATTGTAATCACTTCAAACACTCTTGACTCTCTGTACAGACTCTTGGGTTTATCTCAAGGAGGCATTAGGTGGTTTTGGCACTTACAACATTGTTTGAGAGGCTGCATATTCAGGGATGTACCTTTTAGTGACGTAGGAAAATAAAAGCTGCGCGCACACACACACACACACACACACACACACAAATAAACCTACTTTTCCTAAGTCCACTTCGTAAGAGCCTGCTGTTCCATCTCTAACTGCTCAGCTCACTTGCTGAGATCCTCCCATCTCTCACCCCTGCTCTGCTTCTAACATGAACTCCCCGCCCCCCACCCCCGCCATGCCCCTACTCGGGCCCTTGGCCCTAGACATCCTCAACTCCTCAGATCCCACCCACCCCCCACCCGCACAATGCTGTCATGTCTCCTTGCACTTCTGTCACTTTTATGGAGATGTGTTTCCCTCCACCCTTATTTTCCAGGCGCAAATTAAGCATAGCCTCCTATAGTGGGCTGAGTGGTGTCCCTCCCCCCAAAAATATCCATTCCTAACCCCAGAACTTGTGAATGTTATTACCTTGTATGGTAAAATATTTGCAGATGTGATAAAATTAGGGATTTGGAGATGCAGACGCTATCCTGGATTACCTGCGTGGACCCAAAATGCCATGACAAGAAACCTTATTACAAACGAGAAGCAAAGAGAGAAGAGGCACAGGGAGGAGGAGAGGCCATGTGACCAGAGAGGCAGAGACTGCAGTGATGCGGCCACAGGTAAAAACAAAAACAAACAAAAACAAAAACCACCCGCCAGCAGCCAAGCTGGAAGAAGCAAGAAGGATCCACCCCTAGAGCCTCAGGAAGGAGCTCCAACCTCAGGACACATAGATTTCAGCTCAGTGCAACTGATTTCCAACTTCTGGCCTCCAAGACTGTGAGAGGGTAAGTTTCTGTTGTTTTAAGGCACGAAGTTTGTGCTCATTTGTTACAACCAGCAAAGGAAACTAACAAGAAAACCTGCCCTGACCCCTACCACCCCCACCCTTCCTCCAAAGCCTCAGGGAGGTGGTCCCAGCTGCAACCCGGGCTCCCTTCCTGCAGAACTCTCCCACCAGGGGACACCAACTCCCTGCCTCCAGGGGACAGTAAGTAACATCACTGTGTGACGTGGCTGGGTGGATGCGGTACAAACCCGAAGGGCACTTGGCCCCGAAAAGCCAGAAAAGTTAGGAACCACAATAGAGAGATGAGCAAGGAATATGAAACGTCACTTACTGAAGAGGATCTGCAGATGGCCAGGAGGCATACGAAGAGGTGTTCAGACTCATTAGTAATCAGCAAAAGAATCAAATGAAATGAGACTTCATTAAAGCTGGGAAACACCAAGAGTTGGGGGGGGGGAGGGCAGGGGTCGGGGAATGTCGACACCCGCTAGGGGCAGCGAAATGCTGCAGGCGAGGAGGGGGGAATCAGATACACATGCAACCATATGACCCAGCCCTCCCTCTCCTGGATGTGTTTCTCCAGAGGGTTCCTCCCACCCGCCCAGCAGGGGAGCATGGCTTGCTTTGATTGTCACAGCACCTGTGCGGCCGTCACTGGAGAAGAGAGTGGGAGCACACAGTGGACACTGACCCCAGCATAGCTAGCAGCAGTCAGGAGCTGTGACACACACACGCACACACACACACACACACACACACACACACACACAACGATGCGCTAGATCTTAAAACCCAAGGCTGAATCCAAAGAGTAAGACGCGGAATGAGATCTCTGAAATAGCACCATTTATGTAAATTAAACTGTGCACGCACAAAGCGCTATATATCGCAGCAGAACACCTACAGACAGAAAGGTAAGTGCCACATACACGACAATGTTGCCTATGAGAAAAGGAGGATGGGCATTAAAGGAATAAACAAACAGATAAATAGGTGCAAACATAAACGAGCCGGGTTTTGCAGGGAGCGGCGGTGTGAGGATGGTAGCGGGCAATTAACTGAGTTGAATTAGCTCCACCACCTGCATCTGAGGATCGGGTCGAAAGAATAAAATAGCACCTGCTCTTTGCAGATTTGGGGGGAGAAACGCCTCCCAGTTTTTGACTCCTCCCCTCAGTGCGGCACAAATGATGCTTCGGGACTTCCGGGGGCCGGGCCCTGAAAGGGATTTCCCCTCCCAGAATACTCCCCTCAGAACCCAGGAGTCAGGAGGTGAGACCGGAAACACAGCCTCCTGGAGAAGCAGAGGGAGATGATGCTGGACCGACGCTCCCGGCCGAGCCCCACCTTCAAGGGCGCCAGATGTGAGTAAGAAGCCACGCTGGAGGAGAACCCCCTCGCCCAGCCCAACCACAGCCCCACCAGCCCCCAACCGCTGGAGGGGCTTCCAGAAGGCCTTACCAGCTCAGACCCCAAACATCGTGGAGTGAAGACATGGCATCCTATTCCCGTTCCTGACCCTCAAAATCTGTGAGCGTAAAAAGATGGTTGCACTAAGATTGGGAGTAACTGGGGGCACCTGGGTGGCTCAGTCGGTGACGTGTCTGACTTCGGCCTGGGTCATGATCTCACAGTTTGTGGGTTCGAGCCCCACGTCGGGCTCTGCGCTGACAGCTCGGAGCCCGGAGCCTGCTCCGGATTCGGTGTGTCCCTCTCTCGCTGCCCCTCCCCCATGCGCTCACTCACGCTCTCTCTCTCAAAAATAAATAAAAAATAAAAACATTAAAAAAAAAAAGATTGGGGGTAAGCAGTGACTCAGCCATCCACAACCAAAACATGCCTTATCTAAAGGCCAACTACTACTCAGCTCCCACTCTTTTCCCAGTGAAATGGGTGCCTAGATTCGCTGAATATTCTGAGCTTTTCAAAGGAACGGGAATATCTAGATTTTTCAATTTTATTATTTCAAAAGTTTTTCTTAAAATATAGCAGAGGCAAGCAACTCGTGTCTGTGATTCCCAATTGGCCCAAGTCACCCATTTGCAAACTTCTGTCTGTCGTTCTCCTAAGGTCTGTGAGCTCACGTGTTTATCTCTGTGTCCCTCACAGTTTCACAGCACAGAGATGAGACCCCAGACCAGGGACTCGATCTTCCAGCACTGGCTGAGGCCAGCAGATGGTGGATGCCTAGCTGCCCAACCTGGGTTTCGCTGCACTTCCCTTACCTGCCAAGCAGGGGCACCAATGACTCCCTTAGCTGCTCCATGGGCCGCCATGAGGCTTAGATCCAAAGAAGTGTGTATATGAAGAGCAATCTGTGAAGAACAACGTGGTTGGTACAAGTAAGGGGCCACATGGTGGCCCCCCAAAAGATATGCCCATATCCTAATCCCCAGAACCAGCAAATGTGACCTTACTCACAAAGGATCTTCGCAGAGGTGATCCAATGACAAGTGTCCTTATGAAAGACCTATAGAGGGAGACAGATGCATACAGAGGAAAAGGCTGTGTGAGAATAAAGGTAGAAACTGAAGTGACGCAGCCACAAGCCAAGGAATGACAGGAGCCACCAGAAGCTGGAAGAGACAAGGAATGAAATCTTCCACTGGAGCCCCTAGTGGGACCAAGGCCATCCCAGCACCTTGATTTCAGACCTCTGGGCTCCACAGCTATGAGAGAACAAATTTCTGATCATTTGTTAGCATCATTCTTAGGAAACTAACACAGCGCAGAATTATCACCGATTCCTTTGAGCAGTGCCCCACAGTGGCCATGAGGCTGGCCACTCCAGTCTGAAGGGACTCCTTGCTAAAGTCACCCATCTGGCCATTGTTCAGCAGCGCCTTGTGAAATCACATCCATTCTGGGATGAGTTACTCACATCTTGAGTTGTTCAACATTCTCGTTTCATCCTGGTGATAAACTCAGGCAGGGGGTGGGCCATTGCACAGAGCAGTGGTCCTGGAAGGCTGGTCCCCAAACCACCCTCATCAGAACCCCCTGGAACAGGTCCTAACAAACCTGGCTCTCAGGCTTTGTCCTAGATTTCGTGGGTCACCTGCCAGAGGTGAAAAAGGTAAGGAAGACTGAGAGGACTGTGAACCAGTAATTTGAACAAGCTCCTCAGGTGTCTGTTCTGCTCACGAGAACTGAGAAACCTTCACCTGGGAAGGAGCCGTGGTAGCCTTGAATCAAATGGCCCGGGGCTGATTCCAGCCCTGCTTCTCATCACCCACTAAAGCTGCAGCTCTCTAGGGCGGCTTTCTCCTCTGTAAAGTGGGGATCATAAAATAAGGATGGTCCACCAAAGGATTGTGGCCGAAGAGAGTTTACACGGGATCGTGCACACAACCCACCTAGTACGGTGGCTTAATAAATCCTGGATGTTGTTAACATGCTGGGCATGGGGGTGACGATCCTGCCCCACCAAGTACATAGCTCCAGGCCCCTGAGGTCAGTGCCACATGAGCCTCCCAGGTGGTCTCCCCTGTTCGAATCCACCATTCTCCATGGGAAGGGCACGCATTGCAAACTTCTAATCTGACCATGTTTAATGGGATTCGTATCACTTTCTCTGAAAACGAAGATGTATGTTGTGGACATCATCTCTATCTTTGTTCGGGCCTTCTAAGACTATCAGAAGACTTTGAAAAGTGTTCTTCTTAAGGAAAAAAAAAAATGACCGATTTTGTTAGTCCTCTGCTTAAAGTCCTTTGTCTTCGTGTGGTGCATAGTAGCCCATGTGACCTCCCTCAGTTCACCTCTCGATCTCGCTTCCCTAACCATCACCTCCTCTATGAAGGCTCCCATGATTCCCTCTTCTTACCCCAATAATCCCTACAGCTGCGTTCTTCACCCCTTCTCTGTGCCACCCTCCCCCCAGTTCATGAACTGTGTCGCATAGAACCTGGGGCCCCAGACGATGCCACCAGACTACCTGTGTTTGAGTTCCAGGACCATGACTTACTAGCTGTGTGATCTGATCCTTCTGGGCCGCCACCCCCTTGTCTCCACAGTCTGAATTGTGATAAATCTTAAATGAGGTGATCCTTGTCAAGCATCAGACGTGGTGCCTGGAACATAGTAAACACTGAAACTCTGTGCTACTCTTGTTATTGTTCTTTGGAGAACTCTAAAATACAATTAAGGTGACCTTTATTTTGCTCTCCAGACAGCCACAGAACACCAATAAAGACAATCCGTGATTAGACGGGCGAATCACCAAAGCCCAGGCTTGGGAAGAACCTCGGAGATAATTTAGTCCAACTCATTTTACCGGCCATAGGACAATATCACTGTGGCTTGGGGTGCAAGTCAGAGGGCTCTTGTCTGTGTGACTGAAGGACCCAGAACAAAACAAAACACATCGCAAACCCTATCCTCACGACTTCCTTGAGAAACAGGTATGAGGCAAGGACTCAGAGCCCCAATTTCTAGATGAGGGAACTGAGTCACAGGGTTGTGTGACCAAGAAGTCACACAGCCAACAGGGAGGGCCAGCTCCTAGATAACCTCCTCCATGCTGTCAGTGAACAGCCTCAAGACCAGGAAGTTGTTTGGGTCACGAAGACTGCTCCTGTGGGAAATGAATGTGAAGTGATCCCATGACCTTGTGGGAAACAGAGCAAAGGGAGTCACGTTCAGGTTTTGTTGTTCATATTGAACGCTGGGCCGTGGTGAACGCTTGTTTTCCTTGATTCCAGAAAAGCCTTATGATGAGAACAGGCGGTGAAGCATCCGGTGAGGCAGCATGGCCTCATGGGATGTGGGGATGGTTTGGAATCCAAAGGCTGAGACCCCGCCCCTGCCCGTCATTAGATGGGAGGACCCACATACAGATCCTGTGCCCTAAGAGCTCCGTCTTCAGCCCTAAGACAGGGGCATTGGTAACGCCTCCCTCGTGGCGCTGTCATCAGGACCTTAGAGATGTGCGTGGAACACGTGACACAGGTTGGGCGCTCTACAGCGCCTATTGCTGTGACTGGAGCTGTCTGGGCAGCTACACACGTAAACCCCCCGGGAGGAGGTAGAAGGTATCTGAAAAGGCGGGCTTGAGTGTTAGAGAGGTGGTGCCTACAAGCCACAAATCTTCGCTGAGCGCCTGCGAGTGCCAAGCACGGGCCAGCACCCTGCAGACATGCTCTCGTCTCTGTGTCCTCCACCCCAGGCACAGGGCCCAGACATCGTGCGATGAGGTTTGGTGACTTATGTTACGAATTCAACGTAACATGAGCGAATGAATGGCTGCAGGAAGGAACACGCGAAGGCATTTAATTCTCACAGCACTGCCGGAGAAATATTACCATTTTCTCACCTTCTAAATTAAATGAACAGAAGCCTTGAGCGGGGAAATCGCTTCTCCAAAGTCTTATAGAGGAATCAGGCGGCGGGTCAGGCGTCTTTTGCAAAGTGATGTCAGGCGAAACCCAGAAGATGGGGTTGCAGCTGAGGCAAGAGCCCAGGGAAGAGAAGTCCAAGGAGAGGAAACACCCATGTGAAGGCCATCAATTGAAGCAGGGACTGGCATGTTGGAGGAGCAGAGAGAGCCAGTGGGCCCTGAGCGCATGGCCCATGGCCCAAGATGAACTCGGGGAGCAAGGTAGGGGTCAGAGCAAGTAGGGGATTATCGTCTTCAGTCAAGGCTTTGAATTTTATTCTAGGCACAAGGGTAAGACTTTAAAGCATTTTCAGCAGAGGAGGAACGTGATTCCAATTTCACCTTGGTGCAGTTTAGAGAATGGCCAGGAAGAGGGAACAGGACTAGAATCCAGGAGGCTTTCAGAGCAGAAGGCCAGAGAAAAGCCGATGTGCTGGTGTCATGTTGAGGTGGAGGAAAATGAACAGTCTAGAGAAGTCTTTGGTTAGTAGACCCAGTGGACCATAGACCAGTAGAGGGGATTAAGGAAAACCCCAAAATAAAACCGTCTTCTGCCTGGAGCCATTTCCTAGGACTTCAAAGGCTAGATGAAAAGCAGGTGGGGGAAGGCCAAGCATCTAGATGGGGCACTGTGGGGTTGAACAACTGTGGGACAACCAAGCACAGATGTCAGGAGGGTATGTAAGGGCTGGTCAGAGACCTGTCTTCGAAAGTCCTTCGCATAGGGGTGGTATTGTGGGAATGTATAAAATCACATTGGCTTGGAGTGGAGAGTGGGGAAGTTAAATATAGCGTGAGAAATGCACCAAGCCCTGAGGAATATTTAGAGGCTGGGAGGAGGAGGAAGAGGAGGAGGAGGGGGAGGAGGGGGGGAGGGGAAAGAGGGGGAGGAAGAGAAAGAAAATGTAATTAGCAACCAAGGATGAAAACCAGGAGGATTGGGGAGGTTTCAGGAGACAGCATGGGCATTGACTCAAAGTAAACAGAAGTTTAAAATTAGGTCAGATCCACTGGTTTAACTGCCTTGTTTTCATATGGGAATCTGCAGGCCAGATAAGGGAAGTGGCTTGCCCAAGATCACACAACCAGATAACCTCAGAAGAACTTTCTAATAATGACAACTATTGCCCAGTGGTGACCTACTCTCTCTTCTCCTGTCATGGACTCCCTGCCGTGGACAGATGTGAAGAGAAGCCACTAGATATTAGAGCGCAGCTGTGTATATTGGGGATGGAGGTGGGATCGAGGTAGAGGAGACTCCTGTCAGCTCTAAGGACTCAGGGACAGCCAGAAAAAAACTTTGTAAATCAGGATTCCAGGGGCCCCTTTCGTTGGCGCACAAATGAAAACACCAAGAGCCATAAACGCAAATAAGTGACCGTGTGGATGAACAATGGACCCTTTGGACAAAAAGCCCATTTACAAAAAGCACGCTAAAACAGAAGTTTCTTGCTGCTGCTCTGTAATGATGCCGGGAAAGCAATTAAATGTATTCACAGGTTTCTGTCCGGTCCCCCACTCTGTGTCTGTACCACAACTCAGAAATATCAAGAGCTTAGGATTCTGCATCTCCGGTGTTGCATGCACCCACGATGTGAATGCCAGAGGCCAGCGCACCTGGGGTCGGAGGTCGATTCTCCCCCTCCCCCAGGATTCCCCGGGGCCAGGGCTTCCATGCAGACACCAACGGGACAGAGCCCAAAGTCTTTGGTCAACATGATCTTCATAACTTCCCTATGAGGCAGCTGGGTGAGGCAATCTGCCCCCAACGCTCAAAGGGAAGTAAGGAAAGATGAGGCCATTGACAGAATGCTCAGTGGTAAAGCAAAAAAAAAAAAAAAAAAGCCCTCAGAACATGTGAGGGAAGGGCTAAGTACCTCTTTCACTCTTCTCTCTGTCACCACTTCGACTTTCCTACTGGCTTTCCCTTTCTCTCATTCCTACCCGCCCCCTGTCATCCGGTCACTCTGTTTAGTCCCAGAGGCTAGGAGTGCTACGGTTTCTGACATGACAAGGGTCATATGGCCCCTAGAACATAAGAGAAGGAGGTGGGGGGTACAGATGAAGACAAGTTTTCATTGCACAGAGGGCAGAAGCAAAGGGCGATCCCACTCAGGGCAGTGACTCTGTTTTCTCCCAAATAACAATACGGGTGAAGACATGGGAACTGAGGGAGAGTTACGGGGCTGAAGAAGAGACACAGCCGGCCAAGGGTCAACAGGAGGGATGTCGGGTGACCCCGGGCCCCAGCATAGCAGTGATGCTGTGAAAGTGTGATGGCACTAATCGGCACAGCGGCATGATCTGCTCCAACAGTGCCCAGGAGCTGGGTACAGCAGGAAGGGCTGAAGGCCTGCCCAGATCTGGTGCAGCCCTGCAGCGTTCCCAGGGCCAATGAGGTCAGTCGTAAGGATGAAAATGGTGAGGTGAAGGGAAAGGTTCTGAGTCAAGGCCAAAGTCTCCAGCCAATAGTGGGGAAGGGACACTGCCAGTCGCAAGATGGAGTGAGCCTCCAAGGAGAAGGCAGCATGATGGGAGGAAGGAGCAACAAAAGTCTAACCAGCCAGTGGAGGCCAGGAGGGAGCCGGTCTGTCACCGTGAACCCACCCCCACGACAGGAGCTGTGGCGTGGGCAGGAGCGCCACAGAGAGAGTGGGGTCTTGTGAAGGCGGGAGTCACCCTCACTGAGGAGGCCGAAATGCAGAATAGTAAGCAGAGGGGAAAGATTTGTGAGAAAGGACAGGAATGCAGAATGCACAGAAGACATAGACTTGTAGAAACTTCTACTTTGGAATCCTTAATGAGGGACGTATGGATATTATGGGTTTCTTTTTTTTTTTTTTAAGAAATTTCTTTTTTTTTTTTTTTAATGTTTATTTATTTTTGAAAGAGAGACAGAGAGAGGGAGACGGAAGATCCGAAGCAGCCTCCGAGCTGTCAGCGCAGAGCCCGATGCGGGGCTCGAACTCACGAGCCGCAAGATCATGACCTGAGCCAAAGTCGGAGGCTTAACGGACTGACCCGCCCAGGCGCCCCCAGATATGATGTGTTTCTTTATCAAATACTATTAATGGGGGATTCTTGTAAAAAAAAATCAAAATGTCTATTGAGAAGTGAAGGGATAAACACAATGTGCTATATCCATACGATGAAGTTCTGGTACCTATTACCACATACATAGATGCACCTTGGAAACGTTATGCTAAGTGAAATGAGCCAGACACAAAAGTATGAATATTGTATGGTCCGCTTACCTGAGGTCCACTTACATGCCTAGAATAAGCAAATTTATAGCGATAGGAAATAATACAGAGGTTACCAGGTGGGGACTGGGGTATGGGGGAAATGCAGAGTTAGTGTTTAATAGATGCAGAGTTTCTGTTTGGAATGATGAAGTTCAAGAAATGGAGAGTAGTGATGATGCACAACATTGTGGATGTGCTGAAAGCTACTGAGCTGTACATCTTAAATGATTAAAATGGTAAGTTTTAGGGGCACCTACGTGGCTCAGTCAGTTAAGCATCGGACTCTGGCCCAGGTCATGATCTCACAGTTCGTGGGATCAAGCCCCCCGTGGGACTCTATGCTGACCGCACGGAGCCTGCTTGGGATTCTCTCTCCTGCCACTCCCCTGCTCGTCCTCGCTCCTGCTCGCTCTCTCAAAATAAATAAATAAACATTTTAAAAAAATGGTAAATTTAATGTTATATGTATTTTACCACGATGAAAAAGAATATTTAAAATAATCAAAACCAAATCTGATCATGCCTTTGAATGCTATGCCCCAGTTATAGGAAAACCAGGAGACAAAATAATGTGTTAAATGACACCACTGGGGTGTCATACAAAAACGCATAATTTAAGAAACTCAACAAACAACAAGCAGCACGTTTCCTTAAAGAACAACAAAAATTCAAGGCAGAAAGGGGAAAATAGAGGAAACCCATTAACTAAAAGAGGCTTAAAAGACATATCCACATGGAATCCTGATTTGAACAAAGTAATTGAGATAATTTGAACACTGATTGGGTATTTAATAATATTAAGGAAGTACTATTAATTTATTTTGGCATAATAATGATCTTGCAAGTAAGTTTTTTTTAATTTTTTTTTTAACGTTTATTTATCTTCGAGAGAGACAGAGACAGAATGCGAGTGGGTTAGGGGCAGAGAGAGAGGGGGAGACACAGAACTGGAAGCAGGCTCCAAGCTCTGAGCTGTCAGCCCAGAGCCCGACGCGGGGCTCGAACTGGACCCCAGAACTTTCCGGGGTAAGTAAGTTACTTATTGCCAAGTTCAAGCTGGAAAAAAGAAGGCTCAGTGAAGGACACATAAGGACACAGTGGTGGAGACTCCAGGAAGGCAGCTCTTGGCTAAATACGGGGATTTTCTCCACATCAGCAGGTAGCGTGGGACATCAAAGAGGTTTTCAACATTTTCCAGTGTATCAGGCCCAAGAACGGAGGAGAATAAATACACCCCCCTGAGGGAGCAGCACAGGCCAGAAATGATCCAGAGGCCTATAGTCATCTTGTGGCTTCCCCTACCCCTAGCACAGTAGCCCATACTGGATGTAAAAGGAGGTTTACCCCTCGGCGAGACGTAAAGGGGGTGGCGAGAGCCCCTGCCCCCTTCCTAGCTCTGTGCCTTTGAGCGAGGGAGTCGCAGTTACTCATCTGTAAAATGGGGTTTCTTACACTTGCCTTACTGAGTTCAACGAAAGGCTGAGAGACACTCTACGGAGCGATCACAACTTTCATTTACCGCACATTTGCCGTGAATCCTGTATGGTCAGCTCTGCCGTCGTGACTGCCTTGAAGACACTCATTTGTTCCAGCACAACTGATGTATTAGGGAACAATTTGAGCATAATGCAAATTTCGTGTTTGCTTGCGGCGGATTTCCTCCGCGAGGAACAACAGATGCTCCCAGCCGCACCACACTAGGTAGGAGCATACAAAACACACTTCAAATATCCACGGGCTGCCTCGGGTGGAAACGCAGGGTGTGTGTCATGAGCCTCACCCATGCACATCTGGTGCAACAACTTTTCATCCGATTTCAAATACACTCCTGTCACTGCTTTCCGAGGTCTCACAAGCTACGGCCCTTCTGACACCCACGGACACCAGGAAACTTCAGGTCTCCCTGAGAATAAAGTGCCGTGTTTCTTGCAGTATTTTTGCAGTTCTTCACTGCTTCGTGGGTAAAACTGTGCTACCCTTTGATTAGGTCCCTATCGCATTCACGTCTTTGTGTACGGGTGTGTGTGTTGCTGCTGAAGTTGGTGAGTGTTTTTCCCCTCACCCCATTTTCCCCTAAGCCCTGTGGTTTTATTGGGTGATTTTGCACAGCACAGTGATTTTTAGGAGTGCATATATTGTCTTCTAGCAGACCTGGCTGCACTAAACAATTTACGTGCTTTCAATTTTCAGCAACTCAGTGTCAGGGATGCTCTTCTTGTCTTCATATCATAGGTACTCGGGAAATGGCAGCTGCTGCTGGGACCGATAACGCACAATGAAATCAGTCCAGGACTGGAAAAGGGCCCCTTGTCGGGGCACTCGCCCTCACTGATGGTCAGGCAAGCGGATAATCGATGGCAGGTTTTTGCTTGGGTGGTGTAGGCCCTTCCGTCTTTCCAGAGCCTCCAGTTCTGCAGCCCTCTCACCAAGGGGACGAAGTAGGGGCCTCAGTGGACCAGCCCCCAGGCCATTCACGCACCACACGGGTCAGATAAGCCTATGGCCTGTTCGGTCCTGGGAGATGTCTTTGTAATCCGCCCCCTCCTCACTGACCCAGTGCCTTCACTGAAACATCAGTTTGCTGGATGGAGAAGCTTCTTAACAGTTCAATCAAATGCTTTCGGTAAAATCTGCACGATTACTTATGGCCCGGATGTCTTCAACGTCTGGCACTTCCTGTCCTGCGTTCTCTGTGAAAAGGGCCCAAAACGAGTCGTTGGAAGATTTGTGCGGTCGATCAGGATTTGTTCCAGGAGCCCTCCCAAGTGCCTGCCGTTCTCCGTGTCTCTATTTCTCCAGGTTTCCCTTCTGGAGAGCTTTTTTTGGAATAAGTGACCTCTTGAAGATAAAAGCTGAGAAGCTCGTTTATTCATGCGTCAACGCCTCTGGTCAAGCGCCACGTTTGTGCTGGGCTCGGCGCAGGTGGTGGGGGCCCAGCCGGAGGCAGCACAGCTGACCTCATCCACCCTCGTGGAGCATACAGTCCAGTGAGTTCACAGAAATAATATATCACAAGTCTACCCATTTTAGACACATTTTCAAATTAAATTATGGGAAAGATGCCCACAGTTCTTCCCTTTACTGGGCTTTCAGGGGCAAAAAAGTGGCAAGTTACAAATCCCAGCTTATCACCATGGACTTACCACCATGAGTGATTCGGTTACCCTCTCCCAGCCTCGGTGTTCTCATCTGTACATTGGGGACGTACCTATGTTGAAAGGCTGCTGTGCAGATTACAAAATTTATGGCATGTAAGGCATCCAGCACAGTGGCGCGTGACATTAAAAGCCTGTTCGTTGTCTCCCCCTTTCAACTCAGTCGGCCCTTGGCCTTCAGCGTAGCAAGCACTTGGCACAAGGAACTGAGTCAGTGCTTTCTGAATGCTCACCCATTAAGGAGCACTTCGGTTTCGCTTGGGAGCCTCACTCGGGCACAGATACTTATGGATCAGGACTCAGAAGACAGGGGAGTAGCCTTGGGCTGAGTCTAGGAGAGACAATTCACCCAAAGGTCTTGGTATGAGACCTCACCACGCTACAGCTCTGCCAGCTTGGCCCCTGGAGACGCCTCCATAGTTCTGGGCATGATGAAAACCAACCAGTCACCATAATGGAAAACGAAGCAGCACAAGCCTCCAGCCTTCCCCACCCACACCTGCATTTGCCCCTCTGAAATTGAGCTTTCTTCATTCCCCATAAATGGTGGTTTTAATCCATTAAGCCACTTTTGACTACCTGCAACACAGACATTTAGTTGCTGGCTTGTGTTCTGCCAGGAGCTAATGAGGAAATAACTCTGATACCAGTTGAATTCACAAAAGGTTTTTTCATTGTGAAATGTAGGCATCCCTTCTTTTCCCAGCACTGTCAGGAAATGAGTTTTGAGGGACCACCAGGTGTCACTTGAAAATCGTGGCTTTCGGCTTGGATCTAGGCCTGTGCAAGAGAATTCCAAGATGCCGTATCTTCCCCCATGAGTGATTCTTCCTGAGGACTGACCTGAACTGCATTTTAAAAATACTAAGTGCATTATCTCTAACCTCTCGACAACTCTTGGGAAAAAGTATGATTATTCTGGCTTACAAATAAGGAAACTGAGGCCCGGAGAGATTGAGACCAAAAAATGTTGACTGAGCCCTTTCTAGGGATGGCCTTTCTTGACTCTGTTAGGTCCCCATGGAATTTGGTTTCTGAGTACCAAAATATGTTCATATAATTATACTTAGCAAAATTGTGTTCAGCGACGCATTTCTTTTGTCATTAAATGCCTCTTTTCTCCCTGGCCAGAAGAGCCCCCACAGATAAGGGATGCTGTTTGCTTTGTTCATCTGGGCAACAATAATGGGAGCCCCCTGGATGCCAAACTCTAGTCCAGCCGCTGGAGACTCAGTGGTGACGATGACGGGAATGGGCCCTAAGGACATTACAGTCCCGCTTTCAGTACTGCAATCCCAGCTCCCAGCTCAGGGCCTAGTGCACAGCAACCATTCGATAAATGCCACTGACCACATGAATGCTTGAGACGCAGGCCCCCTGCTCCCAAGAACCGATCTGCCTATGCCTCAACCATTAGTGTCTCTTCGGTGTCCTCACCCAGTCCTTCGTGATCACAGTCTCATCTGCTCCCTTTCCAACCCAGCAGCACTCAAACAAACACGGCTTCATCAAATAATGCTGTCAGATCTCCCTGCCTTTGAATGCACTATTTCTTCCTCCTGGATTGCAAAGACCATCTGACTCAAACCTTCACCTAAAGCCACCTCCTCTCTGAAGCCTTCCGCAACCTTCCATGGCAGACCAAGCTCATTCCCCTGTGCCATCCTGAAGCACCTAGTTTATAACTGTATCGTGGCACGAATTAGACCACACTGGCGTTAATTATTGCCTTGCAGCCTTTGAAATCAGGCTGTGAGACCACAGCAGATAGATAGGCCCATGGGTTGCTCACTGTTGCATCATCTTATATCTGTTAGGAAGTTTCAAACGGCAAGAAATAGACTATAGGGCCATTTATAATTCTGCTCAGCTTACAGACAATGGCTCTGTCTGAGATCTAGTCCACAGGCTAAGGTGGGAAACAAAGCATCTCATCCCATGAGACGTTCCCGGGAAGAAAAGGGTTCCATGGTCAACTACTTTTGTGAAATGCTGCCTACTAGCCCCACCTTCCTCTGAAGAACACAACTCACTTTAACGCACCGAAGGCTCTGAGAAGTTCCACGAGAAATTAGCTGGTTCCACTCAGCAGGTCAAAATCGCATTTGCTCACCGAACATTGTCTCATTGCCTAACACCTCCTACAGCATTCATTCATTACGTAGTTATCGCATACCTACTATGTGACGTGCATTGCATACTTGTGAACAAAACAGACATGGCACCTGTGTTCTTGAACTTTACAAAGTAAATGGAACAAAGTTCCACACCACGAAGAGCGGTGCTTACTGGGGTAATGAATATTATTATGAAATGTATGGCTCAACAAGTGTTTCTATAACTAATTACTGTGCTTAAATGGATTCCCACATGTATTATTATCAACCCATCCAAGGTGGCACGGATAAGAATCAAATCCAGGACCATCTCCCTGAGATTACTATTATCTACATGACCCGTGTATCTCAGAATATCCTTGGGCGTAGTGGTCAGATTTGGGAGCAGCCACAAAAAGCACCAAGATCTTGGTAGCTTAGAACAACAGCAAAAACTTACTTCTAGCTCATGTTTGCATATTGACGGCTGAAGGTCAGCAACGGTCGCTCTGTGCTATGGATTAAATATTTGTGTCCCCTCGGGATTCATATATTGAAACCTAAGGCCCAATGTGATAGTATTTGGAGGTGGGAACTTTGGAAGGTGATTAGGTCACAAGGGTGGAGCCCTCATGAATGAAATCAGTTCCCTTATAAAAGAGACTCCAGGGGCACCTGGGTGGCTCAGTCGGTTGAGTGTCCAACTCTTGACTTCAGCTGAGGTCATGTTCTCAGGATTTGTGAGTTCGAGCCCTGTGTCGGGCTCAGCACTAACGGCATGGAGCCTGCTTGGGATTCTCTCTCTCTCTCTGTCTCTCTGTCTCTCTCTCTTTCTGCTCCTCCCCCACTTGCTCTCTATCTCTCTAAGCAAATTAAAAAATAAACTTAAAAAATTTAAAAAAAGAGAGAGAGAGAGACCCCAGAGAACTCACTCATCCTTTCCACGGTGTGAGGACAGAAAAAAGATGGCCACCTGTGTACCAGGAAGCAGGCTCTCACCAGACAACAAATCTTCCAGTGCCTTGATCTTGGGCTTTCTGGCCCCCAGAACTGGGAGAATAAATTTCTGTTGTTTATAAGCTACCAATCTATGCTATTTCTCTTAAAGCAGCCCGAACAGACTGAGACACTCTGCTCCACGTGTCCTCTCGTGCTGGGATCCAAGGCGAAGGAGATCCAGGCTGTGTGGAGAGTGCCACCCTCATGAGAAAAGCAAGAGAGATGAGACTCGTGACCCCTGTGGCATGTATCACACGTACCTACAATCTCCTGCCCAAGCCAAGTCACATGGCCGAACCCAAAGTCGGTCAGGGAGGCTGGGAGGTATCTCCCTCCCTTCTACAGGGGACACACTTCCAGTCACACAGCATGAGGAGGAGGGGTATGCGAAATCTTATGACAGGAATGGGGCCAGCGGTGACCAGTTCCAGACAACATAGCAACATGGGAAAGAGAAGAATAACATTAGAAGGATGGGCTCTAAAGCCAAATGGACCTGAATTTGAATTCAGCCCTGCCAGTTATTAGGTAGGTGGTCTTGGGGTATTAGATAAACAAACTTTAATCCTCAGTCCCGTCATCTGTAAAATGGGAACAACAGTGACCACCCTGTAAGGGTTTAGCTAAGATTTAATGATTATCTCGTTATCTCAAGTTCTCCACGCCGTGCTTGCTATGGTAAAACACTCAGTGAGTGGCAAGTATCTTGCCAGAGTTTTCTTGGCATCTAAATCAGTGTTCTCAAATGAGACCTCGAGAATGCCTGTGATTCTTACCCCTCTTCACACTATTCCCACCTTCCCTTGGCAGGTCTGTGTCTCGCAGCCGTTTTAGGAAAAGGCCACTGGGTCCACAGTGAAGTGAGGAAAAAAAGCAAGGAAAACGAGAACGAATGACAGATGTGACAAGCTGTTCCTTCGGCAGCCACTTCATCATAGACAAGTCAACCCAAGTGACATATGCAAATGACACGCCTGGGACACGTAAGCATACCTTGGCCTCCTGGTGTCCCAATCTGGCTTTGGAAGGAGAAGAAAATTCATCTAGGAGTGGAAAGTGAGCAACTGAAGGCTTACGGGAGGAGGATCAGTTCACGGGAGGATCACACCCCGTTGGCCTCAGACTGAGCCTCGAGACCTTTCTTGGTCAGTAAAATATGGGTGAAACTGTGCCCCGTCCAAGCAGGAGCATGTGGTTCCAGCATCACTCTTCTCCTCTGCCACAAGAATACCATTGTCCCCAACGCCAGCTGCCCCTTTCAGAGAGGAGACATGGTGTAGAGGTGTAACTGACCTGCAATCCACATGACATGTGAACAAGAAATACATTTGGTCTTGTAAGCCTCTGATATGTGGGGGTGGCCTGTCACCACAGCATCACTTCACCTAAACCATGCGGCAGCTGTGACATATGAAGGGAATCCCATTTTACAGATGAGGGAATTGGGGCTGCAACTTGTCAGAAGCCGCAAAGCTGGATGGTGAGGGGCCCACCAGGCCGGTGTCTCTTTTCCCCAAAACCTGTGCTCACCCCACTACTGCCCTGTCTCTCCTTCCTGAACAAAGCTTGGTTCCCTCATAGAAGTTCTCATAGTCCAGGGGCGCCTGGGGAGCTCAGTCAGTTGAGAGTCTGACTTCGGCTCAGGTCATAATCTCACGGTTCAGGGGTTCGAGCCCCACATGGGGCTTTTCGCTGACAGTGAGAGCTTGCTTCTGGTTCTCTGTCTCCTTCTCTCTGTGCCCCTCCCCTGCTCGTACTCTCTCTCAAAAATAAAGAAATGTTAAAAAAAAAAAAAAAAGAATTTCTCGTAGTTCAGAATTTCATTTATTTTTTTCCTCTTTTTTTGTCTCATTTTTCCATTGATCTAAGCTCCATGAAGTCTAGAACCCCATGTCTGTTTCATCAATTCATCCTCAGCTCTTGGTACAGATTGAACATCACCCCTGGATGGATGAATGGATGAATGGATGGATGGATGGGCGAATAGATAAGCCAGCCTATTCATCGCTTTCATTCCTGTCTTTATGCTGGGCCTCACACAAACCCACGTCTATTCTTCCTCAGACCCGTCCCTTCATTTGCATCTGCTGCCTTGGTGGGGGCACCACACTGCCCAGTCACCCAACACAGAGACCCGAGGGTCCTCCTGGATTCTTGCCTCACTTCCCAAATCGGATCAGTCACCAAGCCCCACCGACGTGTGAGATGTCTCGTCACCTTCCTGGCTCTCCTCACCGGACCTCCAGGCCTCCTGTCCTCTCCCTGGGCTTCCGTTCTCTCCCTGGCTCCTCTAGAACCCCTTCGGTACTGCTGCTCTAGAACTTTAAAAACAAGCAACCCACACATGCAAAATACACATCCATAAACGACAGCCAGCCTCCTGTTTTAAAAAATGTAGGGGGAGGGGTGGATTGTACCTACATCTGGCACAGTGTTTTTTGAACTTTCACCATAAGAATCACCTCAGGGCACTTGTTGAAATGCAGGTTCCTGAGCCCCACCCTTAACCTACTTACCAGGAATCTCCTAGGGAAGGGCCTGGAATCTCTTTTTAATAAATGCCTCTTAGGATTAGGGAAGTTTGGGAAATACTGACATAGCCTACTAGTTAGATGAGATTCAGCTACGTGGGCTAAAAATACGGAACTTTGACATAGAGGGGCTTAAATAATATAATAGTTTATTTGTGGCACCTGGTAACAGCGACAGTGTCCCCTAGGAGAGAGAGTGGGGGCAGGGGAAGAACAGCTACAACAAAAAACCTATCTTTGTGCCAGTTTCTCCTTTCATCAGGGAGAGCCTTTCTCCAGAAGTTCCTCAAGCAGGGTACTGGTCAGAGCTGGCCACATGCGTACCTGTAGTCTAGCCCAACCACTGGTACAGTGATTTGTCCCCTATGGCTCGTCACACTGTGACCTTAATAAAGTCAGGTTTCCACGAGCAAGAAAGTACTCAGTGCCGTTCACCAAATATTTCTAGTTCTCTACCCTTCCAGTGCCTGGTGGGATCGACCTTCCCCTCTCTGTCCAGTGAAGCGTGAACAAGGGTAACCTGTGTCGCTTCCAGAAGAAGCGTTAACAACCAACGCAAGATCTACCATGGTCCCTTTTCCTGCCTTGAAATGTATGGAACCGATTTCATGGAGCATCTCTCAGCCGGATCCCGGAGAGACCAAGATGATCCGAGCGTCCCCTGCCCGCCCTCAATGGGTAAGTAAGAAACCAACCTTTGCTGTTATAAACCACTGAGAGTTGGGGGCTACTGGTTACTGCAGCACAGCACAGCCTGCTCAGCTGGCAACAGGACCTTACAGACCACACAGGCCAGGAAGTACACCCTAGAAACACCCGCTGGGAAAACCATACAGAAGCACCTGCAGGAAAATGGCGTAACAGCTGGAATACCTCCCTCTTGACTGCCGTCTTGCTAAGAAACACAACACAACACAACACAACTAATAAATAAATAAAGATTCTCCCTCTGAAAGAAGCAAGTGGTACCGACCCATGGAAAAGATGCCACCATTTTTCTTTCTCTCCCCTGCTCGTTCTCTCCGAATTAGGAAACGAGTAAGCCCTGCAACAGAAGCATTTACTAAGTGCCCATTATGTGCAGAGCCCTGTGTTAAATGCTGCCGTATACCAACGACCGCAGGAGAGAGCTGCTGTTATCACTCTCATTTTTCAAAGAATAAATCGGCCCTCAGAGAACTTGAGTAACTTGCTCTAGACCATGCAGGTAGTGTATGTGGAAGCTGCGATTCCGAGCCGGTCGGTTCGCATTTGCTCTGCTGCAAGATCTGTGTCCCAGGGCCAAGGAGAGCTCCCACTGTGAATGTGCGAAGCTGTTTCAGGTGCTTCCTTGTCCCCCGGACCAGAGAAGTCCGTGATCTGAACAGAGTGGGTCAGGTTACCTCATTCATCGGAAGTGCAGCAAATCACCGGCAAAAGGGACAAATGCAAGAGAATTGGCATCCTCCCAAGTCAATCCCGTGTCTACACCACTCGTCAGCTTCTCTGTTTCACCTCTATCCCTCACCAGCAGCTACATGATGGTTCCATAACAGCCAACAGCATCCATCAAGATCACTTAGACAGGCCTCACCCCGGTTGGCCCAGGTCACAAGGAATACAGCGACCCGGGGTAGAGTCTAGACAGACAGACAGCAGTGCTCACAAGACAAAAGGTGGCTCTTTCCTGCCACTTGCCAAACCCACCTTTATAACTTGACACCTGCTTTTTTGTCTGTGTGGGATGTTCTTCCCAACACCAGCTCCCCTACCTACCTTCTTTATACATCTGTCTCCCCTCACTGCGCTGAAAAAATAGAAAGCACAGGGAGCACGTTTTATTAATTTTCACCTACCTCAAACTCAGCCCACTGCCTAGTACATAGCCAGGGCTCCATGAGCACATAAATGAATCCTGTAACCCAACGGCAACCTGGATCTCCACATTTCTACAGCACCTTACTGCCTACAAATGCTTTGACTCTCATGATTCTTAACAACTCTGTGACTTACGCAGGGCAGAATCTATTCCCTTTTTAAGGGGGAAAAAACCAAAGTTCCAAGATTTCAAGTGACTCGGCCATGATCACCAGTGAGCAGTCTGTACGACCAGATACGAGATCATGTTAAACGTGTAGCAGAAACACAATAATGCTTGTTGGGGAGATAGAAGGAAAGAGGAGAAATGAAGAGAGAGAGGAAAGGCAGAGGTGGTTTGGATCCAACCCTGACTCAATGGTCTGACCATCTGCCCATGATAATTTGGCAAGACCCACGTTAAGGGGTTGAATCAATGATTGTTTTTGTAGCCAGAGATAAGTGGACACATTTTCGCGTTGACGAATTATCAAACGGCAATGTTAACAATGTCATTAGACTGTAATAGAGATAAAACGCAATTTAGATATGCATATCCTCTTTCTAATCATCATTTGTCCATCAGCCTTGGAGGTCAAGTTGAGTTTAATCTTCTTCAGTGACTATACTTTTGGTTTCGGTCTCCCCATACTCACCGTACCTCCTGTAACTTCCATCTAGCCCATAATGGAAAAGGCATGTGTCTGGAAACTGGGAAGGGAAGGTGATTCTTCTTTGTTAAAACAAGACAAGGAAGGTTTGTCGTAATGCTACTTTTCCTCAGATATCCCAGCCTTGTCCACACTTCCACAAATACACTGAATTTGAATACACTGTTGTGTATTTTAGGCAACTCTCGATGGTTCTGCAAGCACAGATGACTGTTCATAGTGGTTTTCAGCAGCTTTGGAAAGCGTGATGTTTGAATTCTTGAAATCATCTATTTTTTATGTGTAAATAAACAGTGGGAGGAAAGGAGAAGGCATCCATACAATTTTAATGAACAAGATTCCCATCGGTCATCAAAAGAAAACAAAAGGTAGCTTAATGGGCACAAGGAAGCTATTTTTCTAGTGATTTCTCTGCTCAGCTCTCCTGGGAAGAGGAGTGGCTTCTAAATTAAAAAGAAAAAATGTTGCTCTGAGTGTATTTTTTTCCTGTCATTTCATTGTCTTTGATCTTGTATTTCCTAAGAAAGAAGCACTTAACCTCCAGTGTCAGATCAATGTTGGAAATGCATGCTTTATTTTAAGATCCCTTTTGAGTGCATAGAAACTCTGTGAATTAGGCCAAATCTGTGTCTTCACATACGAACTTACAAAGATTCAAACAATAGGTGACCTTCAAACAACCAGCGTACTTCAAAACGATTGGCTGAATTCAGGTATACAGCTGGTTTTTTCATCAACCAGTAGTGAATTGTTTTTGAGATAGCAACTATTTTCCAGCCTTTCCTTTATTTCCAAATTTACTTAACCAAATTTCACTAGTCGTGACGTTTTAAAACGAGTTTACTCAACGGCCACTAACCAAGTGGACGCACCCTTAACCAAAATGGTGGCTTCTCCACAGATTTCTCGTGAAGGGAGGTGAAAGACCCCCACAGTCACACACGCAGTCTATCACGGATCTGTTTGAATTCCCTTTTCAAGTGAAAGAAGTGTATTATGTTGCCAGAAGGATACTCCATCATCTATAATAAATATTCATCTGTGTGTATCATGCACTTGAGCGGCATGACTGATGAACTCCAGCTCCAGAAATGAATGGGAAACTCACTAAGACAAATGTCACCTTTCAGGGCTGTTCTTTCAGATAAATTGCAGTTAGATTTAAACAAAGTCAGTAATTTCATGCTTTCCAACTGGTCCTGATTCAGTTCAGACAGCCCCCACTGTCTGCACAAGGGTGCTAACACCCAATTTGATTTGTTGGGTTTTGGCAAGCTCTACCAGGGAACAATCAGCAATTTCTACTTAGCAGTCTTATTACTGGAATACAATAATGCTAAAGGTATTTATGTAATTTGGCCAATTTAAAATTTGGGCAGCTTCATTCATGCTTGGTAGGAACGTACAAAGGTATCGCTCTTTTGGAAAGCAATTTGGCATCATGCTATAAAATCACATTTACTCTTTGAGTCAGGAATCCCCCATCTGGAGACTAAGCCAAAAATCTTTTGTAAGGAGAACCATTTATCTCCCAGTCCTCTGGGTTATTTTCATAGGGGGGAAATTCCATATCCTAGGAGAGTCAGAATCCTCCCCTCTTTCCTGCTACCCCAACTGGGAGAGAAGGACTCAGCAAATGGGTACGTTTGGGACAAGATGCCCAACAAGTCTTCCGACATATGTTTGACTTCTTCTCACCATGCTGCCTCTGGGAGGCTTGTTTTGTTCTACGTTGAGCAAGAAACGATGTGAAGTTTGATTCAGGGGAAATTCATATGGTTGATAGCTTATTCTCCATCCTTCGGACACTGACACTTTTCTCTCATTGTACCAGGTCTTATGAGAGGAAGAGAAAGGTTTCCATGTATTAGCTTTCATGAAATGCCAACGCTCTTCAGACTCCAAGATATCCACTGTCCTATTCAATGATGGGAAAATTTTAGGAGAGCATAATTCACTCGGTGTAATGTGCGATAGTAGGTAGCCATTGCAAAGAATGTAAATATCATGTGCAGAATTTATTTTAAAATAATAAAGCAACAAAACCGAGGGATAGATAAAACAGGACTAGCAAAACCTCAATATTTGTTAAAACCGAGTCATGAAAATGTTAGTGTTCATTACACTGATTTCTCTCTAGAGGTAATCAAATGAGGTAAAATGAGGTGTGGGTCGCACTTCTCTATTTGAATAGGTTGATTCTAGTTATCAGTTTGAATAGATAACTTTTATTTGAATATTTATTTTATATGGATTTTTATTCAGCTTTCACATAGGCTAATAAAGGTGCTACTTACCTACAGAGTTTTGTAGCTTGTTGGATGGCCAGTGTATTCGTGGAATGGAGTTCAAAACAATGTGCACTGGGAGTGCCTGGGCAGCTCAGTCCGTCAAGCGTCTGACTCTTGATTTCGGCTCAGGTCATGATCTCGTGGTTCATGAGTTCAGGCCCCCAACACGTGGAAACAACCAAGTTGTCCTTCTATACACGAGCGGTTAAATAAACTGTGGTACATCCATACAGCGGAATATTATTCACTGATGGGAATGAATGTGCTATCAAGTCATGAAAAATGGCAGAAACTTAAATGCATATGCCAAGCAAAAGCAGCCAATCCAAAGAGGCTCTATGTACCGTATGATTCCACCTATATGACATACTGGCAAAGGCAAAACAATGGAGACGGTAAAGGGCCAGTGGTGGCCACGGGCCTGAGGGGATGAAGGAAGGGGAATTTGATGGAGCCCACAGGAATTTTAGGGCAGTAAAACTATTCTGTATAATCCTATAAAGCTGATAAATATCATTCATTAGACATTTGTCCAAACCATAGAAGGAACAACAGAGTGAACCCTAAGGTAGTCTATGGACTTTAGTTAATAACAATATATCGATCTTGGGTCTTCAATTGTAACAAATATACTAAGTTAATACAAGATGTTAATAACAGGAGAAACTGTGGGTGGGAGCCCGAGATACAAGGAGCACTCTACTTTCTGTTCAGCTGTTCTGGAGACCTCAAGCTGCTCTTAAAAACGGTCAATATTTTTCATTTTTTTTCTTTAATAAAATTTTTTTAATGTTTTATTTATTTTTGAGACAGAGAGAGACAGAGCATGAGCGGGGGAGGGGCAGAGAGAGAGGGAGACACAGAATCCGAAGCAGGCTCCAGGCTCCGAGCTGTCGGCACAGAGCCCGACGCGGGGCCCGAACTCCCGGACTGCGAGATCGTGACCCGAGCTGAAGTCGGACGCTTCACCGACTGAGCCACCCAGGCGCCCCAACGGTCAATATTTTTTAAATAATTCTAACATGATGACAGCAATAGCCCTGTGCCCTGAGTACACGCAGGTGGCCTCTAAAGTGGTGAAGACATGGGTCCAGCCTGCCAGCCATGACCGTCAGAGCAACACTTCTCTGATACTCTTTTCATGGCCAAGGCCCAGAGAAGTGCTCAGTGACACCTGAGACCTTATCCTCATGGCCTGCTCCTCCCATTCCTTTACTCTTGGAAAATTTACATAGTTGGAAATAAATCGGAATGTCCAGCATTTGACAGGTGCAAAGCCACACAACTCATACATTCAGCAGCGACGGCGATGATGCTCATGTTTATTAAAACCAAGCAGTGGGGCGCCTGGGTGGCTCAGTCGGTTAAGCGTCCGACTTCGGCTCGGGTCATGACCCCGTGGTCCGTGGGTTCGTGCCCCGCGTCGGGCTCTGTGCTGACAGCTCAGAGCCTGGAGCCTGTTTCGGATTCTGTGTCTCCCTCTTTCTCTGACCCTCCCCTGTTCATGCTCTCTCTCTGTCTCAAAAATAAATAAATGTTAAAAAAAAAATTAAAAAAAAAACAAGCAGCAATGTCAAAACACTTACGTCGTACTGAATTGAAACAGGAAACACGAGGACACAAAATTCTATGGACGTGAAAAAACGAAGAGTGTGTACTGAACTGAACTTATATTTAATATCTGATTCTATGGTCCTAAAAAAATCAGTATGTGTGTCATATGATTGGAAGTCCAGTTAAAACTGCAGGTGAAAATATGACGGGAAAATAAAAAAGACCCGAAGAAAAGTTCGTGTGGAGTTGGAGTTGCTACGGGAAGATGCTGGGATTATGTGTGATTCTAGCAAACCCATCTGACTTCCATCATTTCAATGTATTTTTTGGAAGCTGATCCCCAGTCATTCCATTGTGGGGTGAGGATTCTATGTGCAGTACTCTGCATTCTTAGGGAGTGAGTCCTCAGGGGTGGCCAACACCTTTTATGTCTCAGGCTCAACTACGAAACGGGGAGATTAAGGCAGGAAAATGGCCGGAATCCCATCACTTAGAACGAGGGCTAAAATCCGATGGTCGTCGTACCCTTCTTGGGGAAACATTTCTAATGTTGACTCCACTACCCTGTATTCAAATTCATGTCTAGGCCTCACTAGACTGTGAGCGATGTTCTCCCCATGTCACCACGACACAACCCAGTCCCTGAGACACAGTAGGTGCCCAATAAATGAACAAGTGAGTTCGATTAGTAGTACCCTGAGTTGCCTTTGAATGGATTCCTCACCAAGAATTGTAACTTCTGTCACAACCAGGATGATCTCAGCTTATACTATTTTAGCATCTTTCCAAAACACGTTACAGGGCTCGGTAAACTACCAACACACTGATGGATGAGTGGAGGGGAAGACCAAAAGCTGACAAACCTACCAATCCATTTGGCCCCATTGTGGGTCACTGACCTTGAGCATTTCAAACCTTACAGAGTTATAATAATGCCTAACGCTTGGGACACCTGAATGGCTCAGTCGGTTAAGCATTCGACTTCGGCTCAGGTCATGATCTCGAGGCTCATGAGATCGAGCCCCATGTCGGGCTCTGTGCTGACAGCTCAGAGCCTGGAGCCTGCTTCGGATTCTGTGTCTCCTTCTCTCTCTGCCCCTCCCCCACTCATCCTCTCTCTGTCTCTCTCTCTCTGTGTGTGTCTCAAAAATAAACATACATTTAAAAAAAATTTTTTTAAACAATGCCTAATACTCATTGAACATCTACTGTGCACCAGGCATTGTCCGGAGCATTTAATGTGCCTTTTCTCAGTCACCACACCTCTATACTCTAAGTACTGCTCAGGCCCCTATATTCTAGTTGAGCAAAATAATGAGGAACAGAAGAACTCAGTCCAAGGTCCACGGCTACTGAGAGGTGAAGCAGGGGTTCAAATCCAGACCGTCTGACCGCAGAGCCCAAGCTGATCGGCATCTTTTTGCGGTGCCTGTTCCTTGTGAGTGAGATCTTCCCTCTGGCAGAATTTGCAGGACAGGAGTGAGAACTTTATCCACAAAGGGTCCGGTGTATTTTTGTTATTGCCAGATAAATCTAACTGGCATCGCAGAGTTATTCATCCTGGTTTCCATACAGCAGAAGTTCTGCCAATAGGCTGCCACACTGTTTGACTTCTCATTGACACAGAGCAATGGGAAGTCAGATCACAGAGGTAATGCTGTCTTGATTCCCAAACAGATGAAGTCTGGCAAACAATATATTTTTCCACTCAACACTGACTCCAACTCCAAAAATTTCTGGAGCCGGCGGTAGCAAAACGTAAACATTGTCAGTGCTTTTAATAAATGACGGTTCGTAAAACCTGAAAAGATTAGAGCTGAGAAGCCTAACTTCCTGTGTTTCCCATCATTTAATAATTTATTATATGAAATCCATTGACCTTTCAGTGGGCTTTTTTTAGAGGAAGCCGGAGCGTTAATTATGGTTTAGCTACTTTACTGAGCGTCATTAGCATACAAATAGGACATCAATAACCAATTACAATCTTCATCTTGGAAAAACAGGTCTCTTCCAGAGCCTTCTGTGACTGCTAACTCAGCCACTTAAAGGTCTCAGCAGTTAATGATGGTGGCATTCAAGGCTCTTCCCAGTCTACCCCCAGGGTTCTCTGCAGCCTGACACCCTGCTCCTCCCTTCCAGCTCCTCCTCCTCCCTGTCTGTCACAAGTACTCGGTTCCGCCCTTGTAGTGGGAAAGTGGCCGTTGACAAAACCTAAACAAATAGATGTGGCTGTGTTCCAATGAAAATTTACTTACAAAAAAACAGAGAGTAGGCTGGCTTTGGCCCATAGGACATGGTTCGCCGACCTCCGGCTTAGAGCCTGGACTCGAGTCAGAAACGTGAACGGCCTTCAAGAAGTGACAGTATGTCTCTGCACCTCAGTTTCCTCATCTGTACAATGGAGATTCTATAACGTACACCAGGCTCTGTCATTCTCCTGCTAAAACCCGTCCAGTATCTTCCCTTGAGTCAAATGCCGACTCCTCCCCGTGACGCATGATTTAGCCCTTGAACACCCCGCCTCCCGCTTGGCTCTCTTCACCTCCTCCTTAGCGGTGTCCCCATCCCTGACTGCTTTCCCGCCAGCCTGATCTTCTTTCCCAGTCAGGACGTTTGGGACGCAGCCGTCTTTGCCTGGGATTCTGTCCCTCCCACTTGCCATGTGCACTGCTCCCACCCCTCAGGATCTAAGGCCAAATGCAGTTTTCTCTAAGGGGCTTCCGGTGACAATCCCAGCTGAAGAGGTCGCCTCACACATGAAGAAGCCGCCCACTCTTCTCTGTCCCGGCCCCTTACCTGCCTTTTGTAGCCCTATCCCAATTTGTCTTCATTTAATTCTTCATTGTGTGTCCCTCCACTAAAATATCCATTCCACAAGCGTTAGGACTTCATCGTTGTGTTTCCGGCACCTAGCCCAGTGCCTGGAAAAAATGGTCAATCAATAACTATCTGTGTCACTAATAAATACAATCAATGAGCGTCAGTAGGTGAATGCATCTCAGGTAAGGAAGCGGCCTGGTATTTACTCTCTTCCATCGTTACATCAAGCACGGTAGACCAATGACTCACGTTTCTTCAAAGAGCTGATTTGTTCTAACGTTAATTTCACCTCGTCGCATGGGGATATTTTGATTTCTGGGATGAATACAGCATGAACTTATAGCACTTAACTCGATTGTGCCCCAAATGTCCCACGTTGAGCTACCTCTCAGGCTCCTAGGGCTATCTAACTATCTCTGGCGACACTCCCTCCCATCTACGGAAGACCCACTTCAGACCGAAAACCAGAAGCGAGGCATGGAAAGCTGACAGGCCTGAGTTCTGGTCCCAGTTCTCTCAGATTCGCTGTGTGACCCTGGATAATCCAAGTAACCTCTCTGAACTTGGTTTCTTCAACAGTTTCAGCAAGCAATCTAACATTCCCTGAAGCAGCCCTCAGCTGCCGAGCCACTGGTGAGGACAGTGAGTGAAACTGAGTAAGAGAAATATCTGAACACGCCTGCTTCGTGGAAACACACTGTTGCAAAACAAACACTGCCGTGCAACCCACTCTTGGAGAGCTCTCAGGCAGAATGGACTTTCCGGGGCCAAGGCAGTCCCCGAAATGATTAATTATTGTAACAGCAGAAAGGTAGATGAAGAAGCGACAGATGGCCCGTGTGAAATAGCCTAGAATCACCTGCTATGAAATTAATTCCACATCTTGGAGGCTTGGGGCTCAGAGCACCGTGCAAAAAACGACTGTTGATAAATCGTGTGTGTTTGTGTGTCGGCCTCCCTGCAAACACCTAAATAATATATGTCGTGTCATGTTTTCTTTCCTCCATTTCGTTTTCATACATTATCATTTATAGAAAACTGTGGGGAAACGTGGAACATCAATCAAGCCATTAATTCCTGAGATTATGCTAATGAGATGCCTGGAGCGTTTGTTTCCCAGAATAGCTGCTCCCCCAGGAAGGATGCTCTGGGCCCTCCCCAGCTCGGCCCTCCCTGCTCAGATCAGGAGCCAGGGCGCCGCGGTGCTCCCCTTAAAAGGGCACCCGGCACGCCGGCTCTGGCACAGGCAGGGCCAGCCCAGCCGGGCGGCAGAGGCCAGGGCTTCCCTGGGAAGCTGCTGATGAAACGCAAGCATGTGAAACTCCAGGGGGAGGAAGACGGGAGACCCTGAGGAGCTTAGGAGGTCTCGGCCCCAGCTCCCGCTCCTGCTGGAGAGCAAAGTGGAGGAGGAAGCCCAAAAGGAAATCAAGAGCCTCCTCAATGAGAGGCTCGTCAGCTGGCGTGGCAAGAGGGGGCCAGAATGGCCGTGACTTCTGTTCACGTGGAAGGAGATCAGGGTACCGAGGTGGATGCCAGAGGAGAAAACCTCGATTATAGTAACTATCACTCGCGAGGCGCTTATTGGCCGCTGGACAACCGTGGGGCACCTGCTCGCAAGCACCGTCACCCCCTTCTATCCGCGGGGCCCGGAAGAGGTGAGTCAAGGTTGCCTAGCTGGGGAGGAGCCCTGCCTCAAAGCCGGGTGCGCTACGGCCGAGAGGGTGTGCCCTTTATGTCTTGTACACTGCATACAGATGGAAACTTTGCGGATTTTAACTCACTCTTTGGAAGTCCTCCTGCGAGACAGAAAACGGGTTTAGCCAGCACTGTCTCTGAGATGCTTCGAAACGAAAACAACGGGCTGGAAATGGATATCAGGTGGGGAGCGTTGTGGCAATGAGGCCTGTCTGTACTGTGGTGCTGGTTAATCAAATCTATATCTGTGACACGACCACGTAAAACACGCACACACGCACACACGCGAGAGGTCAAGGGAAGCTAGTGAAATCTGAATAAACTCCACGGTCGAACCAATGTCACCTTCCTGGTTGTGATACCGTCCCAGAGCGAGGCAAGATGTTACCACAGAAGGGACTGGCTATTAGGCACACAGGACCTCCCTATACATTTGCTATGGACCTGAATGCTTGTGTCTCACCCCAAATTCATCTGTTGAAGCCCTGAGCCCCAGTGTGAGGGGGTGTGATCAGGTTTAGATGAAGTCATGAAGTCAGGGCCTCTATGATGGGATTAGCATCCTTGTAAAAAGAAGAAGAGACACCCCAGCAAGATGTGACTACACAGTGAGAAGTCAGCCGTCCACAAGCCAGGAAGGGGTCCTAAGCAATCAGTAGGAACACAATACACGACCCCATAAAAAATGAGCAAAAAATCGGGAAAGTCAATGGAAACACAACTGGTCGAGAAACACATGTAAACAGGGACGCCTGTGTGGCTCAGTCAGTTGAGCGTCTGACTTTGGCTGAGGTCATGATCTCGAGGTTTATGAGTTCAAGCCCCCCATCAGGCTCTCTGCTGTGCTGTCAGCATGGAGCCCATTTCGGATCCTCTGTCCACACTCCCTGCCCCTCCCCTGCTCACACTCTTTCAAAAAAAAAATTTTTTTTTAAACTTAAGAATCCCCCAAGGCAAGGGAATTAAAAGCAAAAATGAACTACAGGGACCTCATGAAGATAAAAAGCTTCTGCACAGCAAAGGAAACAACCAACAAAACTGAAAGGCCACCAATGGAATGGGAAAAGATATTTGAAATGACATATCGGACAAAGGGCTAGTATCCAAAATCTATAAAGAGCTCACCAAACTTCACACCCGAAAAACAAATAATCCAGTGAAGAAATGGGCAGAAAGCATGAATAGACACTTCTCTAAAGAAGACATCCGGATGGCCAACAGGCACATGAAAAGATGCTCAATGTTGCTCCTCATCAGGGAAATACAAATCAAAACCACACTCAGATATCACCTCATGCCAGTCAGAGTGGCCAAAATGAACGAATCAGGAGACTGTAGATGCTGGAGAGGATGTGGAGAAACGGGAAACCTCTTGCACTGTTGGTGGGAATGCAAACTGGTGCAGCCACTCTGGAAAACAGTGTGGAAGTTCCTCAAAAAATTAAAAATAGACCTACCCTATGACCCAGCAGTAGCACTGCTAGGAATTTACCCAAGGGAGACAGGAGTACTGATGCAGAGGGGCACTTGTACCCCAATGTTTATAGCAGCACTCTCAACAATAGCCAAATTGTGGAAAGAGCCTAAATGTCCATCAACTGACGAATGGATAAAGAAGTCGTGGTTTATATACACGATGGAGTACTACATGGCAATGAGAAAAAATGAAATATGGCCTTTTGTAGCAACGTGGATGGAACTGGAGAGTGTGATGCTAAGTGAAATAAGCCATACAGAGAAAGACAGATACCGTATGTTTTCACTCTTATGTGGATCCTGAGAAACTTAACAGAAACCCATGGGGGAGGGGAAGGAAAAAAAAGAAAAAAAAGAGGTTAGAGTGGGAGAGAGAGCCAAAGCATAAGAGACTCTTAAAAACTGAGAACAAACTGAGGGTTGATGGGGGGTGGGTGATGGGCATTGAGGAGGGCACCTGTTGGGATGAGCACTGGGTGTTGTATGGAAACCAATTTGACAGCAAATTTCATATATTGAAAGAAAATAATAAAAACGTAAGAAAAATAAATAAACACATGTAAACATGTTCACCTTCACTGGTAGCCTGGGAAATACAAATTCAAACAAGGATACGTCATTTCCCGTCATCAGATCTGTAAAAATTGTCAAGTCAGACAATACCAAGAGTGTGAGCCTGAGGGAGTGTGAATTTTTGAACCAGTCCAGGGAGCCATCCAACAGCCCTAGGTCATCCTGAAGGTGTGCACACGTAGGGGCTAACGACTGTTCTCCGAGATGTATATACCCCCGGAGACACTCCCCTGGGCACATCTGGAGCTTTATTTGTGACAGTAAAACATTTGGAATCAAGCTCGGCATCTATCCACAGGTGGTTCTGAGTCCGTCGATGCCAGGCCTGACTTCTTCAGTTCCGTCCCGTCCATCCTCCCAGCTCTCAGCTCAGCCGAAGGACAAAGGTTTTGACAGAAACGGCATCCCGTGGGGGCAGTCTGTGCTGCTGAGGTTCTGGTTTCTCTGATGTCAGGTCCGGGGGATTGACACACATTTGTGAAACGTAAACACACTTCCGTGTTCTAAGGGCCACCATCGGGGGTGGGAGCTGGACTCAGTCAGTGACCGCGTGCAAGAATGTGCACACGTGGAATCTTTCCTAGACCAAGAACGCACCGGGGATCAGAGGAGGGAAGCCGGAAGCTGGCAAGGTTCAAAGCAGGTGAGCAGGACACCTTTTTGTGAAATCCACAGAAAGGGTGGATCAGGTAGCCTGGGGCAAGTATGGGGTGGGGGGACGGGCCAGGGGGCTCAGGGCCAGGGGCTGCTGGTGACCAGCTTTTAAATGGGAGGCTGGATGAAGGAGACACACGTTGCCCCAGCAGTGCTAGGTGATTTCCGAAGGTTGTCTTGGTTAAGGTAAGAACGTTCTCCGTCCTTTACAGAGATGTCAAGACCCAGTTCCAACGGTGCTCATCAAAGTTGCAGGCTGTAAGGGACAGGTCCAGGGTTCAAACCCAGACCAGTCACACCCCAGAAGTCACTGTCGTTCATCCCCTGTCACCTCATCACCTTTCCCTATGGTGAATTCTTTTGCAAGCAATCTATTCCTCTGCACTTTGATTAATGATATTTTGGACCATTGGCCCAGATTCAGGACTGGCTGGGGCGCCAACTCAGTGAGTCTGGTAGCATCACTAGCTGGGTGATAAGAGTGAGGCCCTAAAACTCTCCAAGCTTCAGTTTCCTGTGCTGTAAAATGGGGGTTAGAGCAACAGTACTGATCTCATCAGATGCACCGAGGTAACACTGATCAGGTCCAGCGTGGTTCCTCACACAAGGCAAGCGTTCCATGGGAGCCCAGTATTCTAAGCACTGCACGTGTGTCCGTCTGTCCCTCTTCTTACCCCAGCTAGATCCTAAGTACCTACTGGGAGACGAGCTAACTCCTGTTTATTTTGCATGCCGCACACACGATGCCTAGAAAACACTTCTGGTCTCATAGGTGTTCAACCACAGCGCACTGCACAAAAACAGTCTTTCGCTGGACTGCGAAATCTGGAAGTGCCCTTTCTATGTCCTGCGGCTTTACATTCGTGAGTCCTGGAACACTCCAGCCCCAGAACAGATAATAGGGCTGGCCAACCTGGGCCCTGTTGTCACCAAAAGCTGGAAATAGTACGAGCACCAGAAACAGAAGGCACATCTTTTCGGTGCTGTTTGGTTTCGGGTAGTCGGGTAAGTCTTCTGCTTACCCAGAAGACTTTTCCTGCCTGTTTTCCTACAAATTTTGAAATCCTGCTAACTCATTCTACTATAATTGGAAAACATACTTTAAAGCACACTGTGAGGGGCACCCGGATGTCAGTCGGTTAAGCGTCCGACTTTGGCTCAGGTCACGATCTCACAGTTTGTGGGTTCCAGCCCGGAGTCGGGCTCTGTGCTGACGGCTCAGAGCCTGGAGCCTGCTTCGGATTCTGTGCCCCCTCTCTCTCTGCCCCTCCCCTGCTCTCTCTGTCTCTCTCAAAAAGAAATAAACACACACACAAAATTTTAAAGCACACTCTAAGATACAGGGAGTGAAGTCTTTTGAGAAACAAGCTGAAAGGTGGCCAGATTTTTGTTTATTATGTCATAGTTAAAATAGGGGCATCGGACAGAAAAATGCCGGCAACAATAGTAGCTTGTGTTTGTCTGGCTCTGGCCCGTGCCATTGGTCATTTGACTTTAACCATAACGCTGGTGAAGGTCATTGTCAGACCCATTGTACAGAGGAGAAAGCTGAGACCTCAGGGGAATGAATGGTCACGTGAAGAGATACACGCCCACGCAAGGGCCAGAGGCAGAGCTCAAAGCCGGAGCTGCTGACTCCAAACCAAAGTCCCTCACTCAGGCCTTCCCGCAGCAACCTCATTGCCAAAAGCACCGCTCTTGTCTGACCCATCACCCCTTTTGCGGTCTCTCAGTTCAAACGGCTAATTCATTCATGAGTTCCAACTTCCGTGTGAACCTCCACAATGATTTCTCCCTTCCTGACGGCACGGTGAGCCTCACCCACCCAGCACACAAGATGCGTCTCTTCTAGTCCACGGGTACAAACACCACAGGTGAGAGGCAGGCACCCTGGACTCCAGTCAGGGCCCTCTTGTTAGTCTGCTGTGTGCCTCGCTTATCTCTGCCTTAGTTTTATCGCCTCCCAACGTGAATTCCAGCCCTGAACCATCTCATTGGGTTGTCGCAAAGCCAAACGGAGATAACATACGTAAAAGCATTTTGAAAACGTTGCAAGTGCCGTGCAAATGCAGGCATCATTATCGCAGCGGCAATAAAAGGGTTGATCTCGCTGATAAATGGCGAGTGTGTTTTCGTGCCTTCAGAGTTTCCAAGAACAGCTAGCATTGCACTTGGCAGATACATCCACGGCAGTTAACCGGAGCCCAGAGTGCTGGGGAAAGGCACAACTTGGCCAAATCCAAATGATTTTAAAAGACTCTATAAAAATAAACAAGTATTCCGATATAATTAATTCCAGCCCCGTCAACCCTTCCCGATACGTGGAGCCACGCAGCATGTTATGAAGCAATTACCCTTTGAATCCTTTTAATCCCAGCTGATCATTTTCAGCTTTAATTGTCGTGCTGGGTTTGAACGGTGTTGTAGTTCAAATGCAGCCAATTAGCACGGGCCCGGCCGCCTTGGGATGCTCCCCATGCAGCGAACACACCACCAAGTCCCCGGTGGACTTTGTCCCAGGTTGTCCCAGAAGCCACAGTTCACACCCTCGGGTGCGGCCTTGGGGCCCGCTGAGGCTCCGAGGAAGCCCCAGAAGCAGTGCCCCCCCCCCCCCCCGCCTGAGCACGACAAAAGGGATAAAACTCTCATGATGCTAGTGCCAAACATGTCCCTGGATGCCTGGGCAGCGCAGAAGGCCCTCGTCACTAGAAATGTTTAAGCAGAGGGCACAGGAGGGAATTGAACATCTGGATGAGGGGGAGCGGGGGGGGGGGGGGGGGCGGGTAGTCTTTACGATAACAAAGATTTCTCCCCTCCCCGGAGGTCTGTGATCCTCTGTGATTAGGTGAGAGAACAAGTGTGCCCCCCTGAGAGGCCAAGAGTGACAGCTCTGGACCCAGGATATGCGGGTTCGAATGCCACCCACTGGCTGGAGGAGCCAGAGCAAGAGGACACATCCCTTCTGGGCGTGTTCTACCACGACGGTGGTGGTCGTTACTCGACCTCGCTGTGCCTCAGTTTCCTCACCTGGGAACCGGTGGCAACACTAACACTCCCTTGGGACAGTTGTTCTGAATATGGCATGGGTGAGCACACTTAGGGCAGTCGGCACCGTGTCCTCTTCCCGTGGCCACCTCGTCACCGCCATCTTTATTCTCCCTTCGTTGGCGCTAGAACCGCCATGGCTCCCTCCTGCCCTGCCCCTGACTTCGGCCCTCACGTTGTCGCTGTTGGATGCTCTAAGTCCAATCCTGGTCTTTCACTGAAGACAACCCTTCTGTCGTTTTCCGCCACCCACAGGGTAAGCCCTTGTTCCTTGACCCGGTGGGTAACTCGCTTCAAAGCCAGATCTGGCTGCTCTCCTCATCATCATGTCCTTCCCCCTTTCCCCACCCCACCCCCAGCTCCCTACAGCTTCTCTCCCAAAGGACTCATCGTTCCCCCGTACCTGCCACACTGAGTGCTTAATGCATGATAGCTATGTATCTCTTAAGTCAATGATCTCAGCACATCTGGGATACGTTTGGGGCGGAGGGGGGCTTTAAAGGATTGGGGAAAATGCGAGTGCAGATCTCCACGCTGCTGTGTGGCCCTGGGCAAGTGTCCTGAGTAGTCAGAGCTTCCTCGTCCTCGTTAGTAGATGGGAGTAACAAGTTGTTCGCTGTAGAACGGTGATGTAAACGGGATGGCCTGTGTGCTGACTCTACCACAGCTCCTGGCACACAGCGGGCGCTCCAGAGCCACTGGCTTTCCTCTTCTCTCCCTAATCTCCCCCCCAACCTGCAAGCAGGACATCTCCAGGGAAGACGCTCCAGGGAAGCATCCGGAGCAAGCTGCCCTTGGGAGCAGGTTTGGCTGTAAAAACATCATCGGGCAGCAACCAACACGGGCACTGTGCTTGTTGCCGGGGGTACGGGTGAGGAACACAGACGGGGTTCCCGCTCTCGGCGAGCCTTGTCCCATGTGAAAGACCCACCACACCTCAAAACAGACCTGCAGGCAGTCCCACAGGGAGGCAGGGTATAGGGTGAGGAGGGAAGGCCACCCCCCAAGAGGCCCTGAAAGGCACGAGGGTGAGAATTTAGTCCCTCCCCAAATTTGGGAGAATTAGTCAAGCTCGTTATTTCCCTCCTCGGAGGGCAGTCCAATATATGCGACAAGGTAGGTGACCGCATTGGTAATTTTAACGGAGACCACGTGATGAAGGAAGGCTTCATGCCACAGGCCATCCTCGAAGCTCTATTATTCAAAAGCGGACAATAGCAAGATTATAAAAAGACTACCTGTCCCAGACTCTGGGGGGTCGCTCCAGGTTGACGGAATCCCAGAGCGGTGTGTTTCCCAGGCTCATCATCACAGAAACCCACCCTCACCACTGGCTCCCCCCACTACCCCCATCAGCCATATCCTCCTTCCCCGGTGCACTTTGGGTGGATTTCTTTCTCCTTCGACACTGTTCTGATATGTATCTTAGTTGTATTTCACCGGGCTGTAAATATTATGGGGGAAGCACGACGCATGGCTTCTTTGCCCATGCCACCACATCCCCCAGGGGACTTCCTAGGACCTGAACTTCCCTACCAAGTGAAGGCAGGGATCGGGAGCAACGAGACCTTTTGCACACCGCCAGTGGGAACAAAATATGGTGCAATCGCTTTGGCAAACAATTTGGAAGTTTCTGTAAAAGTTAAATATACGCCTGCCACATGGTCCACGTGCCCGTCCTCTAGATCTTTAAGAAAAATGGAAACATATGTCCATACAAAGACTTTTACATAAATGAGTATAGGTTTATTAGCAAAACCCCAAAACTAAGAGTAACCACACATCCATCCAGAGTGGACAGATGAACAATTTGCAGTCCATCCACATAATGGAATACTACTCGGCAATAAAAACGAAGAAACCTACATCAACAGGGGTGAAGCTCAAAATGACGACGCTAAGGAAAAAAGAGTCAGACCCCTCCCCCCCCAAAAAAGAGTACACACCGTCTGATTCGATTTATGTAACATTCTAGAAAACGCAAACTAGTATCTAGTGGGGAAGGGGGCAAGGAGAGAAGGAGAGATTACAAGGGGTCAGGGGATGCTTTGGGGAGTGATGGATATGTTCATTATCTCGATCGTGGTGCTGGTTTCACGGATATGTACATGTGTAAAACCTTCACATTATACACTTGAAATATTTCTACTTATTGTGTGTTAATTACACCTCAATATAGCCGATTATAAATAAAAGATGCCTGATAAACTGAACAAGTGTCAGGTGAGAGGGAAATAAGGGCAATGAGAGATAAGGAAGAGGGTGTGGGAGGAGGGCCTGAATCTCAGGTGCCCTTCTCAAGCAGAGGCATGCCCCCAAAACGCTTGATTGCTGGAAGTGGACTTTGGTCTACCAGAGTTCAGGCTGATAGCAAGTGGAGAGAGAAATGTTGACAATAGGCCAATATGCTATGGCCTGGGGTGATTCCCAAGTATCTGGGTAGTGCTGGTTTACTCAGAGATGTGTAGGATTAAACATTTAGGTGGTTTATTTAGAAAGGAGCGCACACACACACACACACACACAGGTTTAAAAAGAGTGCCAGCAACCGGTGGGGCAGGATGAGAATACTTTCAAATCCAAGCAAATGTCTGGCTGGAAGCAATCACGTTGAGCTTCTCCTATTGCTGGTTGTAACAGACAATAGTTAGTAGCTGGAAGAAGAGCCCCATCGATGAAGGTCTGAGTATGAGCTGAGAAACCAAGGAGGTCTCAGTAAGCCAAAGGGGAAGAGGGGAGGGGAGCCTAGAAAGCCTAGAAGGAGGGGAGGTGAGCAGAGGGGCAGCGGGGGGCAAGGCAACGCTGACCCATGTGCTCATCAATTACCAATGGGCAAGCACCAGCTTCTCGGGGACACTAGTGGATACAAGTTAAGAAGGGTTGAAGGGTTCCATCTGAGGGTACCCTCCTTTGGGGGACAGAGAAACTGGGGCTCTGAGGGGAGAAGCAACTTCCCCAGAAAAATCTAGCCTTCGTGGCTGAACACCACAGTGACCACCTCTTAAGAAGAACCGGAGAGGCAGGCAGCAGGTGCTTGAGTCAGCTGCCTGACCTTCTAGCCTGTTTCCCCCACGTCCCCAAGGGCCAACCTGCTATTAAACCTGCTTCCTCACCTGTAAAGTGGAGCAGACTAACACCACCGCCTCATCGGGGTTGTATCAGTCAGGCTCTTCGGAGAAACGAAACGAATGCTTTGTGTCTACGGAGAGAGAGAGTTGAGAGAGTGAGATTTTTAAAGTTTGGCTCATGCGATCGTGGGAAGCAGCAAGTCCAAAGTGTGCAGAGAAGGCCGGTGGGCTGGGGACCCAGGGAAGACTTGTAGGTCAAGTCCACAGGCAGGCTGCTGGCAGAATTCCTCCTTCCTTTGGGAAGGTCAGTCCTTCCCTATCCAGGCCTTCGACAGATTGGATGAGGCTCACCCACATGAGGGAGGATAATCTGCTTTACTCGAAGTCTACTGATTTAAGTGTTAATCTCATCGAAAAATACCTTCACAGAAGCATCTAGGCTAATGTTTGACCGAATACCAGGGGTGCGCAGCCCAGCCAAGTTGACATCGCAAGGGTGCTAGGAGAAGGAAGCTCACCCTTCTCCCTTTCCAACACTCCCTCCTGCCAAATTGCACAACAGTGTTTACGCTTAGATTAGGCTTCGTAACAACTGGCCTCCCCACCTTCTCCCTCTTCTTTCCTCTCATACTCCCTCTTACAAAACATCTGGTAACTCATCTGCCCCGTCTTGTCTGCCCTGGGGTCCTATCAGTCCCCCACACGAATCTGCCCTCTCTAACAATCCCCTGCGCTCTCAACCAGTGGCTCCACGTGAGAATCATCTGGGGAGTTTTTAAACATCCCCTGAACTAGGCCACCCTGCAAATAAATTAAATCAGAAGTTCTGCAGGCAGATCCTGAGCATTACCAGTGTTTGTTTTGCTTTGTTTTTTAACTCCTCAGGAAATTCTAATCTCCAGTGTGCAGCCACATCTCCCCTGTCTTCCATTCCTCAAGACCCAACCCACAACATGTGGTCAGGAATCTCATCTGCCTCTACCTAGTGATGGATTCAACGTTTGCTTTCAGACAGCTCCTCTGGAAACAATGCCTTACTGGCATTGTCTCATGATTCACGAGACAAAGGGTGAGAATCCCAGACAGACCACTGGTGGACGCAGTCTGGGGTACCATGCTTCTAAGGTGACATTTTGTAGCAGGCCACCTGCCCAGAGGGTCACCCTGGCTCATGCCACAGCTCCTGGAAAAGCACCTGTCCACTAGCCATGGGCGTCAACGACAGCAAGAAAGAAGGAAAATATGAACACACTCAATGAGTCAGATCAGCCCAATCAACCCTGGAGGCCAATGACACACATGAATTCAGATCCCACTGGCACAGACCAGTCAGAATAAGAACCATCATTAACTGGGTATATTGCCAGACCTAATACTATGGGGCCCAGCTTTCATTTTTTCAAATCCTCACTACTCGAGGAAGTAGATCTTTTAATCTCCATGTTAAAAACAAGAAGACTGGGGCTCGGGAATTATAAACTATGTGGCCAACACTGTGCAATGAAGAGGACCAGAGTGTGACTTGCAAAGCATTTTCATGTCTCACTGGATCTTTAAGACATCACCTCTCATTTTTCTTAGAAGACTGTACTTCCCTACCAACTCACAAAGGTATGTGTTTCACAGATAAGGAAACCAAGGCACCAAGAGTTTTTGAGATATCCTACCCCAGTCACATACCCAGTTAGCCACCGAACTAGGACTTGTACCCTCATCTCTGCCCGTCAGCTCTTCCCTGCTCTCATTTATATATGGCGCTCTCTTTCAACTCCTTTCCACTCTCTGCCACTTCACTAAGGGGTATGAATATTACGGTAACCTGCTCAACTTAAAGTAACTCCTCTAAGTTTCTCCACCAACCCCCCATCCAAACAATGGGCTCCCACCAACTGTATTTGTACAATAGGATACCCGATCCCTGCTTCAGTGAATGGGACCACCAACGGGCCTCTCTGAATCAAGCTGAGCCAATAAGATTCTCTTCCTCAAGAATTTGGAATTATACTGAGACAATGTCTCTTTCTTCATGTGGCCAGTGCTGTAACATGTTGACTTGGAAGCTGAGAAGTAAGTGATAATAATGTGGAAATCATCAGTGATGCTCGCCAAATATTTCCAACTCCCTGCTTTCTGGGCACGTGGTAGGATTGCACGTGGAGAGTGTCTTTTCTGGGCCCCTTGTGATTGGGTGGGTCCAAGCTCTGTAGCTGCCAATGGGTTGTAAGTGGACGTGCTGTGTGCACTTCTAGGCATGATCACCTCGTTGCTGCTGTAGGACCTTTTTTTTTTTAAACATTTATTTATTTTTGAGACAGAGAGAGACAGAGCATGAACGGGGGAGGGTCACAGAGAGAGGGAGACACAGAATCTGAAACAGGCTCCAGGCTCTGAGCTGTCAGCACAGAGCCCGATGCGGGGCTCGAACCCATGGACTGCGAGATCGTGACCTGAGCAGAAGTCGGACGCTTAACCGACCAAGCCACCCAGGCGCCCCACTGCTGTAGGACCTTTAAAAGTTCTCCCTCCCTTGCCCTCAGAGACCAGAAATATCTGACTGCTTTATCAACCCGGGTCTCAGTGTGAGGAGGCATGGAGTGCAGCTCCCAGCCCACTCAAAGTAGGCATGCAGTGTGAGCAAGAATGAACTCCTTCTTTTCGTGAACCACTAAGATTTTGGAGTTGTTTGTTAACACAGCCTCATCTAGCCCATCCTGACGGATAATTATAGAATAAGACTAAACCCTTATAAACCACTAAAGTTTGGGGATTATAACTGTAGACCTAGACCAAAGGTTGGCAAAACATAGTCTGTGGGCCATGGCTTTTTTTTTTTTTTTTTTTTAACATTTATTTTCAAGAGACAGAGAGAGACAGAGCATGAGCGGGGGAGGGGCAGAGAGAGAGAGGGAGACACAGAATCTGAAGCAGGCTCCAGGCTCTGAGCTGTCGGCGCAGAGCCTGACGTGGGCCATGGCTTTTAAATAAAGTTTAGGGGCACCTGGGTGGCTCAGTTGGTTAAGTGTCCCAACTCTTGAGTCCAGTTGAGGTCATGATCTCATGGTCATGGGATCGAGCCCCGTGTCAGGCTCCACGCTGAGCATGTAGCCTGCTTGGGATTCTCTCTCTCCCTCTCCCTCTGCCCCTTCCCTGCTCATGTGAAAGAGAAGGAAAGAAAAAGAAAGAAAGAAAGAAAGAAAGAAAGAAAGAAAGAAAGAAAGAAAGAAAGAAAGAAAGAAAGAAAGAAAGAAAGAAAGAAAGAAAGAGGGAGAGAGAGAGGGGGAAGAAAGAAAGAAGAAAGAAAGAAAGAAAAGAAAGATGGAAGGAGGGAGGAAGGGAGGGTGGGAGGGAGGGAGGAAGAGAGAGAAAGTTTATTGGAATGCAGCCATGCTCAATCATTTGTGCACTGTCTCTGGTCTCCCTCATGCTACCGCAGAATTGAGTGATTGCAAACAGATCTAATGAAAAGCCCAACATACATACAATCTAGCTCTGAAGAGAAAAATGTGCTGATCCCTGACTTAGACATGCTGACCGCAACAACAATAGCAAATACCTACATGGTAACAGGGGTGTGCCAAGAACCACCCTAAGCATTTGATCTACATTAACTCACTCAATCCGCATACCTACCTGGGTTTCTCTGCCTCCATGCTGGCACCCCGGCCTCCCTGAAGACATTGTTCACATTGGGAAACAGAACCATGTGGGCTTAAAGTTTTCAATTCCCCTCCATCACCTACCTCTCACCTACTATTAAAAGAACAAACCCAGTCTCCTTCTTGTGACATACAAGACCCTCCATAATCTGAAACTCCTCTCCTTCTCCCGCTTCATTCTTCCCACCCTTGCTACAAATTTCACGTTCAACCAATTTTGCCCATGCTGTGCCCTTCTCTTGGAATGCCCTTCCGCCCTTTCTTGGCATAATTAACTCCTCAAGTATTGAATCAGGCTCTATCCTTTCCAGCAGTGAATCCCTAAAACCTCCCGCACCAACCCCTCCAGCCTGACTAGTGTCCATGTCTGAGCCCAAAAACTGTTCTGTGATTATCTCTATCTTAATCACTTGTCTTATTGCCTTCTCCCAGAAAGATTAATTCTTTATCCTGCAACCCCTCATTGGCCCGCGAGCTCCCCGAGAGCAGGGGCTAGGTCCTATTCCCAGTTACCCCCAGGCTAGCAAAGCTCCAGGCTTGGCGGGTAACACATAGTAGATGCTTGTTGAAAGACTATCAACCTTCTTAAAAGCCCTATTGATATTCAGTGTCATAATTACTTGTTTAGAGAGGGCTGGGGAAATGATTCCCTTCTCAAGTTCAGAACCAATGGAGAATAAGACACAAAGACCCACACAGTAGAGGGCCTGGGTGGTTCCGTCTGTTAAGGGTCCAGCTTCAGCTCAGGTCATGACTTCACGGTTCATGAGTTCAAGCCCCGAGTCGGGCTCTGTGCTGACAGCTCAGAACCTGGAGCCTGCCTCAGATTCTGTGTCTCCCTCTCTCTGCTTCTCCCCCACTCATTCTGTCTTTCCCTCTCTCTCTCTCCCTCTCTCTCTCTCTCTCAAAAATAAACATTAAAAATTAAAAAAAAAAAAAAGAAGACCCACATGGACATCAAAGGATCAGATTTGTTGCTGATAAATAATCTGATCGGAGAATCTGGCTCTAAAGCTCTGAAGTAACAAGAGGTGGGCAAATATATCACTCTGAGTTAGGCAGACCCACCAGCCATCTTGGTTGAACCGTAAAACTGTGGGTCTTTCCAGCACATGCAGAGTCTGTCCCAGTGAAGAAAATATGTGTCCTAAGGCCACACTGCTGCACTTAGTAGGTACTCAATAAATGCCTGTTGCTGGAAGAAGTCAGCAATCACAGTCCAGAGGATGCCTGAACCTAGGCACTGGGCTTAGCCCTGGAGGCCTTTCTCCCCTCCAAGGACCCAGTCACTCTCTCCATAATTCCACGGAATGCATTCCTTTCTTTTTTTTTAACTGGAACATACTATTTATTACAAAATAACATTGGGAATTAAGATATAAACAACAAACATAGATTATTTCCTTAAGTCTCTTTATATTCAATTTGAGGATGCATAGTCATTTTTTTCCAGAATACCATTTCAGGCAGAAGGTATTCTGATTTTTTTTTTTTTATTTAAATTTTAGTTAACTTCAGTGCAACATTGGTTTCAGGACTAGCATTCAGTGATTCATCACGTACATACAACACCCAGTGCTCATCCCAACAGGTGCCCTCCTTAATGCCCATCCCCCGTCTAGCCCAGCTCCCTGCCACCTCCCTGCACCAACCCTCAGTTTGTTCTCTATTGTTAAGAGTCTCTTGTGGTTGGTCTCCTTCTCTTCTCTCCCCTGCCACCGCCCCCCGCTTCCTATATGTTCATCTGTTTCGTCTCTTAAGTTCCACATGAGTGAAATCATATGGTATTTGTTTTTCTCTGATTGACTTCATTCACGTAGCATCATACATTCTAGCTCCATCCATGTGGCTGAATGCACTCTTCAGTTAAGGCGGACCATGAACAAACAACACCCCCTAGAACTTCTTGGCTATATTCCCATCCAGCAGCAAGGAAGGAGCCATATTGGTTAACATGAGCTGGTTTCTTCTGGTGATGAATCTCTGGGGTTTTACAGTTCGGCGCAGACAACTTTCTTCTCTCTACCATCCCAGAGGTACTGTCTGAGCCATCTTCAGAACGCTGGTGCTTTCTGCTCCAAATCCCATTACCTTTTTTCCCCCTGAAATCCTTTTGTTTTTCCTTCGAAGGTAAAGGAAAAACCTATTACGTGATACCTATTATGTGGTTGTTCATTCCTTATAACATTACTGTGTCGCACGAGGAACCTGGGAATCTGAAGCAGACTTGGGTCAAATCTTAGCTTCCATTACTCCTTCCCTGTGTGGCTTTGGCCATATCACTAACCTTGCTGTGCCTCAAGTTTTCTCACCTCTGAAGTGGGGGAGATGTTAGTAATAACATGAATATAAAAATTGCAACCCTAAAAGTACATGAGTCTCCTCATTTAACAGGTGAGAGGATGTATACGGTCACATAATGCCAGCACATAGTAGGAGCTCAACAAATATTTATTGAATAAAGGAATGTTTACTCTCATGCCTGATACAGACTTCTAGGAACTTTGCTGGGGTTCCTCTCCACCTCACCCCAAAATAAATACCATCTCCTTCCTCTTCCCTGGCCACATGAGCGCAGCTGAGTGATTCCCGCAAAGTAATTCACGAAGCCACTTTCAGCGCTAGAATGCTAGGAAGGAGTCCTTCAGTTAACAATATGGTGGCTACTGTGTCATTTTTAAGCAATATATACATTGGATTCCAAAGAAGAAGTGTTATATATAAAAAGGAACATTAAACAAGAAATTTTAAAAAATTAAAAAAATGAGCAAAAGCGGGGGCACCTGGATGGCTCAGTCAGTTAGGCGTGCAACTTCGGCTCAGGTCATGATCTCACCATTGTGGGTTCGAGCCCCGCGTCGGGCTCTGTGCTGACGGCTCAGGGCCTGGAGCCTGCTTCGGATTCTGTATCTCCCTCTCCCCTCCTCACACTGTCTGTCTGTCTGTCTCTCTCTCTCAAAAATAAATAAACATAAAAAATTTAAAAATTTTTAAAAAGGAACATTGCATCATTGATTTCCTCCCTTCCTCCAATGTTATCTTATTTTCTTTTAAATTGAACTTATGTGTGTTTAAACTTGTCTCTGGACTCGCAGTGACTCAAAACACAAACACAGACGTTGTAAAGGAAAGTTTGCCGCCCATAAGATCCACAGAGTAGAGGCATTTGAGGACTTTCTTCCTTTTTTTTTTCTTTTCCTTCTTCTTTTTTTTTTTTTTTTTTTTTTTTTTTTTTTTTTTTTTTTTGACATGCACTTTACCCTTCTGTCACTCCTTAGCTCGGCTTAGCTGTACCTACGCTCCGTTCTGAAATGCTATCTCCTGAATCTCGTCTTGTTTATTCTTTTAAGCTGCTGTCTTTCAAAGCATTTCCAGGGAAATGCATTCGGAGAGGCATCATCAAGACTCAGTAGTATTGTTTGATTACACGTGTTTGATCAGGATGAACCCCATTTCTCTCTTCCGCCTCCCTTACCCTACGGTTGCTACACCCTCTCCGACATGACATTAACACACCAGCCCAGTAGATCCATCATGAGGAGCACCTTTCAGATAAGACCAGACATTTCTAATTTCTCTAAAGCTCATTTCCAGGAGCCGAGGAGAGGAGATGGGAAGGGAGGCTGAAAGCGCCCTGGCCTTCTCTGAACGCCAACCTGGCACCTCTCTAGAAACAGACAAAGTGTCCTGGAGAGTGTGGGGTGTGTCCCGGAAAGGCCATCTGCATTACTGTCACTTCCAACCTGCCTCCATGTATGTTAATTCCCAAAGATCAGTTGAGAAGTTAAGATTCTAAAAAATGACTATCCGCAAGTCTTCTGTTATGGGTAAAATTGTGTCCCCTAAGATGATACATTGAAATCCTAACCCCCTGGGACCTATGAACGTGACCTTATTTGGAAACAGGGTCTTTACAGATGCAGTCAAGTTAAGATGAGGCCACACCGGAATAGAGTTGTGGTGGACTATAATCCAACATGACTGGTATCCTCGTAAGAAGAGAGGACACACCGGGACAGACACACAGGGAGAACCCGGTGTAATGACGGAAGAAAAGACCCAAGTGATACATCTTCAGCCACGAAATGCCAAAGATGGCCAGAGACACTAGAAGCTAGGAGAAAGCCATTGAACAGATTCAGATTCTCCCCTAGAGTCTTCAGAGAAAGCAAGGCCCTGGAAACACCTTGGTTTTAAATTTCTAGCCTCTAAAAGTATAAGAAAATAAGTGTCTGATGTTTTAAGCCATGCAATTTGTGATACTTTGCTACGGCAGCCCTGGGTTGCCAATACAGTCTCCAACCTGCTCCCTCCTGCCTCTTTTCTTCCATATGGGACATTCCCTCTGCCTACACGAACTCCCCATCCCCTCCCAAACCTGTCCCAGGTCCTGGAATGGTGCCTCTGGTCTCCCATAACCTCTGCATTCCCAACCTAATACTTTCCAGGGTGCATTCTGACCATCGTTCTGTGCCCACAAGACGGTGTCTCAGTCTCTTTGAATGCTTTGCACACCATGCATTGCTTAGTAGATATTCAATACACGTAAAAAGAGAAAAAAAATAAAGGAAGCAGTCAGAGGGAGGAGGTGGGTCATGTCTGAGGTCAAATGTGAAAAGGTTCAAACAAGGGATGTGGCTTTAAAATCAGGGTGCAAATGACTAAGGTTCTCATTTAGTGAACGAAATATATATGTAACAGAAGCAGGTGGAGGTTGGGGATCAGAGGAACCGTAGGTGAAGGGAAAGTCTGATTTAAAATGCAAAAGCTGTTAAGGAGGCCAATTAAAGCTGGTGAACATAAATCGTCGGGATAGATAGAGGGACTAATACAAGACACTTGAACTTTGCATCATGCAGAAACATGTATTGCTGGCCTGGGGCACTTACCTTTCTGTTTCAGCTTTGGGTGCATCTCAAAGACGGTGCCTCCTATTTGATTGAAAATCAGGAGCAAGGATTCATTTGCCATACTCTACATACTCACACACTCTCAACTGGGACACCAGTTGGTGCTCACCTAGGAAGCTTTGGAGGGGTGGACCTCCTGATACCGCTCGTGGCGGGGTTAGGAAACCTTCACCCCATAGGGATACCAATGGCAAACAGGTGAATAGTGGTAGTGTCAAGGATCGACCATGGATTTCCATACAATCATTGTATCTTGACCTCACATCCGTGAGGTGAGGTAGGTGTCATTATCCCCACTTCATAGATAGGAAGACTGAGGCTCAGCAAGGTCAAGTGGCTTTCCATTCAGCTAGTGAGTGGTTTACCCCATTGCCTCTTGGCCAATGTCCTCCCAGGCTGCCTAAGATGAACATGTGAGAAAGCCTTATTTGTTGAATTGCCTTAGAAATAACAGCAATCGTTAATGTTCAGAACTCGGTAACGGCCAGAGGTTCTCAATAGTGAAAATGGCTGCCTCAAAACATGTATCTGCCCACCCTCACCAAAAGGTCACGGCCGAGGATGCTGCCTCTGTAGGTAGAGCAGGGGCCCTCAAAGACCCACCTCATTCTCACGTTTGGTCCTGAACGATTTGCCTTCGTCTGGTCATATGCTTCTCCTTGTTCTCCTCTTCTCACTTATTTCTTCATCCCTTCTCCCAGCCCCCTCTGCTTTTGATTGCCCTGCCTGGGGCACCCCTTGCTCTCCCCACCTCCCTTTGATGGCTCACTCTGGACAACTCCCATGCATCCTTCTGGGCTCAACTCGAAAGTCCCCAAACACTGTGGCTTACACCTATGGTTTCACGTCCTAACACTTGCCATCTGCTGTACTTGTCTACTGACACCCCTCTCCTGCATTAGGCAGTGAGGCTCTGGAGGCTGGGGTCACCTATCACTGATGTCTCCCTGGTGCCCATCACAGAGCCTGGCACGTCAACACTGTCGTGTTGATTCTACACAGCATGACAGCTTTGACGGCCCCCGTGCCCTCTGTTTTGCCTCCCCCCTTCTCAATGCCACAATTCCCCACCCATGAAGATGCTACCAGTGGCACACTGCAGACCTCTCTTCCTTGTCTGCCACCCTTCTAGAGACTTCTACGCTCTGCAAAGCTCAACTTGCAGAGCGGTAGAAAAGGGGGGAATCATGGCCGATTCCTAGAGTACCTGAAGGATTTGATAGAGACTGATGTGGGTCTGGTTCTTTTTTCTTCCTTAAATGGGGGTTTTCTGCTGAGGGTAAGGGTCTCAAAAGAGCACTGGTTGAGCCAGGCATCTCCCAAGAGTCCCAGGGCCTCTGTGGACTTGTCTTCATGCACAGCCCTGGATGATTTCAGTGAAAAACAAGGGAAAGGAAGCAAACTGGAGAGCCCTTCCAAAGGACTGAACCAAATAGGGAGAAAGATTGGTCTGGAAAGACTGTGAAAATTCTGAGCTTTATATTATTGCAACAGGCAAGGAGAAATCAGACTTCTGAGCCAGAGAAGAACATGTCCAAAAGCCCACGTGCAATACACGGGATGTGGGCTCAGGATTCCACCTGGGAAGAAAGTCACAAGACACCACAGATGTTGTCCCCATTTATAAGGTAAGGTGACAGGCACTGGCTTGGCTTTTGAAGGTAGAGAGATGAGTAAGAAAGAAACTGCTTTCCCCTGGAGGAATCATAGTATTTTAACAGAGAAAAGCCGGAAGAATAGCTCATTGCTCAACATCCTAACTCTATGACCAACAACCTCTTCCAGCTCATTCACTTAACAGATATTTAGTCACACAGGGCCTTTCGAATTTTTTACACTGTGGACCACTTCATACAGGACAAAGACCTGTGCCCCAGCAACAGAGGTATAGGAGGGGAGATTACTAAGAGGTCTGGGATGAATCCCTTTGCAATGCAAGTAAAAGCTTTCTTCCTGTTATTAATGTTATAAGTCAATTAATCATTTATAGTCAAAACCAGCATGACAAGAAGCCAAGACCACTAAACCGACCACAGCTGGAGAACCTTCATTTCTATTTAGTCTTCCAGATTCATCTGAGATTTCACTTCCTCTGGGAAGCCTTCCTTGATTTCCTCCTTTATATAACAGGATGACTTTCTCCTCACCCTTTGCCACCCGCATATCATGTTGCACCATTATTTCCGTTTGTGTGTGTATGTGTCTGCGAGTCCAGCGTCAGACCATGAACTAACCTCTCAAGGGCAGGGCTGAGTGTCCGTCCTTGCCAAATCAACACCTGGATTTGTCTCTCCGACAGCACATAGTGACGAGGTCTAGTCATGCTCTGTTGAAATAACCTGACACGAGTCTAGAAGAGAAAGTCAGTTCACAGGTTGTCAAGTCTTGGTACGAGCCATTTGCAAGCTTACCTTGGGCTTCAGCATGAATAAATTTGCCTCAGAGAGCCCATCTATGCTGAAAATCAAAGACCAACTATCCAAATCTATCCAAAGGGATAGATTGCCTTGGCGAACCACCAGCCAAACGACAGCCAGCTCCCGCCAGTTGGAGGTCACTCAGAAATGTGACATTAAATTCTCCACCAACAGTGTAGAGAAATCAACCAAGTCGTTCTTGATCAAAACGTGGTTACCAGTTACCTAAACTTCTCCCACAAAGAGACGAACCTTCATATACGCAGGTTTCTAATTCTCTCCACGGAGTGTAATAGATTGGCTATCGACCAGATAAATCATCCAATTAAACCTCCTCATTGGCCCCAGCCCAGGCCCCCCGCCTCCTCCTGCAGGGACCTGATTCATGCCCTGTGACACCTGTCAGCAGGGCCCCTGACCTGGTTCCCAGGGAAGGACAGGGCAGCCTAAGAGAGCAAGACAGAAAGGCCGAGCGGTGGCCCAGCCCAAGGGCCAGCGGGGAGGGAGGTTTCCCCAGAAGACAGACGTAAGCCCAACTCCGGGCCCACACACTGGCTGGCTGTTACCTGGGAGCCTCACACTCGGTGTTTCCAGAGTGCCTCTACGGACAGATTGCAGCCTGCACATTACTCAGCAGCCGCGAGGGTGAGCCCCGAGGGGGAAGCACCAGCCTTCACAAGGAAACCAGTCCACGCCCAGGTTGCACCTTTTACCTGGGGAACTCGCCCAGGGCCAATTCCTATGCCCGCTGCCAAGAAAGCCAGTTAGAATGGGTGCTTGCTGGGGAGCTGCTTCAGCTTCTGCAACTTGTTTCCCATCCCTTGCCCGTTCTCCACTTGTCTGAGTTTTCCTGGGTGTTCTAGGGCCTCCCCCACGGGGGGGCGGGGGGACCCGGGATGAGTCAGCAAAGACAAGAATCGAGGGTGTGTCCCAAAGAAGGTTTCACAAAGGGAAGATTGGAGTGGGTGTTTGCAACAGTCACCCTCTTCTTCAACTACTGTCTTCCATCATCCACTCGGGCCGCCTTGACACTCCCGCATGAACTCTCCACAAGGCTCGTGGGAACCTCTCGCTCACCTTCACGAATCCCTTCAAGGGCCCCTTGTTGACCTAGTCAGAAGTCATTAGCCAGACAGACACAGCCCCCACCCCTGCCCTCCATCTCCCAGACTTGCCTCCAGGCTCAAAGCTGGCCCAAGGAGCAAATGCGGACCAGTGACCCCGCCACATCCACTTTTCCCAATCTTACACGGGTAATTGTGCCCACACAACCTCACAGTCCCCTCGCTTTCCACACTCCCTGCAAGAGAGAGAGTTTGGAGGTACCGTGCCCCACCCTCATGGCATCTTACGCTGCAGATTACAAGCCAACTTGGAGCTTCCCAAATATGCCACGGGTCGGTCATCCGCCAAGCACCGGTATTTCTGGAGCCAGGCACGGGCAACATCACGAGGAACGACAGTCAGGGTTGGTCTTAGATTCCCCAGGAGAGGAGATGAAACCAAGCCAATGGCTATGCCTTCGTGCAGGCTGTGCCCTCTGCCAGGCAGCCCCTCTCTTCTCTGCTCTCCACTCACGAAGCAAACTCCTGCTCCCTCTTCAAGATTCACCCCACATACCATTTGCTCGGTGAGATCAATCGGGCCTCTTCCGGTGATAGGCCCTCTGGGTTCTCATCGAACCTCGATCTGTTTTGCTGTGTGTCCCTCCGCATGAAGGGATAACCTCCTTGGGGACTTGGGGACAGGAATCTCACTCTCCTTTCCGTATCATCATGGGGCGAGTTCCATCAGTACTGGCGACACGGAAGAGCACCATCTCATAGCCTTTCGGATCACCTTCAAAATGGAGCCCAGGATGACCTGTGACACGCTCCCCCTCTCCTGCAGTCATCTAAGACCCCCAGACCTCTCCAGCAACCCTCTCCTGGCCTCTCCACTTCCAGGCTTGCTTCCTGCTCTAGTCTCCACGCAGCGGCCCACAAGATAATTGTCACAACTAAAAGTTGGCCACGTTGCTCCCAGTTCCAAATCCTCCACACCTGCAGCCATGTCCCAAGTCCCTCCCGTGCACGTCCCACAGGGCCCCAGGTACAGATATCTGCCATCATCGTCCTCCCACGACCTGCATCTCCTGCCAGCCTGACCTGCTTCTGAAACCTAGCAAGCATGCATCCGCCTGGCCGCCTTTGCCCTCCCATCCCCTCTGCCCACACACCTCCCCTCCAACGCCTTCATGCCGTGCTTGTTCCCTCCTTCAGGTCTCTGCGAGATTCCCTGCCTTCTGTCTGAAACCGCATCCTCTGTCCTGCGTCCTCTCCCTCCACCTTATTGCTAGTGTCACAGTGCTTCTCATCGTTAGAGACGCTCATTAGCTTGCTACGGCCTGTTGCCCACACCGGAGCCCCCAGGGGCCACGGCTGGCCCCGGGGCCACAAGAATCTCTAGTAAGATGCTAAGCCCCAATTTCCGACTCCCGGTGGCAGGCATCGAGGGATTAGGGGAGAGGGGAGAGACCACCTTCCCTCACTCTCCCAGTCCAGGATGTGAGGATGCGATCATGGAGTATCTGGGGCAAGAGCTGGGCTGGAGGAGCCCACCCATGGCCGGGTGACCCACGAGAGGCCCATTGGCTGCTTGGGAGGGCACACATTGGCTAAGCCACACTCCTCAAACCATTTCCTGGCAGAGTATGGAGCAACTGGCAAGGCAGGGACTCTGCAAATTAACCTGCGTCTATACTGCAGCCACGGCCAGAATCTGGTCACGATGCTTCTCTGCTTGACCTCCCTCAAGGACCCCCTTTGCTTCTTTTCTGGGGCTTTCTGCAGCTTACGAGACTTTCCAGATGTGGCTCCTGACTTTCTCTCCCCTCTGACTCACCCATTCCTGACTCTTGTCATTCATTATTCATTCTTTTGGTTCCAGCCCTACTAAAGATTGTCTGTGGTTCCCCCAGGGGCCACACTCTGTCCAGCCTCCCCCCCTTTGCTTACGCTGGTCTCTCTGCCTGGACTGCCCTTTCCTCTGTCCCTTGGTGGCTATGGTTCACTCATCTTTTAAGCCTCAGCCCAGAAGGCAGCACCTCTATAAAGTATTCCCCAGCACCTTTTCAAAGTTTGCCCCAGTCCAGGAACAAATGTTTTCCTTTGTGTTCTCTGTCCCCAGGACAGCATTTATTTTTTTAATATGAAATTTATTGTCAAATTGGTTTCCATACAACACCCAGTGCTCATCCCAACAGGTGCCCTCCTCGATGCCCATCACCCACTTTCCCCTCCCTCCCCCACCCATCAACCCTCATTTTGTTCTGTTTTTAAGACTCTCTTATGGTTTGGCACCCTCCCTCCCTAACTTTACTTTTTCCTTCCCCTCCCCCACGGTCTTCTGTTAAGTTTCTCAGGATCCACATAAGAGTGAAAACATATGGTATCTGTCTTTCTCTGTGACTTATCTCACTTAGCATAACACTCTCCAGTTCCAACCACGCTGCTACAAAAGGCCAGATTTCATTCTTTCTCATTACCACGTAGTACTCCATCGTGTATATAAACCACAATTTCTTTACCCATTCATCAGTTGATGGACATTTAGGCTCTTTCCATAATTGGGCTATTGTTGAAAGTGTTGCTATAAACATTGGGGTACAAGTGCCCCTCTGCATCAGCACTCCTGTATCCCTTGGGTGAATTCCTAGCAGTGCTATTGCTAGGTCATAGGGTAGATCAATTTTTAATTTTTTGAGGAACCTCCACACTGTTTTCCAGAGCGGCTGCACCGGTTTGCAACAGGACAGCATTGATTTCACTTTGATGGATGTGTGCAGGGCTCTCTCCCCAACTAGGCTATGAGCTCCTTGAAGGCTGAACCCCTTATTCACCATGGCTCCCAACAGCCAGAGAAAAGTGAACAAACCACAAGTCAGACCATGTCACTCCCTTGTTCAAAAGCTTCCCCTGCTCCAACCTCACTCAGAGTGAAAGTCAAAGTCCTTGTGTTGGTCTATGAGGCCCTATGAACCCTGCACAGCCCCTGCCCACCCATTAGCTCTCTGACCCTATTACTTGCCTCCTCACTGGCTCTTCTCAAGCTACATCAGCCTTCTTATCATTACTTAAACATATTAAGCACCTCAGGGCCTTTGCACCAGCTGGGCCGGCTTCCTCAAACCCTCTCTTGCCTCAGTTTCCCAACTAGCTCCCTCATTCCATTAGGTGTTTGTTCAAATGCTGCCACCACTCCAGGGAGACCTTCCCTGACCAGCCCTCTTAAAATCAAAGCTCACACCCTACACTTGCTGGCATTTCCTATCTTCATTCTCCACCTCACTTTTCTCCATAGACTATCACCTTCTCACAGATTATGTTTTATTTATCTATGTTGTTTATCGTCCACCTCCCCCCAGTGTGGTATACACTTCAAGAGGGCAAGAATTTTTGCCATTCTGTCCATTACTATGTAGGCAATGCCTTGAACAGTGCCTGGCAGGTACGTAGTAGGGACTCCATACTTTCTGAATGAATGAAAAAAGTGATGTCCCTAGCATCTAGTATATTTCCTGGCACGTGGTAGACTCCCAGTGAATATTGAATAAATGAAGAGAAAGAAAAAGAGAAATAAGACAGATGGAGAAAGAGAAAACAAAGGAGGACAGGAAGGGCAGAAAGGAGGGGGGGAATGAAGGAGGGAAGTGGGGAGGAAGAAACAGAGACAGAGAAAAAGGCAGGCCAAATCTGCTCAAAGTCCCTGACAGTCATGCGTGTTGTGGACTTGAGGAGCAGAAGTTTGTAACTTGGAACTGCCTGTCTGAGGTTCTCCGGAAACTTCTCTGCCGTCAGCCTCCCTTTGCCAGCACAGACCTGACCGGAAAAGAAAAGATGAATGTTTTATAAGGATGTTGGGACTCATCCTTGGCAAATTCTATGGGACAGACTGCCTACCCGTGAGGTCTGCACACTCTCGACTCATCTCAAGCTTCGGTCGAGATCCCTTCACTCAGTATTTTGCAAAGACTTTTGTTTTTCAGAGAATGCACTGCTTTACAATGACAAAAGTGATACCTGCAATGACACGAAGGAGAAAATAACAAAGCGCTGAGCCTTGTTTGCTTCCTGCCTTTTTTCTGTGCCCACACAGGATTTTTTAAATCAAATTGCAATTGCACTCTGCGTGCGTATAACTTCTCAGCCAGGGAGGAGGAGGCCTGGGGGCAGTGGAAGGCACAATCTTTGGACACAGGCCCATCTCGGACCAGTCCTGGCTTGGATACTTGGTGTGTGAGAGGCTCCCTTATAAAGTGATCATTCCTTGGGGCGCCTGGGTGGCACAGTCGGTTAAGCGTCCGACTTCAGCCAGGTCACGATCTCGCGGTCCGTGAGTTCGAGCCCCGCGTCGGGCTCTGGGCTGATGGCTCGGAGCCTGGAGCCTGTTTCCGATTCTGTGTCTCCCTCTCTCTCTGCCCCTCCCCCGTTCATGCTCTGTCTCTCTCTGTCCCAAAAATAAATAAAAAACGTTGAAAAAAAAATTTTTTTAAAAAATAAAGTGATCATTCCTCATGCTTTGCCAGGGACCGTCCCAGTGTGCACCTGCTGTCCCAGTGTAACTAGTAAGGATGCCCCTTTCGTGCTCAAAGTGTGCCAGTTTAAGCAATTCATTATATGGTCCTACTACACTTAACCCTGTGATCTTTGGTTTCCTCGTCTATTAAAGACAGAAAACAATGCCTGTCTCCAAACTACAAGAATTGTATTAGTTATGTCCGCTGTGTAACAAATTATCCCTAAACTAGCTGCAGTGTCTTTTACTCTCAAGAGTGACAAGACATCACTCTGCCACATAGACCCCAAGGAACGGATACCAGGAGGTGGGATCCCTGGGGCCATCTTAGAGGCTAGTGATCATAGTATGTAATTTAAATGCTGCATGTAAAGTTACCAGCACACAGTCGGCACAGAAGAAACATTAGCTACTTCAGAGCAGGATAAGGCAGGTAAACCTTCGGCAACCAACCATCACTGGTAACTTTCCCACAGATAAAGATTGCGGTGCTATGGCTTTTTTTTATAAGCTGATTCAATTCCGTTCAACAATCATTTATTATATACCTGCTGCTTGGTATTCTGTCCTTTAAGCCACGCCCACTCACAAATAACTACTGAATTATATCAGATCCCTACACTCATTATCTGAATATGAAAAGAAATTAAGTAAGAATCCATGCAGCACTATGATGGCCGCAGTCATGCCCATCATGTGGGTTTTGAATGAGTTACCCAGTCCATTCAAAACGTGAGCCAATGCACTACCTGTCTCGTCACCATCCCCACCCAAATCATCATATATGAATTATTACAACAATTTTCCATCTGTTCCTCGGGCTTCATCTCTTGCCCCCAACATATTCCACGCACACCATCCAGGATGACACATTTAAATATTTCGGATCACATTTTTCTTTTGCTCAGAACCCCGCAATGGTGTCACAGAAGCATACGTGCCCTGGCCTTGTCCCTTATCCATCCACCTGTACAAGCCAAAGACCATTTTTCTGCAACTCTCGGCCTCAGAGGCTTTTTCTGGCTGGGAAAGATCACAAGCCAAGCACAGGGCAGGCAGAATGTACCAGATGGTAAATGCCCTTGGATATGGCCCTCAACCATCCATGGCTGAGGAGCTGGTAGATATGATAACATGAAGACATCGTCTACACCCGCTCCCAGAACAGCAGCAAGGTGAGTTCCAGCTGCTCCCAGGGGCAACCAGCTCCATGAGTCCCCTCTCATTGATTTCTTTTTCTTCCCCGTCTCCCCTTTCCGCTCCTCTTCTGGTATTTCCTGGAATCACCTCCCACGTGAAACACTCAAATCCTTGTCTCAGGACGTGCATCTGGGGGAACTACACCAAGACAAATGGCTTCCCCTTGAGAACAAAGGCCAAAGTGTGCGCCCCGGCCCGTGAGGCCAGACCCTGCACGCTCCGCCCCTGTGCCATTCTCCCTCCTGTTCTCGCCACTCCAGCCGTGTTGGCTTCCTGGCTGTTCCCGGAACATTCCAGTCTTGCTTTCAGTTCACGGCCTGCGTTCCTGCTATTTCCTTCCCCTGGAAGACTTGCGTACAGGTTTATAGGTTTGATGTTTGTATGTTTATGGCCATCACCTTCGATACCACTCCTCAAGTAGGACATAAACTCAGGGAGGGAAGCAGCTTTCTTCTGCTTTATTCACTGTCCCATCCCCAGTACTGCATACATAGTAGATGCTCAATAGATATTTGTTAAATTGTTGAACCGAACTGATGTGAGCGAAGCCTGATTAGGTCCACCGCACGTTGTGAGACGTTTGTGAAACAGTTGCTCATGAAACATTTGCTGGGTCCCGAGCTGTTATTATCGGAGCCCCTACAAGGAACCTTCAACTTCACTGTGAATAACAATTCAATCCTTTCACTTGTGTCAGAATGAAGGCCGGAAAGGGTGAGCATAGTGCTGAATGTCACGCAGCCCCCCAGAAGCAGAGCCGGGAGCAAATTTCAGCATCCCCAGCCTGTGGAGAGAAGAGTTGCAGTCAAGTAATCTCGGGAGAACCACTGGTAAGCTTTGTTACTTCCAGGGTAAATTTGTTAACCTTTCAGAGTACCAGGGTTTGGGGGGGGAGGGTGTTGTTTGTGTGTGTGTGTGTGTGCGTGTGTGTTGGGTTTTTTTTTTGTTTTTTTTTTTTGCTTTCTTAGAGAGAGAGCGTGTATGCAGAAGGGGCAGAGAGAGACGGAAAGAGAGAGAATCTCAAGCAGGCTCTGCACTGTCAGCACACAGCCCCATGCAGGGATAGAACTCACGAACTGTGAGATCATGACCTGAGCCAAAGTCCAAGGCTTGACCGACTGAGCCACCCAGGCGCCTCAGTACCTGTTTCTTCATCAGCAAAATAGCATGGTGCACCTATTTCAACAAATCCGGATGATCACATAAGATAATGAGCCTAAGAAAGCTTAGCACATAGTAAATATTCCATAGATGCTCATCGAATCTTAGGGAGAACTAAAAGGTGCTCAGAAAAGAGGAGAACATGTTCACGGTAGGTAATAACAGTAACACTTCGTTGAGACTGACAGTGTCCCGGGCACAAAGCAGGGAGATTTTACATGCATTCTTTCACCTAATCCTTACAACACCCTCTGGGGTTAGTTCTGATTCTTAGTCATTCTCCAGTCGAAGAAACCGAAGATCAGAGAGGTTTTCTGATTCTCCCAAGATGGCGAAGATGAACCCTCACGGGTCTGACCCCAGGCTCTGGGTTTGGAACCACTGTGCCATACGGAAGGGCAGCGGCTGTTATGTCCTTGGAGACCTTTTTAATTTCAAAGGCTCATGAAACATGGAGGACACGGTTTCCTTCCCGGCAGGACCAGGCTAAAGGCATTTCCAAAGTCTGAGAACCTCTGGCCCTTTGAAATCTCTGCAGAGGGAGACTCTTTGAGCGGTAGCAACCGTGTATTCCAGGGCCTCCCAGTTTTAAAATCTAGAGTCCGATTTGCTGTAATTTGAGCCCATCTTCACCCTGGGTAGGAAGCTTTCCTTCTGAGAGGGAAGTCACTACTTGTGCGTGAGTGTGTGTGTGTGTGTGTGTGTGTGTGTGTGTGACAGAGAGAGAGAGGGATTGAGAGAGAGAGAGAGTCCTGTCCCTGGTGTCTCTCTGCCTCTCTTCTCTCTCTCTCTCTCTCTCTCACACACACACACACACACACACACACACACCTTCACCTTAAT